>NW_024543829.1:4272500-4720000 GCF_018167655.1 Microtus oregoni | reverse complement strand
TCTTCTGGTCTCTGTGGCTTGGATCTGTCAACCAACATGATCTCTGTAGGGAAGGAATCTCTGTCCAAGTTGGGGGCTGGTCTTCTGGTGGCTAGCTTGGCTTTTGGTGCAGCAGAGTCTGTCTGTTCTGGCTTGTGTGGCCTGCACCTGGGCTGCAGAGAGAAGTCTGAGATGGAGATAATCTTTCAGGGGAGTCTGTGAGCAGTGAAGACTTGCTGAGTGGTAATCAAGCACCAGGAAAGCTTGTGTCTGAGAAGGTAGGTGCTTGCCAATTGTTTCAAAGGCCTGGCATGACTGCCTCATATGGCTTGAGGCCGGTGGACTTCCGATTTCTTCTGTCATCATATGTCATAAACACTGAATTGGGATTTTAAACCCTTACATTTTGTAATTAATCTTATTAATTTTCCTACTACAAACAATGTATCCAGAAGCAGTTATTTTTACTTAGTATATCCTTTCTGTTGGAGTTTTTTGGTTTTTTTTTTACTAAAAGTTCAAAGATAAACTATGAATAAAATTAAGGTTAATTGCTCAAAGACGCTATTATAGACCTCAAAAAAAATAAATAAATAAAGTTCTGCCGAAGAATAGGTGAAATTCTGCATTCTATTCAGATCCAAAGCTCATTTTCAGGCTTGACTCTCTCGTGAGAACAGGTCACCTGATATAAGGCTATGTAGTAGTCACAGGCTATGTGAACATACCTTCCAAGAAAACTAATATTGGAAGAATATAAACTTCTGCATAGCTTGAAATCAATCTTAACACTCAAGAACTCACTGTTGCAACAAATTTCCTCAGAATAAAAGCTTTTATCTACATACATAGTTTCCAAGAAAGAAAAAACTTTCCCTGATTGTGTAATGAAATACATTGCCTGAAGGATAAAATAAATCCTAAAGTATGGAATAAAATTCTGTAAAAAGTGGTTTCAAAAAGTGATTCATGAACAATTTAAGGAATCCAATTTCTTCATTTTAAAGTCCTTCTTTTCAAGCATTGCAAAAATCAGAATACTAGCTTAGGAGTTGTAATTATGACTCTTATAACGCACACCTCTGGCTACACTACCAAATCTAATGGGATTTTAAGACATAAAAATTATATACTCAATAATATTACTCCACAAAGAGAAATCATGAAATTTGACTTAAGTGTGCTTTCAATCATTTTAAACTATACTAAGGTTTATACACATAAAGAAGGGGAAGATTCTTTGTATAGCAAAATGTAGAAACATTGACAAACTCTAAGTACACTTATAACTATTCAAACTGACAAAAATACTCTCATATTGTTGAACTTAAAAATGTATAAAATGCCATATTGTGGTCTGGAGACATGGCTCAGCACTTAAAGGCAGACCTTACAACTAAGAAGACAAAATACCAAACAGTATAACTCTAGAAATGCTTAGGAAATTTGGGGAATATAGCTCAGTGGTGCAACACCTACCTGATGCACACAAAGCCCTGGCTTTAGTCTCTAGGTCCTCTCAAAACAAGTAAGTGTTCAGAATGAGAAAAATGAATGCATGCAATTTCATGATCGCTCCCTTAGGCTAACCTAGTCATAAAGCTCAGAGGTTGAAGAGAAACCCCATCTCTCCTATTCCTTCCTAACTTTAAGTTACCAAACATGGGCCTGCAAAACCATATGTGCTCAAAACTGTTGATAAGTACAAAACCCCTGAAAATCCGTTTGCTATGTTACCATTTTGTAGCCTCCAGTTTCCACACAGAAATTATTGATGTTGAATTCAATGATTCCCATCAGACTGATCAGTCTCTAATATCAGTCTTTGATCACGCTTGTCATGTTGACAGTTACATGAACCTTAAACTCCTCCATTATCCTTCACATCAAGATGCTAAAGCCTAAGTATTGCCATACCCACCCACATTTCCCACTAACACTACTGTGTAGTAATCTAAGCTTCTCGTTTCTGAATTGTCAAATGCCCCATGCCCCTCTCACTTTATTATCTCTATGATTATGGGTGCAACATCTCTACCATCTACTCTTCCAGATGTATAGCTCTACAAATCCTAGCACACTTTTTATTTTAGAGTACAAGTGACCTCATGAATCACACATACTAGAACCTCTTGTTTGACTTTCATTGACTACGCATTGAGATTTAAATATCCCCAAGGAAATAATCATAATATAACCACCCTCCTTTTAATCCTACTTTTCTTGTGACTTCAGATTTTCAATTCTCTGTTCATATTGCTCTTTTCCCACACAATTATTACTAATTTTTTTCCGTACTTCTTCACAGATGCTGTTTTGTTTCTCTGAAATTCCCTTTCTGAAAGCATCAGGAAGCTGCTGTTCAACAAAATTAGAAAGTTCATTCTCTTTAGAAAACTAAATCCAGAAGTTTAAGGCCCAGAGGAGGTCGGGTGGCCGGTAGCTCCTTTGTTCCCATAGCCTGCCCGCAGCGAGCAGGGTGGGCCCTTTGTTCGCGAGCTAACCAAGCAGCGCAGAGTTTCGATCTGGGCACTGAGTGAAACATCATTGTGGTGAGTGAGTGCTGCGGCAGCTGGGATCATACCTCAGCCCGCCCACACTTCCTGGCCATCCTACAGGGGCTATACTGCCCAAACCCCCTCTCTCTTCCTATATCCCACTCAGCTTACATCCAGATCCCCACACCCCCTGTCTCCCTCCCTCCTTTGGGGCATAGCGCCTCCCTGCCCAGCCTGATAGGGCACTGGGACCGAATCTGAACCGGGAGGACAAAGGGGTGGCCGGTAGCTCCTTTGTTCCCATAGCCTGCCCGCAGCGAGCAGGGTGGGCCCTTTGTTCGCGAGCTAACCAAGCAGCGCAGAGTTTCGATCTGGGCACCGAGTGAAACATCATTGTGGAGAAACATCTCTGGGGAGTGACATCACTGGGAAGGTACATCAGTGGGCAAGAAGACCTGATCCTGTAAAAGAAGATCCAAAGGGGAGTATTGGGAGGAAGAGATGGGCAGACGCCAATGCAGGAATTCTCCCAACAATCTGAAAAACAACACGAAACCACCAGAAGCCAGTGACCCCACAACAGGAGGACATGAGCACCTTAATCAAGAAGAAGTAGAAAAAACTGACTTCATGAAAGTGATTGACACCCTTAAACAGCATATAAAAAACGCCCTTATAGAAATGGATGAGAAGTATAATAGAAAGTTCGAGGAATTGAGTAAATCAGTGAATGATACCCTAGGAAACCAAGGAAAAACAATCAAGCAGATAAAGGAAACAGTTCATGACTTGAAAACTGAAATGGAGGCAAAGAAGAAAACACAAACAGAGGGCCGACTGGACATGGAAAATCTAGGTAAACGAATAGAGACTACAGAATCAAGTATAACCAGCAGAATACAAGAGATAGAAGAAAGAATCTCAGATTCTGAGGATAACATAGAGAAAATAAACACTCTGATCAAAGAAAACAGCAAGTCCAACAAACTCTCATCACAAAACATTCAGGAAATACGGGACACAATAAAAAGACCAAACCTAAGAATAATTGGAGTAGAAGAAGGAGAAGAAGTGCAGCTCAATGGTACAGAAAATATACTTAATAAAATTATAGAAGAAAAATTTCCCAACCTGAAGACAGATGTACCTATGAAGGTTCAAGAAGCATACAGAACACCAAATAGGCTGGATCAAAAGAAAACATCCCCTCGCCATATAATAATCAAAACACAAAATATACAGAATAAAGAAAGAATATTAAGAGCCGCAAAGGAAAAAGGCCAAGTTACTTATAAAGGTAAACCTATCAGACTTACACCTGACTTCTCTATGGAAACCATGAAAGCCAGAAGGTCCTGGATAGATGTTCTCCAAAAACTAAGAGACCACGGATGCAAGCCCAGATTACTATACCCAGCCAAGCTTTCGTTCACTATAAATGGAGAAAACAAAATTTTCCAGGATAAAAACAAATTTAAACAATACGTAGCCACAAATCCAGCCTTACAGAAAATAATAGAAGGAAAATCACTAACCAAGGAGTCCAACAATGACCACAATAACTCAGACATCTAGAGACTCTTCACCAGCGCAAATCAAAGAAGGAAAACACACAAACCCTACTACTTAAAAAGTGACCGGAGTTAACAACCACTGGTCATTAATATCACTTAATATCAATGGGCTCAACTCACCTATAAAAAGGCACAGGCTAAGAGATTGGATAAGAAAACAGGATCCAACATTCTGCTGTCTACAAGAAACACACCTCAACCACAAAGACAGGCACCTACTCAGAGTAAAGGGCTGGGAAAAGGCTTATCAAGCAAATGGACCTAAGAAACAAGCAGGTGTGGCCATACTAATTTCTAACAAAGTAGACTTCAAACTTAAATCAATCAGAAGAGATGGAGAGGGACATTTTATACTCATAACAGGAACAATTCATCAGGAAGAAGTCTCAATCCTGAATATCTATGCCCCTAATATAAAAGCACCCACGTACGTAAAAGAAACATTACTAAAACTCAAGGCAGCCATCAAACCGCACACACTAATAGTAGGAGACTTCAACACTCCTCTCTCACCAATGGACAGGTCAATCAGACAGAAACCTAACAGAGAAATTAGAGAATTAATGGAGGTAATGAAGCAAATGGACTTAACAGACATCTATAGATTATTCCACCCAAAGAGGAAAGAATATACCTTCTTCTCTGCAGCTCATGGAACCTTCTCGAAAATTGACCACATACTTGGTAACAAAGTGAACTTACACAGTTACAAAAAAATATTAGTAACCACCTGTGTCTTATCAGATCACCATGGATTAAAGTTAGAATTCAACAACAATGCTACCCCCAGAAAGCCTACAAACTCATGGAAACTGAACAGTCAACTACTGAACCATACCTGGATTAAGGAAGAAATAAAGAAAGAAATTAAAGTCTTCCTTGAATTCAATGAAAATAAAGAAACAACATACTCGAACTTATGGGACACTATGAAAGCAGTCCTGAGAGGAAAGTTCATAGCACTAAGTGCCCACCTAAAGAAAACAGAGAAAGCACATATTGGAGACTTAACAGCCCACTTGAAAGCTCTAGAAAAAAAAGAAGCAGACTCACCTAGGAGGAGTAGGAGACTTGAAATAATCAAATTGAGGGCTGAAATCAACAAAATAGAAACACAGAAGACAATCCAAAGAATCAATGAAACAAAAAGCTGGTTCCTGGAGAAAATCAACAAGATAGATAAACCCCTATCCAAACTAATCAAACGAAAGAGAGAGAACACGCAAATTAATAAGATCAGAAATGAAAAGGGGGACATAACCACAGACACAGAGGAAATTCAGAGAGTCATTAGATCTTACTACAAAAGCCTATATGCCACAAAAATGGAAAATGTAAAAGAAATGGACACTTTTTTAGATAAATACCATTTACCAAAACTAAACCAGAACCAGGTGAACAATCTAAACAGACCTGTAAGTCGCGAAGAATTAGAAGCTGTTATCAAAAACCTCCCTACCAAAAAAAGCCCAGGACCAGATGGTTTCAATGCAGAATTCTAACAGAACTTCCAAGAAGACCTAATACCTATACTCCTTAATGTATTCCACAATATAGAATCAGAAGGGTCATTACCAAATTCCTTTTATGAAGCCACAATTACTCTGATACCAAAACCACTCAAAGACTCAACCAGGAAAGAGAACTACAGGCCAATCTCACTCATGAATATCGACGCAAAACTCCTCAACAAAATACTGGCAAATCGAATCCAAGAACACATCCGAAAAATTATCCATTATGATCAAGTAGGCTTCATTCCTGAGATGCAGGGCTGGTTCAACATACGAAAATCTATCAATGTAATCCAGCATATAAATAAACTGAAAGAAAAAAACCATATGATCATTTCATTAGATGCTGAAAAAGCATTTGACAAAATTCAACATCCATTTATGTTAAAAGTCTTGGAGAGATTAGGGATACAAGGGTCATACCTAAATATAATAAAAGCTATATACAGCAAGCCGACAGCTAACATCAAATTAAACGGAGAGAAACTCAAAGCCATCCCACTTAACTCAGGAACACGGCAAGGCTGTCCACTCTCGCCATACCTCTTCAATATAGTGCTTGAAGTTCTAGCAATAGCAATAAGACAACATAATGGGATCAAGGGGATTCGAATTGGAAAGGAAGAAGTTAAACTTTGGTTATTTGCAGATGATATGATAGTGTACATAAGCGACCCCCAAAACTCCACCAAAGAACTTATACAGCTGATAAACAGCTTTAGTAATGTGTCAGGATACAAGATCAACTCCAAAAAATCAGTCGCCCTCTTATACACAAAGGATAGGGAAGCAGAGAGGGAAATCAGAGAAGCTTCACCATTCACGATAGCCACAAACAGCATAAAATATCTTGGGGTAAATCTAACCAAGGAAGTGAAAGATCTATTTGACAAGAACTTTAAGGCATTGAAGAAAGAAATTGAAGAGGATACCAAAAAATGGATGGACCTCCCTTGCTCTTGGATTGGGAGGATCAACATAGTAAAAATGGCAATTCTACCAAAGGCAATTTATAGATTCAATGCAATCCCCATCAAGATCCCATCAAAATTCTTCACAGATCTGGAGAGGACAATAATCAACTTTATATGGAAAAACAAAAAACCCAGGATAGCCAAAACAATCCTATACAATAAAGGATCTTCTGGAGGCATTACCATCCCTGACTTCAAACTCTATTACAGAGCTACAGTAATGAAAACAGTGTGGTACTGGCATAAAAACAGAGAAGTCGACCAATGGAATCGTATAGAAGACCCGGATTTTATCCCACAAACCTATGAACACCTCATTTTCGATAAAGGAGCTAAAAGTATGCAATGGAAGAAAGAAAGCATCTTCAACAAATGGTGCTGGCACAACTGGATGTCAACCTGTAGAAGAATGAAAATAGACCCATATCTCTCACCGTGCACAAAACTCAAGTCCAAATGGATTAAAGACCTCAATATCAGTCCGAACACACTGAACCTGATAGAAGAGAAAGTGGGAAATACCCTACAACAGATGGGCACAGGAGATCGCTTCCTATGTATAACCCCAGAAGCACAGACATTAAGGGCAACATTGAATAAATGGGACCTATTTAAACTGAGAAGCTTCTGTAAAGCAAAGGACACTGTCACTAAGACACAAAGGCAACCTACTGACTGGGAGAAGATCTTCACCAACCCCGCAACAGACAAAGGTCTGATCTCCAAAATATATAGAGAACTCAAGAAACTAGACTTTAAAATGCTAATTAACCCAATTAAAAAATGGGGCAGTGATCTGAACAGAGAATTCTCAACAGAAGAAGTTCAAATGGCCAAAAGACATTTAAGGTCATGCTCAACTTCCTTAGCAATCAGGGAAATGCAAATCAAAACAACTTTGAGATATCATCTTACACCTGTCAGAATGGCTAAACTCAAAAACACCAAGGATAACCTTTGCTGGAGAGGCTGTGGAAGAACGGGTACCCTCATCCATTGCTGGTGGGAATGCAATCTTGTGCAACCACTGTGGAAGTCAGTGTTTCGGTTTCTCAGGAAATTCGGGATCAACTTACCCCTGGACCCAGCAATACCACTCTTGGGAATATACCCAAGAGATGCTCTATCAAATGACAAAAGCATTTGTTCAACTATGTTCATAGCAGTATTATTTGTAATAGCCAGAACCTGGAAACAACCTAGATGCCCTTCAATGGAAAAATGGATGAAGAAAGTATGGGATATATACACGCTAGAGTACTACGCTGCGGTAAAAAACAATGACTTCTCGAATTTTGCATGCAAATGGATGGAAATAGAAAACACTATCCTGAGTGAGGTGTCCCAGACCCAAAAAGATGAATATGGGATGTACTCACTCATAATTGGTTTCTAGCCATAAATAAGGACCACGGAGTCTACAATAGGTGAACCTAAAGAAGCTAAGGAAGAAGGTGAACCGAAGGAAAAACATATAGTTGTCCTCTTCGCTAAGGGAAGTAGACCAAATTTCCGGGGAGAAAATGGGATCTTGGGGGGGTGGGGGTGGGATGGAGGTAAGGGGAGATGGGGAGAGAAAAGGTAGAAGGGAAGGAGGGGGGACCTGGGAAACGGGAGAATTGGGATAAAGGAAAGGTGGATAGGGGAGCACGGAACCACAATTCTTAGTTAAGGGAGCCACTTTAGGGTGGGCAACCGACTTGACCCTAGAGGGGCTCCCTAGTGCCCAAGATGAGGTTCCCAGTTAGTTCCTTGGGCAGCTGAGGATTGGGAACCTGAAATGACCCTATCCTAGAGCAATACTGACGAATATCTTGCATATCATCATAGAATCTTCATCTGGCGATGAACAGAGATAGAGACAGAGACCCACACAGGAGCACTGGACTGAGCTCCCAAGGTCCCAAGGAGGAGCAGAAGGAGGGAGAACATGAGCAAAGAATTCGGGACCACGAGGCGTGCATCCACCCACTGAGACAGTGGAGCTGATCTACGGGGAGCTCACCAAGGCCAGCTGGACTGTGACCGAAAAAGCATGGGATAAAACCGGACTCTCTGAACATGGCGAACAATGAGGGCTGATGAGACACCAAGGACAATGGCAGGGGGTTTTGATCCTACTTAATGTGCTGGCTTTGTGGGAGCCTAGCCAGTTTGGATGTTCACCTTCCTAGATATGGACGGAGAGGACCTAGGACTTAACACAGGGCAGGGAACCCGGACTGCTCTGTGGACTGGAGAGGGAGGGGGAGAGGAGTGGGGGGAGGGGGAGAAGGGTGGGACGAGGGGGAGAAGGGTGAAAGGAGGGGGAGAAGGGTGGGAGGAGGGGAAGGGAAATGGGAGGCTGGGAGGAGGTGGAAACTTGTTTTTTGTTTATGTTTTTTTTTCTTCTTTTCGCAATAAAAAAAAAAAGAAAAAAAAAAGAAAACTAAATCCAGCCTTTATCATCTACATAATTTTTTTACCACAGCTACATTTTTATTTTTTAAGTTTTGTTTCTTGGTTTTCCTGACTGTAAAATGTAAATAATAATATCCAAATTGAAGAGATCTCTAAGGGTTATAAACAAAATGTTTAAATCATTAGGCATTCAATGAATGGAAGTCATTATCTGGTAGAAATAAAAAGTGATAATGTGTTATTTTTAAATAGACAGTATCAAGTAGGTCAAGATATTTTACTTCATTCAAAAGATTAAACATAAACATTTCCACAATAAAAATTAAAGATTTTGATTTCATTTAGTTTTCTTCTATAAAAACTCATATTGTTCTAGAGATCAGTCCCTTTAAAAGCTTCAAGATATCTATAAGTCTTATGTTCAATTAAAAGCACATCTAAGAATGTTCTTTCCCCTTCTCCTCTCATGGTCCCTTCTACTTTCCTGGTTAGATACTATAGGTTACCTACTCAAATCCAAAGATACAGAGATAGAATCCAAAATACAAGACGGAACACATGGCATTTGTTTCTCTTGGGCTGGTTTACACAGTGGAAATGAGACCCAAAAAAATAATCAGAACAAGAGGACCATCATACGTGCTGCTAGATACTGTCTTCTAGGCAAGACTCTGCTCCCACAAAATCTCAACAGTGTGGTTACACAACTGCATAATGAGAACACAGGTGTTATGTTAATGTGGATGGGGGAAATTTCACAGGAGCAAAGGCGACCAATGGGCTGGAGAGAGAGAGAGAGAGAGAGAGAGAGAGAGAGAGAGAGAGAGAGAGAGACCAGTCAGCTCCAGGACAAGTCCCCAATAAGTTTCTAGTCCCAGGTAGTCAGTCCTAAACACATGTACATATGAGCAACAGGAGAGGAGCTCAGGGGCTGTCCGTAAGCATATCTACCTTGTGAAACAATGATAATTATAGAAGCAGAGATCATGGACTTGAGAGGAAGTGAGTGTGACATAGAGATGGGAGTCAGACGGAGAATTGAAAATGATGTAAATCAATGTTCATGTATGAAATTCTCAGAACATTTGCAGTGGGTTTTTGATCCTACTGCACGTACTGGCTTTGTGGGAGCCTAGGCAGTTTGAATGCTCACCTTACGAGACCTGGATAGAGGTGAGCAGTCCTTGGGCTTCCCACAGGTCAGGGAACCCTGATTGCTCTTCGAGCAGATGAGGGAGGGGGACTTGATCGGGGGAGGGGGAGGGAAATGGGAAGCGGTTGCGGGGACGAGGCAGAAATCCTTAATAAATAAATAAATTTAAAAAAAAAAGAAATTCTCAGAACAAAAATGAAATTAAAGAGAATGCTTAAAACACATGCAAAAACTATTTACATTCAATTTTAATGGATTATGGATTGTTTTGCATCTCATAACATTTCTACTTTCATACTCCCTGATTCATATTTCAATATGCTCAAAGGTACCATAGAACTATACTAATTCTAGACATAACATTGTGTTACTGAACAAACTTTAAGACATATGCTTTACATATCCTTAATAAATAACATCACTGACTTATTTGTTAATCTAATTCACTACATAATGATCAGCTGATCTGAGAAGAAGTACTTTCAGAAAACTTGATTTTAAAGGATTATAAAGTACAGATGTATCCTTGAAAGTTTTAAGCTCTTCTAAACTTTATTTAAGGGAAGGGAAAAGGAATAGCTCTCAGGTAGACAAAGAAAGCTAAAATCAATAAGCTCAGATGTAGCTATCTACAATATACTGCAGTGTCCTGGTAAGAAAAGGACAAATACGATTCTGACTGATAACTCTTCAAAAAGAAATTATATTTCTGCCAAAAATTGCTGAGCTCCTATTCAGAACCGACAGCAGTTGTAGTTTGTGAGAAGGACTCCAGTGTTACTTTATGATTAGCACACAGGGGTTGCTGCTGACGGATATTATTTCAGAGCTTCCAGTACATGCTGTGACCCAGTTCTCCAGCGTCTACACCGTTCCTTCTGTATTAATCAACTAGGGCTGCTGCCATAATTAAGTCCAACCACCTAGGTGACTTAGAAGACAGACATTTGTTTGCTCACATGTTGATCACAGCTTGATAATTGAGAATACTATTGGCGTGGAAGTTTTCCTCTGAGGCCCTTTTCTGTAGCACATAGATGCAAACTCCTTATGCATCTTCATGTTTTCTTTGTTCTCCAGTGTTCTGTGCCTAAGGTTTTTCTGTCTGTCTGTCTGTCTGTCTGTCTCTCTCTCTCTCTCTCTCTCTCTCTCTTTCTCATAAGAACTCTCAGTGTAATAGATTAAAGCCATCTCTTTGATTTCGTTTTTATTACTGTAGTAGTAGGACTTCAACATATAAATTTGAGAGGATCCCAATTCAACTCATAATATCTCTCAAAAAAAGAGAAATATTTCCATCTTTATTCATCTGAACTAGTAACAAATGTACAATGACTACATGATAAATTCATATGTTAAGCATACTTTAATTTTAAAATACTATCTATATAATATCAACTGGCCATAGCAGCAGGCTTCCTCTGAAACCCAACCAGCCTGTGAAGAAATCCAGGCTAGACTACAAAGGGCAACTTTCCTCCTCCAATTTGCCAGTCATAAATGAGTCCTTCTAGTGCTAGACACTTTAAACTCTATTAAGTCGCTTCAGATGATCGTCCAAGGGGCAGAGATAACACATTCTTATCAAACCTTGCCCAGATTGCAGTCATGGATGAAATAAATGATGGCCGTTATTGTAAAACTCTGATTTTTGGAATGTGTGTGTTACTACATAACCACATCACTAAACATAGTTCAAATATAAGGTTTCCAAAGCATTTTGATACTATCGAAAACAAAATTTGAAATTAATGTTTTTGAGCCAAAAATCTTGTAGTCCTTCAGGCCTGTTTCAATGAGAGAACCTCCAGACTCTGAAACCTTTGAAACTAAGTCACAATAAACCCTTCATTATTGAAGTAAAGTTTCAAAGGCTTACTAATTATAAAAATTCTGTTTCCTTATTTTGAAAATATTTATGCTCATAGAAACTAAAAATAATCTACATTTAGCAATTATTATAAGAAAGACTCACTTGTCAAGAATTATCAATATAAGAATTTCCCCTAAACATTGCACAATATAAAGCCAAAAATAATAAAAAGGGGAAAAATGAAAACCTCATGTTTTTTATACTTGTAACAGAGATTTCTGATAATCCTTAATTAGAAAGAGAATATGACTACTTCCCATGATGTCTAAGGAATTAAAACAAATCTTACTGTATTCCATTAGTATTCAATCTACATATATTTCAGGACTCTGGTTTCCATTTAGAAAATGTGTAGTGGCTTGCATGAAAAAGACTGTAGCAATTAGCATCTAGGATAGATCATCAGCCATGAGAATAAACTGGTAAAAGCCATGTAAACAGTGTGCAAGAGAAATCAGAACTTACATTTATTTTTTATAGTGAGAAAAGACATATCCTGCCAACTACTTCACATCACATAAGACTAAAATTTATTGCCCATGACAAATTCAAGGAGAATCAATTCAATCAATAGATCTGAACGAAATAAAGCCTAGAATACTAAAACTGTTAGCTCAGACCTAAATATATATAAAGCAAACATGCAGAAAGCACATGTGTTTGTTAGGAAACCCAGAGCAGGGATAAACCTTAGTTATTCAAATATTAAGAAAAAGTGTGCATGAAAAAATTAGAAAGACTATGGAACTTAATCAAAAGACTGTATAAATCTCAACATACATAAAAATACAACCTTTAGAAAAAGTTCCACAGAAAATAAATAAGACATTTTTAGACATTTTTCACAAAATTATAAGCAACATGCAGAGCAGAATATAGATGTCGTCCATCACACAGAGGTAGAACTGGATGTTAAACAGATGGAATGAGAGATTTGAGTGCCATGGAGGAATTTGTGATAATGAGTATCAGACACAAAGCTCTCTGAGGAAGAACAAACACCATTTGTTGATTCTGTCTCTGGAAAATCAGAAGAAAACAATTCTTTCAATGATGAATTGAAAGGGATGGAGGGTGAAAGAAGACAGGAATAGAACATACCCCCACAACATGTAATGCTTTACTCATAAACTGAAGCAAATTTTGACAGAATCCCACAAGAACAAAAGAGAGTAACAGAAAAAAATTCCTAAGACAAAGGGCAGAATTTAAAAAATAAAAGTTATTTTTTAAAAATTTAACTTTCAGCCATACACTGAATATCATTATGGAGTGTGAAAAATGGTGAGATGTGATATTATATTTTTAAAAGGAAAATGAGCAGATATGCACACAACAGGACATTGATGATCTGAGAAAGGATTGGGGGAGATGCCAAGGTGTGCACAGAGGCAGACACACATGTCTTTGTTTGTTGTATACACTAATGATTTGTTTTTAAAATAATAGAAGTGATAGAAGAGATAGCAGAATTTTTTTAAACTTACATACTCCAAAAGGAGGAAAATAACACTGAGAGGAAGGAAAGCTAGAATTCTTTTGTGCAGCTTGTATTTTTATAATTTATTTTTACATTTTTAATAGATTTGTTCCTTTTATTTTGGTGTGTAACTCTTTGGGTGACTTGTAAGTATGTATACCATGTTCATTATTGGTGCCCATGGACTCCAGAAGAAGGTGTCCAATTCCCTGGAACTGGAGTTACATAAAGCATGACTAATAAAACTCAGAGACAGAAATTGGGGTTCAACCTGAAGGTCAGAATAGCAAAACAGCCAGCTACTGCTCCTTACCTCTATGTGAGCCTGAAATAGTGATCCTGCCTCCAGGACGATACTGAGACTGAGAGCTGGCTCCTTCTGTTTTATAATCTTCCCTAGTTCTGGGATTATGGGTGTGTACCACCACTGCTTGGTTTCTATGGCAAGCTAGTGTGGCTACTGGGATTAAAGGTGTAATCTGAAGTCTGGCCAGTGTGGCTATTTTACTTCTCCAATCCTCAGGCAAGCTTTATTTATCAAAATACAATACAATGTCACTATAGTTACACATGATTTTGAACGCCATTATGGGTGCTGGAATTCAAACCCTAGTCCTCCTCCCTAGAGCAAGAAGTGCGCTTAATCACTAAGCCATCTCCCCAGTCCCTTTTGAATACTACTTGTTTCTGATTTCACCATTCAGCACACATAATAATATATAATTATTAAAAATTAAAGTGAAGGGGGAAGTGAACATCTACTCTGTAACTATCCGGCACTTGATACAACTCAAGAGGAGAGCAATTATAAATGACTTTAGATTTACAATTTCAACTGAACATTGCTATCAAAATGTAAGTGAAGGTCAGAAAAATTGAAAACACTGAGCTGTTTGGGGAATCATGGGACTAGAGTGGTGTTGTTAGATTGAGCTTTTTGTCTGTGTATATTTTGGAAATAATTATGTAGCTAATTATATTAAGACTTAAATTTCTGACATAAAAGATAAATGAGATTGCTAGTAAGACTGATGACTTTAAGCTGTGCAACGTCTGGTCCTGAATTTGACTGGGAAATAGCATTATAAATTCAAAACTATTTTCTTTAATCATCTTAGAGGTATATTAAGCATACAAAAATCTATGCTTTAGAGTGCTGAGGGGTAAGAAAGCAATAAAGAAGGTACAAGGAATCTAATGGCAAAAATGGGGAAAAGATAGGACTTTAGTTAGTGGAGAGAGATAAGTAGAAAAGGAGGGATTAGCATGAAATAACAGTAAGGATATCTGAAAAGGTGATAAGTAACCATATTATTAACTATTTACTTAAAATACCTGCAATACATATAACTTGGTGTATAAATATACATATACAGTTTAAATTAAATTTCCTCATCTTAGCTAAAAATATTTTCTCCAAGAGCCAAAGACCATTGAACAAAATCCTCAAGACTAGGCATGAAGGAAGAGTCTTTATTTGACTTGTTGGTCAAGATTGTTCAAGAGATTCCCAAAAGCTTGTAGGTTCTTACTATCCTCCTTGATTGCCCATCAGAGGTAGAAGAGGAAATACAATTTCATAGGTTAAGTTAGTTTTAACTCTGTGTTATTTCTTTTGAAGGGTTGCTAATCTAACTTGTCCAAAGTTAGACTTTACTGTGATATAATCAGAACTATTGCCCCAAATCCTACAGATATTTTTTTAATTCTATTTATTTGTTTACTGTGATGGCTAATTCTGTTTGTCCACTTGATATCATCTAGAATCAAAACCTTAGTAGTTAAGCATCTGGGCATGCCTGTGAGGGGTTTCCATAACTGCACCATTTGAGATGGGAAGACTCATGTAAACCTGGGCCACACACTCTGCTGTAACTCACATAAAAGGCATAGAAGAAGGAAGCTTTTGTTTTTTGCCTACTTGCCATTGTTCTTGCAGGCAAGATCTTCTATTATTTTGCCATAGCATTCCATTTCTAGTAGCAGATCCTACTTTTCCAGGGTTCCAGTGTGGACTGAGGTCTAGCAGCTCTCTCGGAATTCTCCAGGACTCCTGCACTAGCCTGGTCTGCTGAGACATCCAGTCTGCTGAACTAAACAACTACCCAATTCTTGCCCTTTCTCCCAGCAGACAGTCCACAGCTTGTAAGCCACTCTAATAATGCATCCATAGGTGCAGTTATTCTTTCTCATTGAAGTTAGAATGACTAGGTCAGGGAAAAGTTATTAAGCATTGGGCATATCATTCAAATCCATTTTGGCATATGAAATGTCAAATAAAAAGTCATTATTGGCCTTTCTTTAAAATAAAATTCTGATTCTACAAGGCAACTTGAAGCTATGCTATGGTTTTAGATAAAATATTATCAGAATCCTTTCTCATCCTTCATGGTAAATCATGAATGTTAGCAATAACAGTAATCAACTTATCTGCTCACTGATAGATATGAGGTGTGCATACACAGCTTTTCTACTAAGGTAGCAGAATGGAAAGAGAACATTAAAAAAGAAATCAGAAATTAAAAGTAAATATATTCTTCTTTATCCCTCTTTCAGTATAGAAATCTAGAGTTATGTCTGAGAGTTCTGTAGTAGCCACTTGATTACAAGATAATAGGGTCAAAGTGATATTTTTAAATTTATTTATTTATTAAAGATTTCTGTCTCTTCCCCACCACCGCTTCCCATTTCCCTCCCCCTCCCCCAGTCAATTCCCTCTCCCTCGTCAGCCCAAAGAGGAATCAGGGTTCCCTGCCCTGTAGGAAGTCCAAGGACCACCCACCTCCATCCAGGTCTAGTAAGGTGAGCATCCAAACTGCCTAGGCTCTCACAAAGCCAGTACGTGCAGTAGGATCAAAAACCCATTGCCATTGATCTTGGGTTCTCCGTAGTCCTCATTGTCCGCTATGTTCAGCCAGTTCGGTTTTATCCCAGGCCTTTTCAGACCCAGGCCAGCTGGCCTTGGTGAGTTCCCGATAGAACATCCCCATGTTCTCAGTGTGTGGGGCACCCCTCGTGGTCCTGAGCTCCTTTCTCGTGCTCTCTCTCCTTCTGCTCTTGATTTGGACCTTGAGATTTTAGTCTGGTGCTCCAATATGGGTCTCTGTCTCTGTCTCCTTTCATCGCCTGATGAAGGTTAATATTTAGGAGAATGCCTATATGTTTTTCTTTGGGTTCTCCTTATTTAGTTTCCCTAGGATCACTAATTAAGGCTCAATGTCCTTTGTTTATGGCTAGAAACTAAATATGAGTGAGTACATCCCATGTTCCTCTTTTGGGGTCTGGCTTACCTCACTCAGGATAGTGTTTTCTATTTCCATCCATTTGCATGCAAAATTCACAAAGTCCTTGTTTTTTACTGCTGAGTAGTACTCTAATATGTATATATTCCATACTTTCTTCATCCATTCTTCCATTGAAGGGCATCTAGGTTGTTTCCAGGTTCTGGCTATTACAAGCAATGCTGCTATGAACATAGGAGAACATATACTTTTGTTGTATGATAAGGCCTGTCTTGGGTATATTCCCAAGAGTGGTATTGCTGGGTCCAGGGGTAGGTTGATCCCAAATTTCCTGAGAAACCGAAACACTGCTTTCCAGAGTGGTTGCACAAGTTTGCATTCCCACCAGCAATGGATGAGTGTACTCCTTTCTCCACAACCTCTCTAGCAAAGGCTATCATTGGTGTTTCTTATTTTAGCCATTCTGACAGGTGTAAGATGGTATCTTAAAGTTGTCTTGATTTGCATTTCCCAGATTGCTAAAGAAGTTGAGCATGACCTTAAGTGTCTTTTGGCCATTTGAAATTCTTCTGTTGAGAATTCTCTGTTCAGCTCAGTGCCCCATTTTATAATTGGGTTGATTAGCATTTTACAGTCTAGTTTCTTGAGTTCTTTATATATTTTGGAGATCAGACCTTTGTCAGTTGCGGGGTTGGTGAAGATCCCAGTCAGTGGGTTGCCTTTGTGTCTTAGTGACAGTGTCCTTTGCTTTACAGAAGCTTCTCAGTCTCAGGAGGTCCCATTTATTCAATGTTGCCCTTAATGTCTGTGCTGCTGGGATTATACGTAGGAAGTGGTCTCCTGTGCCCATGTATTGTAGAGTACTTTCCACTTTCTCTTCTATCAGGTTCAGTGTGTTCAGACTGATATTGAGGTCTTTAATCCATTTGGACTTGAGTTTTGTGCATGGTGATAGATATGGATCTATTTTCATTCTTCTACAGGTTGGCATCCAGTTTTGCCAGTGATTTTTAAAAAGAAATGTGACAATCAGAACAGAGACCTGTGAAGCCTGTGGCTCCCCAAAAGTTGTAGGAATGAATCTCTGATAACACTTTTTCTTATTATTCATTCTTTTATTATTTAATCAATTTTTTCTTTTTTTTGTTGAAAAAATTTCTGCCTCCTTCCCACCTCCCATTTTATTCCCCCTCCCCCGATTCCTCTCCCCCTGCCCCCACTCTCCCCCCCCCTTCCAGTCCGAAGAGTAGTCAGCGTTCCCTGCCCTGTGTCAATTTTTATTTGAAGCAAAATCACATCACTTCCCCACTTTTCTTCCCTTCTTCAAAACGTCTCCCAAGTCTCCCATGGCTCCTCCTTTACCTTATTTCAAATTAATTGTTGTGTGAATTCATTCAGTCAATAGCCTTTTAGATACCAGCCCACTAGGATGTGGTCTGAGGTACTATAAGCACAGACTGGAAGCATGTTAGCCCCTTTTTTCTCCTTTAGCTTGGTTGGTGGTCAGAGTTGGTTCACAGCTCCCAGTATGTGAACAAGAATGCAGGGAAGAAGAATGCAGCACTTTTCTATTGAGTCTTCCCCAGGAAACATTTGTTATCCTTTGTTAAGGCCTCTCATGGAATTCCTGTAATTATGCAACAATTAATGGCCTTTTCTTCTTTGATTATTGTTATTACACATATATATATGCTTAAAATATATATTAATAAATAAAACAATAACAATCAAAGCAAAGAGTCCAGTTCTCTTTATATGGAGACAGAACTTGATTTATAAATATACAAACCACTATGAGACAGATTTTGTATTTTTTTTTGTAGCTGGCACTCTCAACTGATTTAGAAAGTTCAAGTAAACAAATGATTGTATTTTAGCAATCATGTTGATGAACATCAGTCCAAGACTAACAGGAAATAAACAAAGTCAAGGGAAGTCGAGTTTACTATCATTGCATCGAACGGGGCACTCAAGAATATTTTATTAAGAGAGTGTTGACAGGGGCTTCTTACTGTGGATAGACTATGACTACTTCTGGCAAGAATGCTTTCAAGTAGATACTTGGATTGAACTGCTTTCTCTCAGAAGATAGAGGATATTCGGGAGTTGAATATTTAAATTAACCCTATCTAGGATTTGGGAGGGGTACAGTTGAGTTCACTGATAACTTATTAGTGAGTACTTTATCATATTAGTCGGAACACAGGTTGGCTTGCTTTCCTGTGATTTTTGCAGTGTCTGTCTGTGTCTGCTCAGACATGACAGTAGAGAGTGTTTCTCATTGTCATATTCCACTTCAGTGTTCTGTGAAACCTTCTGTCTCTAAAGAAATCAGAAAAGTTTGCCTTGATATGCAGGCAAATTGTTAACCAAAGTAAACCCAAGGCATAGTTCTGGTACTCAGGGGTTGCTTTTGAGAATGATGTATAACATTATTTCTCAACTCTTTGTGTAGAATATTAAAACCCAAAAGTAAAATCTTTAACTGTCAAAAAAAATCCATATGTGAAATGACAGAGACTCTGAGCAAAGGGACAAAGAAGAGTAATAACTCAATTGGAATTTAAAGCATGTTTCCAATATATCATTGTAAAAATGAAATGACTGCCGCAACCAATTAGGTGCGTGTTGTAGAAGCAATAGTAGAGCTAAAATTAATATTTGTAGACTAATATACTTGGTGATGGAAATGGTGGTGATTAAAATTGGAAATATGAAAGACAAGAATTTAGACCAAAGCGGTGGGCGGTGGTGGCGCACACCTTTAATCCCAGTACTCGGGAGGCAAAGGCAGGTTGATCTCTGTGAGTTTGAGGCGAGCCTGATCTACAAGTGCTAATTCCAGGACAGGCTCCAAAGCTACAGAGAAACCCTGTCTCGAAAGCCAAAAATAAAAAAAAATAAAAAAGAATTTAGACCAGTATGCTAAGGTTAATTTTAGAACCCAGAGATGACATCAAGCCATTCAAGCAGAAATTACCAGATGAGATTCAGAACTGAAACTGAATCACAAGCAAAAGTCAGTACTGGAAGAAACTCAGGAGAAGAACCAAAGATTCTAAAGGGGTTGAAGACCTCAGTATACACTGACAAATAGGCATCCCAAACATACATGTAAATACAGCACAGTCAAAGATTTTAAATTATTTTAGAAATTTTTATTGAACCAAAGCTGCAAGTCCAGCTCATTAAATACATTTACCCTTTGGATTTCATTGGTCTTTATGTGTATATGTGCCTTAAAAGCTCAGTTTATGCTGTTGTCATCTAACCGAAAGTATATGCTCTATAGAAAATTAAATTCTTACTTTTCTATGCCAAGGAAATGGTTTTCAAAGGGTCCTTCCTCCGTGTAAGGGCTCGGCATGCTTTTCTCAGTATTCAGCACATCCCACATGCCAATGGCTTCTTAGTGGTGACATATAGCTCTTCTATGTTGCTATTATTCAGGAAAAAAAGGCTTTATGATTTTTGGGTTTTTTTTATATATATCACTTCCAACAGACTTCAATATTGTGCCTGAGATCCAGCACCCTAGTCTATTTTTGCGGAATTTGCTCAGAAAGGGCATGGTCCCTCCACCCTCCGGCTCTGTGAAAGCCAGCACCTGCTTTCTTGCTTCGCTTCTCTGGTTTGGTTGGGAAACTGAAAAGGTGTGACTCACGAAGTTCTTTTCTTGTTGTTTTTAATTGTTTATTTAACAGGTTTTTTTCCATTTTACATACCAAGCACAGTTTGCCCTCCCTCCCCGCCTCCCCTTCTCCCACTCACGTTCCCCCCACCCAACCCCTCATCCACTCCTCAGAAAGGATAAGGCTTCCCATGGAGAGTCAACAAAGTCTGACTTACCAAGTTAAGGCAGGGCCATGTCCCTCATCCCTGCATCTAGGCTAAGTAAGTTATCCCTCCATAGGGAATGGGATCCAAAAAGCCAGTTCAAGCACTAAGTATAAATTGGTCCCACTACAAGTGGTCCCACAGACTGCCCACGCCACAGAACTGTAATTTACATTCAGAGGGCCTAGTTCTGTCCTATTCAGGTTCCCCAGCTATCAGTCCAGAGGCAGTGAGCTCCCAGTAGCTCAGGTCAACTGTTTCTGTGGGTTTCCCCAACATGAGCTGGCCTTCTCTTGTAATCAGATAGATGACCACCCTAATTGTCATCATATAACTTCCATTCAGTAACTGATAGAAGCAGATGCAGAGATCAATAGCTAAGCACGTGTGCTAGACCCTGGGGCCCAGTTGAAGAGAGGAAGGAGGGATAATAAGATCAAAGGGGTCAAGATCATAATGGGAAAGCCCAAAGTTCTTATTTCCACCTTGTATCAGTGTTGGTAACCACAATTTAAAAAGCAAATGGAAAGCTCTAGAATGACAGAGAATGTTAGAATTTACCACTTTTCTTTTTTTTTGGTTTATGTAATAAATAAACACAAATTTTGAAACAGCGTATAAAATTCAGCCTATACCCCTCTTTTAGTTGGGGAACATTTATGTTTAAGTGGACTAAATGTCTGTAGGTCGGGTTCTTGAGTGCCATAGCTGCCCTCCCTTCCTATTGCTTTATACTTGATGCGTCCCATATTTAATAGTTTTTTTGAAACCTCCCTTTCTTTTATTAGCAGTGAAAGGATGAGGTTGGAAGTGCAACCAATGTTCTAATTCTGTGGTTGTGTATCATTATTGATTCACTTAAACATTTGTGACAGATGGCTTCTGTTTGTCAGGTTACATTCCCCTGTAAAAACAATATGTAGAAACCTGAGCACTGTTTCTACCACAGAGCAGGAACTATATCTTTAAATCAATGAGTTTATTTGAATAGCCTTTGGGCTGAGATGAACTTCCATATTTGCATAGAAGATATCAAACCCCAGGTTTGCTGATGGCTATAACACTCCTCATGTATTTTGTGAATCTAAACTTGGCAAACCCTATCTCTGAAACTTGTGCTGTGCCGTTCATATCAAAGACCCTCTGTGAAGGGGTGAAATTATCATGATAGCCATCCAAAGTTGTACTCTTTATGGAGTTGTGCTGAATATGGCTTCACTGGGTTTCACAACATGCCTGCTGAATATTGACTAAAATACTAATGCTGTATTCGATGGAATCAAAGTTCAGAGCTAGGAAGAATTTGATTTTCCCCTTGAAACAATTATGGTTCTCTTTGTTTCTCTCATTAATTAAAATAGATTTTTAAACTCTTCAATGAGAGCATGTATCTTAAG
This sequence comes from Microtus oregoni, assembly GCF_018167655.1. Classification (NCBI taxonomy): domain Eukaryota; kingdom Metazoa; phylum Chordata; class Mammalia; order Rodentia; family Cricetidae; genus Microtus; species Microtus oregoni. The sequence goes on along the minus strand of NW_024543829.1, from coordinate 4,698,079 downwards.
CATAATCTTGGCTATTTAGAAAGAAAGATGGGAAAAAACAAGAGATTTATTCATCCACTACCCAGCTTCGAATGCACCTTATTGTGTGTTCTTCAGAAAATAGTGGATATTAAAAATCCCCTCCCGACCTTCACTTAGCTCAGAATTCGAATGTATTATTGAGTTTCATTTTCTTCAAAGTTTAAGAGATTAAGGACTTTCCCCAGTACCAGATAAGACTGTGCAGCAAGTATTATAGAGAAGGTTGTGAGAGGGAACACAAAGAAGGTTCACTCCAAGTCCTGTCTCCTCTAAGATTACTTCTAGATGCTTTATAAAAAATACTGATAAGAGATAAAGGTGTTTTAACTGCTGGGTTTTAAGTGACTTTTAAGGCTAGAGTAATAAATGTGAGTCATGTACACATTTGTATTTGAAATCAATCCCACCATTAGGATTTATTTTCATATTTTTGTAGTGTGTGTTTGTTTGGTGTGTGTGCGTGTGTGTGTACATGTGGGTGCCAACAGATGCAAAAAGAGGACACTGAATCCTTTGGAAGTGGAGTCGTAAGAGGTAGTGAGCTTTCAGATGTGGGTGCTGGGAACTGAACTTGGATCCTTTACAATAGCAGCAAATACTTTTAACTCCTCAGTCATCTCTTCAGTCCCGCAGTTTCTTTTTAGAATACTGGCATTACCCATTGACAACAGCTTTATCAACAGGAAAGTAAGCTCAAACATATCCAAAAATATTTTAAAAGAGTTTACCTCACTAATGCCTTCATCATTTTTAAAGTAATGCCCATTAAATTAAGCTCAAGTAATTAGTGTATCCATTAAACTTCAAGCCTTTTCTTTTTGTACATTCTCTTTTTTTTTAATTTTTTATTGAAAAAAAAATTTCCGCCTCCTCCCAGCCTCCCATTTCCCTCCCACTCCTCTCTCCCTCCCCCCACTCCTCTCCCCCTCCCTCTCCAGTCCGAAGAGCAGTCCGGGTTTCCTGCCCTGTGGAAAGTCCTAGCTCCTCCCCCCTCCATCCAGGTCTGATATCACAGAAAGCATAAATTATAGACAAACACAAAATCCACCAAATTTTCCCTGCTTATTTTAATCCTGTCTGTTGCCCTTCCCATTCCTAGCAGCTTTCCTTGACTTTGATACAGAATTATATATAGGGGAAGAAAAGCAGTCAAATTTTGAAGTAAATAAGAAACAGATGATCAATCATGCCATCCCATCCAGGTCCCAAAGTGGGTAGAAACCAACAAGCGGGGAGTGGCAGAGTCTGAGAGGTAGATGCCCGAGACAGAAAAGAAGAGAACAATAGATTGGGTTTATAGAAGTAGTGGTATGGCCAAAGGAAAACTATGTGAGTTTGATCCTATAAATTATAACTTACTCTATAAATTGGATAGGGTTAGAATGATTCTTCAGTCAACACCTCTATAGGAGACTAATGATCAGAAGAAAAGCAACAGAAAGAGGGTAAACTGCAAGGGCCGGGACTGGTGATAGAATGTTCACCTGTCATTCATGCCTTCTGTGATATCAGATACTCATCATTCTTTCTATGGTATCTTAGGGTGTTTAAGAATATTATTCCATTATGAAGATTCATCGAGGCATTCCCATGATTAAAGTGTATAAATAAATTATATCTTGGTTACCCAATTGATCCATATTCTACCTAGGCTTGTATTTCAGCTCTACCTTGGTCTCTTCTTTCATTTTTACATACTTTCATATTTTCTTAAATTTTAAGATTTGTTTTTCTTCCTCTCTCTTTTCCTTGCACAGGATTCACCCAAAGATTCCTCTGCCTGATTTCAAAATTTCTAGGATTTAAGATGAAACCTAAAACCAGTTTCATTATTCCTATTATCGAATCACAGCAACATTAGTAAATATTGACGTAGGGTGACTAGATCCTTGCCTCAGCTCTTTCAAATAAAGGAATATCATATAATGATAACTATGACCTGACCAATCAAACACTGTGATTAGATTAACCTCCTATCTATGGAGATTCTCAATAATTCCTAATGAATGCAATTTATGAAGATTTTCTATTGTATATTATTATATTTACCCCAGGAAAGTTGTAAACATATGCCATTTATTCTACCCCCTGATATGGCCTTGGAACTTTTCTAACACTTTTTTATGCTTTTCTCTAATCCTAGCAACACCATGTTGAAAGCAATTTACCTACTGTATAGGGAAATAAATTGCCTCAGAGAGTTTTAATGAGTTGCCCAAGAGTAAGACAACTAGATTTTTCTGATCCAGAAAGAACAGGAATTTGGCAAAAAAACATGATTCAGGCATAATTTATAGCAGATGTTGGGAGGAACATGTTTGTCATAAGTCAAATTCCAAATGGCATATTTAGGAATTTTTAAGAAGACTACTTCAAAATATTAACTGCGAAACAAATGGATAAAGACAGACAGAAGGAGGGTGCTTGTCTTTGGCGAAGATCCCAGCACTGAAAAGTGCCAGATGCCATAAATTGAAGCCAGTGTGTGAACTTGTCCCTAGTCGTAAACAAATACTTATCATGAAGCAGCACTAAGGCTGTCAACATGTAACAATGTGTGTGTTGCTCTGTCACCGGGTGGCTTCAAGATCCCTTCTCCCACTGAGAATGACAGGGTATGTAGCTAACGTTTCTATTCTGACCTCAGATGGAGTCCTTGTAACTGACAGGTGAAGGAGTTTCGAAGGTCGCTAAGGGTCCGCTTCCACTGTCAGTCAGGAGATTGCGTCCCCCGACAGAGCCTGCCTGTGGAGAACTTTACTGCTGATTTGATGTCAACAGAGAATTTTAGAGAATGCACGAACCTTTCCAGTTGTGTCCTGTGGGTCCTGCAAGGGGGATTCACTGAAAAGTTTCTACTCTAGCAGTATTAATTTCCAGGTGTGGGAGCATATGATGCGGTTGTGGGAATACATATAGGAGGCCACAGGTAAATTTTCAAGTTGTTTCTAAGGCTACCAAGCATTCACATTACTGTATATACACTCTGTAAAAAACTATCTCTTTACCTCTGATCTTAGAATCAATGATGCTTGGGATTCAATAACAATAGGTGAGTGGAGCGCTAAGGGCTAGGTTTTAAGTGGGCATGGAAGGAGAAAACAGAAACAACTTCTGAACCACAAAGTCACCACTCTGACCGCCAGGTGTGAAACCATAGAATGCTCAACTTCGGCTCATTAATAATTTTCATAATAAAAAAACACACAATTTTCATATTTATTATGTAATGGTGATAATTTGTGCAAGAATAAAATCCTTTTATGTTCTATGCTAAACATGAAAATCAGCCTATGCTGTTAAAATGATTGAATAAATAGAGCAATGAAACAGAGAACTCATTGATAAAAAATTCCAAATAAATCATGTGAATACTTAGTGTTAGCTTGTTAATTGTAGCAAATGTACTGTTCTTATGTTAGATGTTAATGCTTTTGAATAGGAAAAATCTCTATGGAAATTCTATTATCATCAGGGCTTTTGTTTTGTTTTTTGTTTAATTGCATAATTGGGTTGAACACTTTCAGGTATGTCTGCAGGAATAAAATACATTGAGAAGGGTCAAAATCCTCCTCTTATTCTCAGGAAAAGCTGGGGTGGCAGTCAGGGTACCTGAAGAGAGGAATGCCCAAAAGGGATTCAGTGCAGATCCAGAGCAAAGAGAATGCCATGAGTCCTCAGACCTGTGAGCACAGCAGGAGAAAATGTCAGCATGGTGGCTTTAGCTCCAGACACATAGGCAAAAGGCAAGAAGTCTAAGCACAAGATACAGAGTTGCTTGGTCTCATTCTCCTTTGTCTTTTCTTTCTCCTGCTGCAAAATCTCCCGGTCCCTCTACCTACAGCATACAGTTCATAATTCTCATTTTTAAAAAACTGAGCGTCTGTAGGCAAATTTGTCCCGGTTAACTCTGGTCATGCTGGCAGCAGTGGCTTAGTCCTGGCTCCACGTCACCATTTCATCCTCTTGCTCTGCTCAATATTACAGGCTCCTTTCTTTCTTTTAACCTGAACTGCAATGAAATTAAAGAGTTATTTTAAATGTCTTTCATTTTGGAGTCCTTTCGAATTCCCAAGAAATACTCATTACCATAATTTAATATTTATTTATGTGGTTTATTTTTAGCAATTCAATGTGGAATGGGTCTCTCCTCTGTACTAAGAATTGTTCCAGAGACAAGGATATTGTGCAATATACTTTAGGCAAAGACGTGTTACATTTGTTTTTGATGCATTTGTTTAATGATGTAAAGATGTGTTCACTTGTCTGCCTAAGGCACCTGATTTGTCTAATTAAAAAAAGCTAAACAGCTAATCGCTAGGCAGTAGAGGGCTAGGCAAGGCCGGTGGGCAGAGAGAATAAGTGGTAGTAGTAGGCATCTAGATTTGAGAGGAGATAATGGGAAAAGAGAACAAGGATAAAGAAAAAGAAAATGAGGGAAAAAGAGAGGGAGACACCCAGAGCTATCCATCCAGGCAGACACCAATGATCCAGACACAAAGCTGGACATGAAGAAAGAAAGTTTTAAAACCCCAAGGCAAAACATCGATGAAGAGAAGCAGGCTAACTGAAGTTATAATATCTGGTGGAACAAGCCTAAGATAAAGCTGAGCATTCATAATTAATGTCTCATATCATGATTTGGGAGCTGGTTGGTGGCCCAAGAGAAAGCCTGCTACCCACCCACAGAGCTAAGTAGTGCCCAATCCCAAAGATTTTGTAATCTAGAACTGAACACAGAGTGGTACTTGAAAGTGTTGTGGGGCCCATTTTATAGATGGCTGAGAGAGAGCCGCTAAAGCCACGTATAGTAGGCTTTGTGATTACAAACTATTGCCTGTGAGATGCCATTATGACACGGATTGTAAAACAGGATTACCATGGGGGATGCTAAGGGAAAGTGTCTTTTGTGAGACTTTGTTCTGCTGGGAATTGCGCCTTCTCAATCCAGTTCCAGTTTCCTGTCATATTCCTGAAAATATCTACTTCATGAAAAACAAAAACACATGAACTAGGACCAATATAATCTTAAATATTGGCATTCTAGCCATATTATCCAATGGCATACTCTTAATTTCAGATAGTATCTGATATACACTTAGTTTGTTTCCAAAAGTCTGTGTTCTTTTTAATTTTTTAAGGGAGATCTATTTATTTTTATTGTATGTAGTAGGTATTTTGCCTGATTGTATGCATATGCATCACGTTTGTGTCTGAAACCCAGAGAGACCAGAAGAAGGTGGTGGGTCCCCTGGAACTGGAGTCACAGAAAATTGTCAATCACCATGTAGATTTTAGATATCAAACCCAAGTCCTCTACAAGGAACAAGTGCTACGAACCACTGAGTTATCCCTCCACCTGGGAATGGTAGCACACAACTATATAACTACAGCACTTAGGAGGTGAAGGTATAAGAATATGGTTTCATTGGTTAAATTATGAGAACCTGTCACAAAACAAAACAAACATGAGTATATCAGAGCAACATAAGATGGGAATATCACTGACTCAGAATTAGAAGAAGCATGTTCAAATTTCATTGCTGATATTTCCTGGTATCATTATTGGTTATACACATTGCTGAGTAACAATTTCTCATGTGTAAAATGGGAATACTACCTCCTTAAGAGGTATTTAAAGAATTAATACTTGCCCGTGTATGAGCCACCAAGCACAGTGTTTGTCAAAGGGGAAGATTCAGTAAACACTAAGGTCAGAAACTTTCTAGAAGATAAAATTATTGATACTGGCTGAAGGAGAGCTAGAGAATCAAAGAAACAAGATAAAAAATAAGAGTGTTTATATCCTACATAACTATCCAGAGGAATCGCTCATCAGGTGGGTGAAAATCAATCCGCCCCCCCTCTTTTCCCGGGGAAACTGGGAAAATAGTCCTCTATTGTAGCCCGATAAGTAGGAATGATAGGAGAAGTTGAATCTGCACAAGTTTATTGACTGATGTTGAAAGTCTTTGAAAACTTGAACCCCAGAAGATAACTCAAAGTAATAGAGTATGTCTCTATATCACAAGAAAAAAATGATTTCTTATTTGCATCTGACATATTAGAACGTGTACAGTCCAGCGTGCTGATCTAAAAATGGCTCATTTTTAACAGTGCTCACTCTTCTGTCAGTTCAATGTTTTCGTGACCACTGTAGTTTCACAAGGCTCCACTTGCTTTTTTACTACATTAAATTTTCTTCAATCCCGTAATTTCTAGATTACAACCCGTATGCGCTAAGTTCCTTAAAACTAAACTGTTCGTGAGACTTAAATGCCAAGATGCTCTGAGCGTTGGCTCCACTGTCGCAGCTTTACCACTGCTGTGTGTTAAGTGAGAGAGATGTGTGAGAACAACAGACAATTTGTGAACTGCTCATCTCCCTGCAAGAGGGTAGAGGAGAGTCCATGGGCCTCTCCATCACTTCCAAGTCTCTGTCTCTGCCATTTCTTCCTTTAATTCTTCTCACCTTCGGCATTTGCAACATAATCTGTGGACTCCTAAACCCATTTTACTTTTCTCTTTGAAAGTTGCTTTTAGTTTAAATGTTGAATTTATATCTGTATATGGGTTTGAGAACTCAAAAGTTATGAGCATTTTTAAACAAATCATCTCACTAATGCATCATTCCCATTATAGGTAATGAGCTGTGCAACTCAGGGCTGCCAAGTTGAGCGTCAGATGAAGCTCTGGAACTATTTGGAAAGGCCAGTATGTACAGTGGCATTCCTGGTGCTGATCCCAGACATAAGAAGTCACTGTTTCAATTGCCCTGACAGCAGCTTCCTTGGCAGGACAGAGTATATAAAGGCTGCCAAAACTAACATATTAGGTAGATGGAACTCCTGACAGATGTGTGCTCATTTCCTGTTACTCACCCTTTTTCTTTCATTGGCAATTTCTGTGTGTGAACAAGTCAAATTCTGTGGCTTCTTTGCATGCTCTTGAAGTCCATTATAGTTTAAGGCCATGTACGTTAAACATTATAATTGAAACTGATCTGTGGTTTGGAGTGATTAGGAACAACGTAGCTGAGTAATAGATCTAACCACTTCCAAATGTTATTAAACAAGCTGAAAGTTGGATAATTTTTTTAAAAGTATGTTAAAAATAATCACTACCGCTAACATTTGAGCTTTTGTTTTACCTATTTTGATTTTTGTCAAATCTCAGCTTCATGATAAACAAGATTTTCATCTGTACTAAGAGGCTGCATCCAATGACCTGTGATGAGTTCTCAACATACTGATTTCCTGACAGTGTGTCTACTTAATGAGCTTTCCAGTAGGAGGATAGGTAATGTAATCTGTTTCTTTTCTGTCATGAGATTATCAACCATGTTTGGGTCAACTAGGTACCTTCTCTTTGAGCCCAAACTTTCTTAAAATGCCATGATCTGGCTCAAATCTAGTCACCAATCTAGAGACTCTATAGAAATCAGTTTTGAGTCACAGAAAGCTCAGCATTTACCACAGCAGAAAACAGATTAACATCACTCCTTAAAGATGAGGCAGACATAAATTACAAACGGAAGTGAACCTCATCACTACACTCCTTTCTATGTCTTTCTCCATTTGAAGACTGCCCCACATATAGCAAGGAAGCAAAGCATCATTTATAGTTTATAATCCTCTTCTATCTTCTAAAGATGTACTCAAGTTGCTGAAGATTCTTGTATAGATAAAAGAATAAAGAATGGTCAAGACACAGCTAGAGAGAATGGAAAACAGTTATATAGATTACACAATAAATGTAGCAAGATGGAAGCATTAGATACTGGAAGGAGGAGACAATAACTTTGAAAGCTAGACAATGGAAGACAAGGAGAGATGGAGACCTGAGACCAGAAGTAACCCGTATATGCATACAGTTCAGACCAGCCTTCTTTCACCAAAAGCCCAAAATATGGTGAATTGAGATAGGTTATGGCTAACCATGACCTGAACAAGGATGGCAATAGACATGCTAAAGTGGACAGAAGAAATTTCAGGAGGCCTCAATCATACAGAAAGAATGACTGGAAACTGTAGAATACTGGGAGCAGGAGAAATCGTCTTCCCCAGGGAAGAGCACACAAGATGGTTATACAACACCAAATGGTCAGCCCTTTAAACATATTTAAAAGTAACATTAGCAGACTTAGCAGGTAGTATTTATGTACTTAAGCTTACATATATACACATAGGCTTGTGTGTGTGTGTGTGTGTGTGTGTGTGTGTGTGTGTGTGAAATTCTCTAACAATTAAAGATTAAGGGGCCATGAATTATAGAGTGAGGTAGGAACACATGGGATGGTTTGGAGGAAGAAAAGGAAGGGGGTATGATGGAGGAAGGTCATTGGCTAATAAAGGCACTGCCCTGGCCCATTTTATTGGTTAGAGGATAGGTGGGAGGAGTAAACAGAACAGGACGCTGGGAGGAAGAGGAAGTGAGCTCAGTCTCCACAGCTCTGCTCTCGGGAGCAGACGCCTGAGAGAGACGCCATGCCCCGCTCCCGGGATGAAGCTCCGACCCAGGATGGACATAGGCTAGAATCTTCCTGGTAAGCGCACCTTGGGGTGCTACACACAGATGATTAGAAATGGGCTAAATTAATATGTGAGAATTAGCCTAGAAGAGAATGGGCTAGCAGTGATTAAAAGGATACAGTGTCCGTGTAATTATTTCGGGCATAAGCTAGCCGGGCAGGCGGCCGGTGCTGAGAATGCAGCCCCGCCGCCCTTATTACTACAGGGGTAATCTAATAATACTATATGCTTCAAAAAAATTAAAAGAAAAATAAATATTTATGTATTTAGTAATTAGGCAGGAAGGGGGAGGTGATGTGGGATTCCCCTCTGTAAGCTATAAACATGTTTTATTGCCGTTGGTTAATGAATAAAGAAGCTGCCTTGGCCTGTAACAAGGTAGAGTAGAGCTGGGGGGAACTAAACTAAATGCTGGGAGAAAGAACATGGAGTCAGGGCAAAGCCATATAGCCCCTGCTGAAGACAGATGTGCCTGAACCCTGTAGATAAGTCACAACCATGAGGCGATACTCAGATTAATAGAAATGGGTTAATTTAAGATATAAGAATTAGCCAGAAATAGACTTACTCTATTGGCCAAACAATGGTGCAATTAATACTGATTTCTTTGTGATTATTTCGGGAGTTTGGGCAGCCAAGAAATGAACAGGCAGCCTGCCCCAATATATATGTATCAACACTTAGTGGGAAAAGAGGCAATGGGTTTGAAAGAGATTGAGGACAGTTATATGGAAGGTTTTGGAGGCAGGAAAGGACAGAGGGAAATGCAAATGTAACTGCTTTATAATTTAAAAAATAAAAGAAATTTTTCCAAATGTAGTTCAAGAATGGTTTATAAGCTACCATGTTTAAAGTGATTTCAATTATCAGCATTCTTGTGGCCATAGGAATAAGAAAGCATTGATAGCAAGTAGCTTTAACTTTGGAAAGACCAGACCATTGCAGACATTATTGCTTATGCTTCCTGAGTTGGACTTTGTAATTTGCCACATGTGGATGCAAAGAAAGTTAAGAACTGGACAACATCAATCAGATTTGGTGTATGCTTTTTCTCTTTCCTCTTTTAGGGATGGCGGGGAGGGCGGTGGGCGGACCTGGGAGGGCTGGAAAAGTGAATGTGATTGGGGTGCACTGTGTGACATTTCCAAGTAATCAATAAAAAATATACTTAAAAAAGAGTATGTCTCCTCTAGCTGGGCAAATGCATTCTTTAAAACTTATGGCTTGTGTCACTAGAAGGAAAAGTATAAAGGGTTATACTCTCACGGTTTCTGGTCTCTGATTGCATAATAGGCACCTGGAAATTTTGATCTAAATTGCTAAGTCCTGTGCCATGTGAATGCCCACCCCTGCTTTATTCCAAAATATTATTAAATATTTTGAAGTGGCTCCTTTCTAGTAAATGCATGTAGCCCAGCTCTCCTTCATCAGCACACTGACACAAATTATAAGTTCATCCATGGATAAATGAGCTATAGTTATTATCTTGTCTTACAGTTTCCCCCATTGAGAAACTCCCACCCTCTTCTTACTAAAGAGAATAATGCTGGACATGTAGGCAAGGATCAGCCTATAAACTGGCAGAACTGGGATTTGTGCCAAAATATTCCTGACTCCTCGGTTCTTTCACTCTACAGATTTTGCCTTCTTCACCTTCTTCCTCAAGACAAGGCTCTAAGCCTCACAAAACACAGGGATTCAGCTCACTCTCTTCTGTCCTTTCCTTTCAGTTTGGTGAGTAGCCAAGTCTCCATTATACCAAATGCAAACTACGTGGAGTAAATGTTTTTAAATGGTATAAGGACATATTACTCATTCTAGAAACTTAGCCTTTAGAGAGCTTTTCCCCAAAAGGATTTGACAATTAACCTTTAAAACATTTTAATTTAGCAAGCTGATAGAAGGAAATTGGTAGAAAAGTTAGTCAGTATCTGTTCTAAGACATTCAAATGCAGTGAATAATGGCAGAGTTACAAGTTAAGTTTGCTTCCGTGGATAATTAAGAAAGATGTCATGGGTTTGGGAAAAACTAAAAGTTTCCATAACTGGTCTGTATCCTTCAGCTAAAGAACTACCTGTAGCATAATGAGTATGCTTCCTTGCTGTGAAAAATATGGGCAGCTTGGAGATATTCTGCCCTAAAGGGCATAACATTTACTTAACAAAGCCAAGTTTCTCCTTCCCATTAATCCTGTCTATTCTATAAGAAGCCTAATTTCTCTTTCCAGAGATATGTATGATTCCGTCATGCATATTATCTGGTGAATGAAGAAATTCAGACATTCAGTCAGAGTCTGGACACTGTAGGCATGTGGCATCCCAACAGTATAAGGATTTAGAATTGTACACAGTGGCTGATTTTCAAGACACAACTCAAAAAAAAAAATGGGTGGCGGACTCTTTCAGGACGTTCTTGGCAAGAGGAAACGATTTCACCAGGGTCAGAAGTGAAGGTCAAAAGAGTATGAGGGACAGTGACTAAAAACTACTCTTTTGGCTCTGTTTGAACCTGTCTGTATTTCTGAGGAGAGATGATTTATTGGGGTGACAGCTATAGCATCACTGCTCTCAGTGTGGATCATGGAACACTGTTCTCCTAAGAGTTTCTCAGAAGAGAATTTTGTATTGAAAACTAGAGATATTACACATTCTGTCACTTTATACAAAGTAAAGCACCCTATTGACTCCAAAAGCTAAGCAATCATCATTTAATTTTAAAAATGTATCATCTGTGTGTTCACAAGCAGGCATGATTGTGCATGAGTGTTTACAGGATGGAGCATGCATGTGGAGTTCAAAGGACAACTTGGAAATTGACTTCTCTCCTTCTGTGATGGATTCAGGGGATTGAACTCAGGTTTCTAGACAAGGACCTTGACTCACTAACTACTCACCCACCCTTATTTTTATCTGATGTGGTGTTTCCTAAGTGGACGTGACCACGGAAACCTCAACAAAAGAATGCTAATATCTGACCCCTTACCTCCAGCCTACACAGGCTTTTTACTTAATGACTCCAGCTTTGTTTTTCATACAATCTGAGTCAGAGAAACTCATCACTTGGATACAAAAACTGCATGGATGGCTTCTTAGCAAGCAGCATGAAAATCGGCCCCGAGGTCCACAAAGTCTTTGACCGTGTGCTCTCTGAATTCAATCCTGTCTGCCTCCGTGTGTTTCTGCGTGCCACCGTCCTGCGTCAGGAGTTGTCTCGACTTTCCACCGTCGCTGTTGCCTCATCCCCATCCTGCTCTCACTTATGCCGCCGCGCCTCTTACGTCACTTTCTCATATTATTTCACCTGCATATTATTTAACATGTTTCATCCAAAATGAGTTCTTTCGCCCACTCTTCCTTCCCTTACTCTTGATTTCATTCGTGGCAATAAAATGCTATTGTTTTATAGAATTCTTTGTTGGCTAGTTGATTCCTTTTCACCTTGGCTAGAATGCAAATTTCATGAGCAGTGATCTCTTGGGCTGTGTTTCTCCTCTACAGTTTGTACCTACCGACACCCAGCATGAGCTCCACAGGCAAACACTGACTAAGGAGCAAAGGAATCAATACTGTGGGGGCCCAGCCAATGTCTTGTGAAATGTATTCAAGATTTGCTGATTTTAGAAAATGTCTGACTTAATTCAAACAAAAAGAATCAAGCAAGCAAGAAAACAAAAGAAAAACACAAATTTCATTATTTAGTAGATTAAAAACAAGGAAAAAATTAAGTAAGGATTTTACTACATAAAGGACTGTAACTATTGCATAAAACACCTTAAAAACATCTTTTTACTGAAATACATGATTTTTCTAGCTCCTTGCAGAAATTGTTCTTCTGTGTTTTTATAGCTGGAAAATTTTCTATGCAGAAAACTAACCTGCCCTTAACTTAATCTCCACTGGAAAATACTCAAAAGTTCCATGACGTTCAATGAACAAAAACGGCAAAGTCTTTTTCTAGCAACCAAAATCTACTAAGTAGTTAAAATGTTAAATTTTGTTACTTTGCAATTTCTGAAAAGACATCAGAAGTTGGTTCTCAAATTTCACATCATTTTACATTGTGATTCCAATGACATTGTGAACTCAGTGTTCAAGCATTATACCCTTTGAGAAATCAGAGAAAAGCAATTAAAGAAAGATATATTTTCTCGAGTGTGTCCCAATTGAGGAGACAGCATTATTCACAGCCATTAAGAACCTCAAAAGAAATTATTGCCTTTGCTTCCAAGGAGTCACTCACTATCACTGAGGAATTATCTGCCTAAAGGACAAAATAAGAAACAAGCATTGAAAGTTACCACTAAATTTCTTCCCCAGAAAGGTTTAATTTCTAGCTGCCAATAGAAATGAAAAATTATTGTTCTACTCGGTCCCTGGCTCGGTAACCGTTTAGAAGTTGCATTTTCAAAGAAAGCTTAGGAAAAATTGATGGAGGGGAACATTTTTCATCGTTATATGAACTGCATCAAATGATAAAGAAAGAACAGCTCCTCCATGGAGGCATCAGTTACAGCAGAAGCCTGGCTGTGGAGCAGTGCCATTGGACTTGAGTCCAAAAGAGTGAAAGAACTCGAGAATAAAACAAGTAAAGAGAAAACAGATAAAGCAACAGGATGCTAATTTGGAAATTTCAAATGAGGTGAAGAGAAGTGACATAATATTCCAAAAACGTCCAGTGAGACAGACGACTCTGCTTCAGGAAGTTAGATCAAGCTTTGTAAAATGTTCTTTCTATAATAACTTTTAAAATTAATTCTCAATCATTTTTTACCAATATTTTAAATCGTTTTGACTTAGTAATGGCTGGAAATATTTCACATTTCATTATGATAGACTTGTATGTCACCCTCTAATTCCTTCCAATATTTCTATTTCCATAGAGGCATATATTTCATCAAACTCTCAAGTCCCATAATCTGAGAGTCCGCTGTCATTGTAGAAGGTGTGAGACCTACGAAAGAAGCAGAGAGGGCAGGAGAAGTGGCTCACTGGTTAAGAGTGCTTGCAGCTCTTCCAAAGGACACACGTTAGCTTTTCAGAACCCACATCTAGAAGACCACAGCTGTCTGTCACCCAAGCTTCAGCTGATCTGGTATCCTCTTTGCCTGTACTGGTACCTGAACTCATGTTCACATACCCATAAACAGACACACAATTAAAAATAAAATCACTAATAAAGAAAGGGGGAAAGCGAGAATCAGACAGATCCAGAGATTAACATTTTATTAGACAAATGTGGGTTGTGGCCAACTACAAATTATTTAATCTTCCTCAATAATTATTAATGTGTGCTCTCCACAGCAGCCACTGTGCCTCGCCTGGGCAGCACCCTAGAGCTGACCCTGTTGGTAGGGGCACAGGTGAGTCGGGTCTATGAGTGTGAAACAGGTGGGAGCGTCAACCCCAGGAGTGGAGCATGAGAACAGAAGAGTCAACCCTGACTCTCACCAAGTGCAGCAATCCAGAGAGCGGGCCTTGTACCTAACCTGGTCGTGTTGGTGTGATTGTGGTTGAGTCAGATCTGAGGAACTGAGAGCTGAGAACTGGCCCTGCTCCTTGCTGCGGGCTGAACTGATGAGCTAGCTGAGGCAGTGCTGGCAGGTAGCAACGATGAGAGAAAGCTGGTGGGCTCATCAACCCGCTACCACCCAGGTCCAGAACCAGGACCATGAGGTAACACACCCTAACTTCCCCCTCATTTATGAACTGCTGGAGCATGCGAAGGGGCCAGCACTGCAGATCCAAAGCTACGGATCTCCATGACACAAGGCAACAATAGGATATCCAAGAGGAGTCCCAGAGAGGGTACAGTATCGATGGTGTGGCAGAAGCCAGAGGCCTCACGGCAGACCAACGACTCATTGCAAAGAGCACTTACTAGTAAATATATATGGACTAAAGGGTGTACTGTGTAACTCTCTGGGCCACATTACCACTTCCATGCCGAGACTTTTTATTTGTTTGCTTGTTTGTTTGTTTTTTTTATTTAGTTTGGTTTCTTGGTTTTGCTTTGAAATTTTGTTTGGGGAGTGTTGCAAAGACAAAGGGGAGAGGCAAGGGAATGGGGAGATGAGTGGGATCTGGATGCATGATGAGAAATCCACAAAGAATCAATTAAAAAAAATTAAAAAAGAAAGAGAGAGGGAGGGAAGAGAGAGGGAGGGGGAGGGAGGGAGGAAGGGAGGAAGGAAGAGAGAGAAAGACATGCTCTCTGCATTCATAACCAGCATAGCACATTTTACTTACTACCTTAATAACTGTTTGTTTGTTTGTTTGTCCTATAGGATGGGTACTGCATGCCAGGTCACGTCACCATGTGGGCAAAATGGTGATTAGAGCATTCACAAGGAGACAGCTATAATCACACCATGAAGGGTTCTTTGAACACACATATTTAAAATTATTCTCTCCTTGCAGTGAATTGGAAATTTTGTTACATGTAGCGATGCCAGTCCTAGTGTTCTTTTCGAACATTAAGTCTATTTCGCCTGGTAATAACATAGTACTTAATGAATCTAATTTTTTTCTGAGTTGAAGAGAGAGCACAGAGGTTAAGAGCACTTGCTGCTCTTACAGAGGACCTGCATTCAGATTGCAACACCCATATAGCAGCTTACAACTTAAGTTCCAGAGGTTCTAACATGGTCTGCTTGTCTCTATGGGCCCTGCACACACAGGATTCATGTACATGATTTAGGCAGAACACACATACATATAAAAATATTCCCATTAGACACCGACTAGGACTTTTATTGCTGAGATGAAGCCCCATGACCAAAAGCAATTTGAGAAGAAAGGGATTTGTGTCACTTACATAGACATATAGTACTTCATCATCGATGAATGTCAGGACAAAAACTCCAAATTGTCTACGTGGAGGCAGTAGCTGACGCAGGGGCCATGTAAGAGTACTGTTTACATACTTACTCGTCATAGTTGGCCCAGCCTGCTTCCTTACAGAAGCCAGTACCGGCAGCCCAGGGTGGCTCTATGGACAATTGACTGGGGTGTTCCCCATTGCTACAGGTTTGTTCAATCTTGTAGAGGTAATTTATCAAATGATGTTCGCTCCCTCCAAATGACTATTGATGGCATTGCATTGAAATAAAACTATCCAGATAATTCCCCATCGATGTCTGTTTCTGTATGTGCTTTCAGCCTTTCACGCTCCTATAAATTAAGTGTGTCAATAGCCGAATGGTTATAAAAAATCTCATAGAATACAACAAAAGTTGTGTCTTATGAAAAGTTTTAGTCTTAAATAAAATATGAGAAGGGCAAAAGTGAAGACAGATATTGTGGCACATACCTGCACTCCCAGTGATCTGAATACTGAGGCAGGAGAATGTTAAGTCTGGGTTAACCTGAGCCACAGAGTGACATGTCATTTTAAAGAAAAGGTGGGGATAACTGAGAACAATTACCTAAGCACATTACTTTGCAAGTAAAGGACAATCACCCAAAAGTATTTTTTTAATGATAGGACACCAAGAGCAGAAATTGGTGAAATAGAAAATATTTCTTAAAGGCTTATCAAACACTGTGCTCTTTGAAAAGACAAACAAGACATAAATTTTACAAGGGTCCTATATATGGATCAATAGCTCTCAACCAAGGATGATTACCCCCTCCAGGATATGGTTGACAATATGTAGAGATATTTTTTACCATCATAATGCAAAGGACTCCAACTGCATGTCATGAGTAGAAGTCAAGAATATCTCTGACCAATGACAATCAAAGGACTCAATTCTGTCTCTAACAAGTAATGGGCAAACTCTGAAAGCCAATGATATCAGTTTTAAGCAATGCTATCTAAATTAAAAATAGATTAAGAAATAAAATGGTCTCATCAATTGCCATGTGCCTATAATGTTCTTAGATTTTTAAAATCCCTGAAAAATATAATTTTAATTGACTCAATAAGAAATGAGGCCTAAATAACTCCCTACGTAAAAATAACTAAAATACTGCACAGAAGAATCGCTAATCACATTGTTTTGGAGGTAAGTACAGTTAAAGCAAAGTGCAAGTCAACCCAATCTACAACAGAAGGAAAATTAAAACTAGTCATTGAGTTATTCTGTTAAAAAAACAATAACTCAGAGAGCAAAACCAAGCAAAGAAAAACAAGTCTATTTCTCTCAAGATCATGGATGCTAAAAGTTCAAAATAAAAGATTATTTCAACATTAAGTGAAAATGCATAATGGGAAAAAGTAGATCTGGGAAGGTATTGTTATTCAGTGTTGCAAACCCGTAAATATAAATTTATCACATTTACATATTAGAGGAGAAAACCATAGTATAATTCTTATGAGTTCATAAACCCATTTGCAAAACTGAACACAAATTCAATAAAAAACACCTAAGAAAATAAAGTAATAAAGCAACAAATCAACTTAAATTGGGGGAACATACAAAATAGATAATGATTCTCATTACCATGGTTTCTAAAAACATTTTTGTTGGGTCAACTAAAAAAATAGAGTGAAAAGTATATTAAAGTTTTAAGGATTGAAAATGAAAAAGTACAATATTATTTTCAGGCAATATTCCTCCTTATATGAGGACTTGAGAAGATTCTATAGAAAATTTAAAACAGCAAGACAAATTATTTATATCATTGTTTTATAGCAAGTGCAGGAAACGTGAATTGCAGATGAACCCAATCTGCAACAGAAGGAAAATTAAAACGAATCCTTGAGTTAGTCTGTAAAACCATGACTCAGAGAGCAAAGCCAGGCAAAGAAATGGAAATCATCCCTACCCACAAAGAATCATTTAGAAAATTATTTTAAAAGAAGCTTTGCTAAAATAGCAACAATAAAATTCTAAGATATATAATTGAGCTTTAACAAATTATATGGAAACCATCTTGGGGAGCTATACTTTTCAATGAATGATATTTAAAGGAAATTCAATAGCTATACATATTCATGAAATAATATATTATTTTCAAACTGACATGAAAGATGGAAAGACTAAAATATCTTGACATTACCAAATATTCAGACTCATTTAGAAGTTATAGCAATTATGTCTTGGGGCAGATACAGAAAAATTGGCTGTCAGTACATAAAATTTAGAAACATATAAATATGGGGTTTTCATATGAGCCAAAGTTTTACATGTCAAATCATTTAGGGGAAAAGACTGCTTTAAAAATGGACCAAAAATAAGGTTATCTGCAAGGGAGAGGTGGTAGAGTCCTTTCTTATGCTATACCCCCAAATCAATCTGATTTTATTACAAACAGGGGTATCTTTTTGACCTTATTCCAGAGAACATTTGCAGAGCCCATGATCTACAAGTTCCTTCTCTAGTCATATGTCTGAATGTCGGCACGAGGGCATTTGCACATCTATCTTCAGTTTATAGCAACCCCGTTTGTTTGACAGTAGCAGAAATCTCTAAACAATGAAACTAAAAGTAGAATTAATATATAGTAAAAATTACATAGATATCAGTCATAAAGAACAACCAAATATGCATCTAGATATGGATAATTTTATATTATTCTAAATATAATTCTAAGTAAAAACATGAATCAGAAAGGAATGCATGATTCACGTATGGCAACTCCTCATAACGTTAAAAACAACTCAAAATCTTTTTACTAGATCTGATAATTGTCCTATGAAGAAATTTAGGAAAAGATAACATCACATTTGTGAACAGGATTGTTTGATATAGCAGAGTAGGAGAGGCATAAATCAGTATCTGCTATGGATGTTCTAGTTTTTTGTTTCTAATAGTGGTTTTATAGGTGTTTATCCTAGAGAGATGATTTGAAAATAGCATTGCATGCAGCAATAACGAGGTCAGAGGAGTCATAAATCAAATACCACAATAAATCTAGTTCTAAACCTCTGTGAAAAATAATCATTGAAGAGAGGAAGAGCCACCAAATCTTTGGTATATGAGGAGGCTGCTGGGATACAAAGAGGCCTAGTAACTTACAAATGAGTCAGAGAGTCAAGATTTACTTTTTAATTGAAAATAGATTTTTTCATACAATATATTTTGATTATAGTTTTCTCTCTTTCAATTCCTCCCATATCCTCCACAACACCCACTGACCTAACTTTATGCCCCATTTTCTTCTCTCTCAATAAAAAACAAATATCTCAAGAACAAAGAAACAAATAAGATAAAAACTAATGAACCTGAATAAGATAAAATAAATCAAGCAGTGGTGGTGCGCGCCTTTAATCCCAGCATTTGGGGGGCAGAGGCAGGCTGAGCTCTATGAGTTCAAGGACAGCCTGTCTACAGAGTAAGTCCCAGGACAGGCAGGACTACACAGAGAAACCCCTTAGTCTTATGAAATCAAAAAAAGGAAGGAAGCAAGAAAGCAAGGAAGCAAGAAAGCAAGGGAGGAAGGAAGGAAAGGAGGGAGGGAGGGAGGGAGGAAAACAAATAAGAGTCAAAGAAAGAACACAAGAAAACACATACAAACACAGATACACACATTTGCACACACAGACGTCCCTTAAAGACACAAGGACAGAAATCACAATAGGTAAGCAAAATACCTGTGTGGGAAAAAAAAAAATCCAGACAAAGCACTATGAGACACAAACCCTCCAAAAGTATCATTGAGTTCATTTTGTGTTTGCCATCTACTGCTAAGCATGGGGGCCGGCCCTAAAGTATATTTTGCACACCTAGTGAGACTTCGTTGGAGAAAATTATTTTTACTATGTGAGCAGCTATCAATTGGAGATAGATTCTGGGTTAGGGCCGGATGGTGGTGGTGCACGTTTTTTAATCTCAGCACTCAGGAAGCAGAGGCAGGTGGATCTTTGTGAGGTCAAGGTCAGCCTGGTCTACGCGAGTTAATTCCAAACCAGGCTCTGAAGCCACAGAGAAACTCTGCCTAGAAAGAAAAAAAAAACAATAAGAAACAAACAAACAAACAAAAATTCTTGGTTAGGAGTGAGGGTTTGTATCTACTTCCCTGTCAGCTGGGACTCCATCTGGCTCAGATCTGTTCAGGCCCTGTGCATAACACCTCAGTCTCTGTGAGTTCCCATGACCTGTTGTGCCTAGAAGGCGTTCTTTCTTCCAAGCCTTTCATCTCCTTTGGCTCTTACATTCCTTCTGCCTCTTCTGCAGAGTTCCCTGAGACCTGAGAGGAAGAATTTGGTGGAAACATCCCATTTAGGTCTAAATGTTCCAAAGTCTCTCACTCTCTGCACATTTTCCAGTGGTGAGTCTCTATATTTGTTCCCACCTACTGCCAGGGGAAGCTTCTCTGATGATGGCTGAGCAGGAGGCTCATCTATAAAGCACAGCAGAATGTCAGTCATTAAGAATACCTTTATTGCTTGCTTTCTTTTTACTCTTATCTTCCTGTCATTTCTTCTTTCATACAAATTCACTTGTCTGTCAACTTCTCATGCTATTTCTCCTTTCATTCTTAAGGCAATCACTCCAATCCTGATGACACATCTGTTAGTCAGTGTTATCATCAGTGTGACCTGACAGAAACATTTAAAGGGAAGGATAGTTTCCTTCAGGGCTCCCGGAGTTTTTATTTTTTCTGGCTGGGTCTGTTGCCTGTGCTCAGGTCTGGATGACAAAATGGGGACAGGAGTATGTCAAGGAAGAGGCTCTTGGTTGGTAGGAAGCAGAGTAAGCAGTGGAAGTGAGGGGTTGAGGAAAGTCTCCTCCCCAAATACACATCTCTCACAAACTGATCTCCTGAACCAGTCCAGACTTCTAGTTACAATACTCTCCAGTAATCAATTCCAATATTAAAACATCCATAATTAGAATGTTCATTATGTCTGGGTCTTCATGAGCTAACAGTCCTTGAAAAACACCATTACAGACACAAAGAAAGGATCATTTTATTAATTTCCTGGGTGTTCCTTGATGTACTCAAGATTAAATATCATAATACCCCAGTAAATAAAGAAAATGTCTGTTCCAAGCTTTCTTTTAGGGGTCACCTACCAGCTCCCAAATCATGACACAGAGACCTCTTATTAGTTATGAATGCTTGGCCTAGATTAGGTACCTCTCTGGCTAGCTATTTTAACTTAAACTAACCTGTTTCTCTTTATGTATCTTTTGTCTCCGGTCTTTTTATCTTTCGTTTTTGTATGTTCTACTTTTCATGCTTCTTCAGTGTTTGTCTGTCTAGCCCCTCTCTTTTTCACTTATTGCTGCTCCTCCTTCTCTTGTTCCTCCCTCTAGAGTCTATATTTCTCCTCCTATTTATTCTCTCTGCCTACCAGCCCCAACCATCCTTTCTCTCTGCTTAGATATTGACCTTTCAGCTTTTTATTAGGAGAATCAGGTTCCTTAGGCAAGCAAGATGCAACAAATGCAACACATCTTTACATAATTAAACACACATATTGTTGTTCCCTTGCGAGACCACAACTCACAGCATCCCTCTGGACTCCAGCGCACGCAAGCGTGGAACACATTTCCCAGAAGCCTTTGCATTCCCCATTAAAAGCAAGGACCGTCACGAGTTTGTCCCTTTTTCCTTCCCGCCTTCCCTACTGTGTTTGCACACCCCTCCCCACCTGTTTGTTGCCCCTCCTCCATTAAAAGTGCACCCACCTGGGACCGCCGTGTGTCTGTGTCTTTTCCTCGCATAACCGTCTTTACCCCCTTAGGACAAACAGGAATTAAGAACAACATTTTGGTGCCGCCTCGACCGGGAGACCTCTCCGTCCGGTGCCCGAGGCTTTTGCCTCTGGGTTTCGCCGACAAGGTCTAAAGAACCGACAGCCTTCACTCACCCCCACCTGTTCTCCACGGCCATTTCCACTGCCTCATCCTGATCCGTGAGTTACCCTGAGTTGGCTTCCCCCCGGGGCGTTCAAAGACTGTCTGGCCGGCTTTCTTTGCGCACCCTGGACTAGGTTGCTAACCTGCCTCCCCCGGTTTTTTGCCCTTGGCCGAAATGCTCAGTCCCCGCACCCGGAGTTCAGTGCTCTGGGCTTTTTCTCTTTTTTTTCTTTTCTTCCTTTTTTTCTAACTTTTTTCTGTCCCCTTCCGGCCCGCTCCTTGCGGCACCTTCGGGCCGTACGCAGGCCCTAAAAAGCTTAATTGTCTCCTCCCAGCCGGGGCTTTTTCTCCCCGTACGATAGCTGGGTTCGGGCCAGTTAAGAGTTAACACGCCCCAAAAACGCTCGGACGCCTGTGTTTTTGGCTTGCCGTGTTCGCGGTACTCTGGTGGTACCTTTTTTTTTTTTTTTTTTTTTTGCAGCTGGGCTACACTTCGGCCATGGGCTCTAAACATTCAAAACCAATCCCTCCATCCTCCCCGCTCGGGCAGCTTCTGGAAGCTCTTGAGCCTCATGCCCTCATCCCCTCCATAAAACTTTCCAAGTTAACACGGCTTTGTTCCAAAACTTGGCCTAAGTACAATTTACAAGGTTCTATCCGCTGGCCTTCCCAGGGATCATTTGACCCTGACACTCTGCGGGAGCTGGCAAATTTCTGTCACCGGTCAGCTAAATGGAAGGAATTAATGTACGTGATGGCCTTCTTTTATATGGCTCTAAAGACTGACCCATCCACCTCATCGCACTGTTCACCTGCTCACATGTTTTTGGCCCTACCCTCCCTCCAGGAACCCTCCGCTCCGACCATGGACCCCGCTGACGACCCCCGCCTCCCCGACCTCGTGGGACCACTCCTTCCCGCCCTGCCCAATCAGGGGCCACCTCCCCTATCCCCCCTCCTTCAAAGGTTTCTTTTAGGTACAAAAAGGAGTCGCCTACACCTTCCCCCCCTCCCCCCCGCCTCTAAACGCTTCATTCCTAGGTCTCCAGGAGTTCCGCGTAAACATCCTTCTGGGTCGCCTCCCCGTTCCTCTGAATCCCCCAAAAAATCTCATTCCCCCCCCCCCCGTCTCATATATCCCAGCCTTTCCGATCCAGCTTCACCTAACTTCTCTCACAGCAGGACTCGACTACGAAGACAATTAACAATTTCTTCCCGTCACAGGAGGCGCAGGCTGTCCGAATCAACTTCGGATTCTTCCGGCTCACCTCCCCGCCCCACCCCTCTGCCTCGGTCTTCCAAAACCCCCTCAGGCTCTAACCCCACCAGCCGCCTTGCGCCTAATTTCACCCCTCCCCTCACGCACTCGCGAGCCGCCGCTGCTACAACACCAAACTCTGATCAACTCAAACCAGCTACCGTCCTGCCCTTACGAGAGGTAGCCGGTGCTGAGGGCCTAATGCGGGTCCACGTTCCTTTCGCCTTATCGGAACTTTCACATATTTCTAAGCTACTAGGGTCGTACACAGCTGACCCCACTAATTTTACAAAAGAGTTTCAATATTTAACCCAATCTTACAACCTAACTTACCATGATATTTATATGATTCTCTGTAACAACTTGCTGCCTGAGGAACGCCAATGGGTCTGGGGCAGGCGAGACTACATGCTGATGAAGTACACCAGACTCAGCCTTCTCATCCACCCGGTGCAGAGGCGGTGCCCGAACAGGAACCCCACTGGGATTACAACTCCCCCAGGGGCATTCTGGCCAGAGACCGATTCTTAACCTGCCTCCTGGTGGGATTAAGAAAGGCGGCTCTCAAACCAGTCAATTATTCTAAACTTGCAGAAATTTTTCAGGACACAAAGGAGAATCCTTCCGCATTCCTTGACCGTCTCACCAAAGCTATGCTACAGTTCACAAACATGGATCCAGAATCCACCGAGGGCAGACAGCTCCTGATGACCCACTTTGTCAACCAGTCCTACTCAGACATCAAGGCAAAGCTCAGACGTTTGGAGAAGGGTCCCTTAACTCCACAGGCACAGATCCTGGAGACGGCCTTCAAGATCTACCACGCAAGGAATGACAAGGCCAAGAATCATTGCCACGTGATCACCGCACCTGCCAGGCCAGCTGAGGTGATGGACTCCACTGCCCGCCCTCCGCGCGTGGCTCCCCCGCCCCCCGGGCCCATGCTTCAAGTGTGCATCTTAATGATGACCCAGCTACTCAGGAAAAGCCACACAGATTTCTTCAATCAGCCACCCCAGACGACAGCCAGGACTTCAAATGCCAGCGGTACAACCAACCATCCCACCAGCCAGCAACCCTGGACATCAGTGACCAACTACACCAGCGACCGCAAACGCCAATGGGACATTGCCAAGATAATCGGACATTCCCTGGACCCCTCAACGCCCAAAGCCAGCAGGAAGCAGCCATGAGAGACTGGACTACGCCCCCATTCCCTACCCTTTAAGGTCCCCCAATTTTTTTTAATCAAACCAAAAGGGTGAAATGTTGTTCCCTTGCGAGACCACAACTCCCAGCATCCCTCTGGACTCCAGCGCACGCAAGCGTGGAACACATTTCCCAGAAGCCTTTGCATTCCCCGTTAAAAGCAAGGACCTTCACGAGTTCATCCCTTTTTCCTTCCCGCCTTCCCTACTGTGTTTGCACACCCCTCCCCACCTGTTTGTTGCCCCTCCTCCATTAAAAGTGCACCCACGTGGGACCGCCGCGTGTCTGTGTCTTTTCCTCGTGTAACCGTCTTTACCCCCTTAGGACAAACAGGAATTAAGAACAACACATATTGTTAAGCAAATGTAACGTACCTTTGCACAGTTAAAGTAATATTCTGAAACCTAAACAAATACAGCAAATATTTACATCATTAAAATAATATTCCACACCAAATGTCTTTCCTGAGCTTTATACTATTACTGTTATAATAAGCAATAAATAGGTGCTACCTTATGGAGATGTCATGGGAACATGGTCCCGCAGCAAAACAGACAATACAGAATACAGCAAATAATTGTGATCTAGTCTTATCAAAGATAGTGATAAATATATGACAGATATTATGAATGCATAAATACAAAATGAATGGAGAGATGGATAGAAAGACAAGTAGCCACTTTCTCTCTCTCTCTCTCTCTCTCTCTCTTTCTCACTGTGTGTGTGTGTGTGTGTGTGTGTGTGTGTGTGTGTGTGCATGTGTGTGTACTCTTTCTAACATTTATGTTCCTCTAGGGAATCAAGAATATTTCATTAAACATAGGATTCAGTCCATACTTCTGGAGAGGATAATTCTTTACTCTTTACTTTGAAGGAAAATTAAGAAAATATTACCAAAACAAGCACGTCAGGCAAATGGAAAAAGGCATAAAACTCTAGGTAAGATGTGAAAAAGAGCACGTTCTATTTTAATAACAGACAGGACATTTCTAATACCACAATTTTATTTCTCTCTGATAATTTGTAACTCATGTTGACTGAAAACTCCAGTTTTCACATCTGATGTCTGCCTTAACTGCTTGCATATGACTTTCCTTAGTCTTCACCTCTTCCAGGATGTGCTTATTTGTGCTATCAACTTTAACTTTCCATGTGCCTCTGCTGTAGTCCCCACCCAGAAAAGAGTGAAGCTTCCACTTAAAATAAAACCATTATGGTATCATGTCTAGACCAATTTCTTTTAGAGAGTAAAAGTCAAATAGTGAATCAAACGTCATTAATCCTTAACCCTCCCTTTGAAATCAGGTGAGAGAGCTTTGGTTCACATCTATCAATAGCAGATCTCTGAGATCAGTTTTCCTAGGTAGGCCCTGACCAAAAAGATATCACCATGAATTTTTTTTATTTTATTCTAAAATTGTCCATTTTGATAAAGTTATCACAAAGAAGATAAGTTGTCTTGTTCTTGCTGTACATAGAATGCTAAGAGAATCATCTGGTACATAGTTTAATGAATGATACAGGATCTCTCATATGAAAATGTGTATTTATACATTGATTTGCTGACTTAGAGTATTTATCGCTATGAAGAGACACCATCACTATGACAGGTCTTATAAAGGAAACTTTTAATTGGGTAATTTACAGTTACTGAGGTTTTGTCCATTATCATCATAGCAGGATATGCAGAGGTATGCAGACAGACGTGGTGCTGGAGAAGATGCTGAGAGTTCTACATCTTGATTGTAGGCAATAGGAAGTGAACTGAACTAAAAATAGCTTGAGCATAGGAGAATTCAAAGGCCACCCCACAATGATACACTTCCTCCAACAGGGTCAAACCTACTTCAACAAGGTCACTCCTCCTAATATGCTACTCCCTATGAGTTTATGGGGGCCAATTACATTTGAACTATGACACTTGTACACTTTTTGGATATTTACTTATTTAATTTGAGGTTCTGGGCTTGGACCCTCAGCCTTGCACATGCTAAGGTAAGTGCTCATCTCTGAGCTACAACATCATCCTAAGTTAGCTGGTGGGTTTGAGGTGTCTGGGGGGGTAAGTGGGCATTGTGACAACATGGCTTCTCCTTTGGCATGTTTAATTGTGATGTTTAACAGACATCCTTGCAGTTTAAGATGACACTTTTAAAATAAAATTCTCTCCTAACGATGACTCGAGCCCTACCACTCAATGGGAGAATCAGCAGAACCTGTAGGGGTTTATTTGGAGTTCACATTCTCTGTTGTAACTTTATTTTTAATTTTTTTTTTTTATTTTTAGTTTTTTGGTTTTCACTGGAAGGAAAAGATGCTCATTTTAAATGTTGAAGTGTACAAGTTGCTTTGTTACAATAAAACCAATGTGTACACAAAAAAAAAAAAAAAAAAAAAATAAAACACTCCTGCCTAATCATCACCTCACAAGTATAGAACCACTAATAATATCATCTTAATCTGTCAAAACAAACAAAAAGATAAAAACAAAACCACCTTAATTAGAGACCACAAATATTTCTTCTATGTCTAGACATGTCATTAACCCCAAGGACAAATCTACTACTGTTATTCTGCCAGGATATTATTAAACCAACTCCAGTGACTTATCATAATATCAAAAGAGCAATGTATCCCTAAACTCTTAACTTTGAGTGATGTATTTGCAAAGACAAACAACTGTTCAAGCGGCAGAAAATGAGACTTTAGAATGCTCAGCCCTAAATGGAACACATATACTGTACCCTTCAGAGGTCCTTGTGTAAGAAGGGACAGAAAGGATGTAAGAGCCAGAGATTGAGGATGACTATAAAGAAGCAATGTCTGCTAGGCACAGGAGGGCAGCTGCGCGTATAAATTCACAATGGTTGTGACAGCATCTTCAACATCTGTGTAAGCCCAAGCCAGACCAGTTCCCAGCAAGGAGATGGAAGCTGGACACAAAATTTTACTCCTTTACATGAAGCTATTGGCAATTTTAGAAATTTTAGCTGTTGGGGGTGGTACAGATAGTATTCTCTAAGAGTGTAGCCTCTGGTAAATCAACCATTCTCCAGTGGATGACCAGACATCCAAGAATATTTGGGCAACACAAATTGGTGTTCATGAAGGAAATAAATAATCATATATATAAGGAATGACGTTTGACTCTAGAAAAGTTTTGGAAGAAATAAATATTACTAAAAACTATTTTGTAACTTTAATAAATGACATATTCATGTGATGAGATCAGGGAAATACAAATTATAACTACTTTGAGATTTCATCTTACTCGAGTCAGAATGACTCGGATAAAGAAAACAAATAAGAAATACTGGTGAAAAAAGGAAGGGGAGTAGAAAAAAATATATAGCTCAATAAAAACAATAAAAAATAAAGAGTGGTCAAGATTTGAGAAAGAGAAAACCTTGCTCTCTTTCTCAACCTGGCATAGACTATGGAAATGTCTTCTAATTTCAAAATGTTTCTCAGCCTGTATGCGTGTCAACTTTCTTCCCTCTAAAATATTACATTGTGTATTGGATTTTGAAATGACTTTATTTATAATATTAATAAAAGAAGGTGAATTTCTATCATTTCCAAAATAAACAAGAGAATTGATGCACAGATTAGAGGCTTACTTTGAAAGCATTGGAAAGTTTCAACAATGTCCCAGTCATCTTATACATTGTAGAGATCTCAGCAACTGTCTTTAAATGCTAAGATTTACAAAACTAGGTAAGCTGGGTTTGAATTAGTATTGCTTATCTGTTATTTCAGAAGAGAACAAGATAGGCATATTAGGACTTTAATGGAAATTACCTACCCACTTATTTCTCTAGTTCCGACCTATTTATATGCAGTTTTTTTCCAGAAAGGAATAAAGCTATCTCACAACATTACACAAAGCACTTAGAAAGCATAAACACATGAAGCACAAAAGCAGGAACGGGGCATAAAAATGAAACTAGGAATGACAAGAAAATGCAAATCGTGACCCTTATAAGATTACTGTAACCCTGCCACAGTCTGGCTCAGAACATTCTACCAGGTCTACTAGAAAGTGTAAGCAACATCAGCTATTCCAAGAACATCACCCATTACATGGAAATAGCAATTTCTTAGGACAAGCACAGTCATTTGCTGCACAAAGATCGGGTAGGATATGCTCAATAATGCTCTCATAGCTTACTTCAATCTAGGCTGATGTTTCCAGTAGATTACAATGTCATAAAGAGAAATTCGACGAGGAGGCAGTACTTCCTGGTGACTGGCCCCTTTTGAGTATTTCCCATAAGTCACATCAGCAACAACGAATTCCAGCAGGCAGTGGCTGGAACAATGTTTTATATAGGATATTTAGGCTAATTTTAGTTTCTAAATAAATTTTTTTTGGTTTTCTTTTTGTGCTTAGATGCTTTTAAATTTCAAATATAGAAAAATTTTAGGACATTTTAAACAGCATCATCAAGAACTCTAAGTAATCTTAATTTGTTTTAACAAGCTTTTCTGTCTGGTGCTGTATAAAGAAAATTTAAAAGCTCAGACAGATCCCACCACCTCCTTTCTAATACAGAGCTCACTGTGGAGGGCACACTGTATTCACCGCAGCTTTTCAAGTATTTATGACAAAGATGCATAAAGGTCATATTGCTTGACAAAGTCATATTGACTAAGCAAACAGAAGCAGTGCAGGGTTTTTGGAGTAATGAAAAGTCTTAACTTTAAAAAATTATAATTGGTTCACATTGTACAAACAAAGTTAATAAGAACAATGATTTATTTTTAAAACCGTTCATTGGGAGGAGTGTAACATTTTTGACAAATTTATTAAGGCTTTGTGTAATGGCCATGTACCAGTCACAGTCCTAAAGATTTCACACATAAATATCACAATAAACATCCTACAATAATAGCTTTGGTGTGGACATTATCTTTCCTGTTTTTGCAGATAAATAATTTGAGGTCCTATTGCGGCACTCACAAAACTTTTTCTAGTAAATACCAGGAAAGTAACTATTTTAGACTTTGTGGGCAACTGAAACTCTCTCACAGCTGCTCAGCTCAGCCGTTGTGAAAGCCACCACGGGCCCCGCTTAAGCTAATGAATGTGGTTGTGATCCAGTAACGCTGTTCACAAAACAGATGGCAGATCCTCAGGCCAGAGCTTGCTTACCTCTGAAAGCCATTCATAACTTGCTCGTGATCATTCAGGAAAGAATAGGGGAATTTGGAGTCAAATTCAGATTTTCTGCTTTGAAGATTAATGTTCTTTCTATTTTCCCATAGCTTCCTTAGCATATTTGATATTCTACTCTGAAACAACTGTTATTTCTGAGTTATACGGAAATAGTTGCTTTCAAATCTAGCCAAAATTATATATTACAAGCTTACGGAAAAATTTTAGCTTAATCAAAGAAAAAGTTTATAATAGTTTTGTTTACTTTGTAATAAATGCAAATGTTTTTAATTCAATGGTAGCTTCT
Source organism: Microtus oregoni (assembly GCF_018167655.1). NCBI lineage: Eukaryota > Metazoa > Chordata > Mammalia > Rodentia > Cricetidae > Microtus > Microtus oregoni. Next base: position 4,668,843 of record NW_024543829.1, on the reverse strand, counting down.
CCCCTTTAATTGAACAAATAGACAAATTATGAATGTGTTCACTCAGCCAGCAGAGATTGATGAGAAGTTTGCACAAGACACAAACTTAGAAGGACAATAGTCAAGCCCCATTGCAGCACACATACAAACTCCCTACAGTACTGTGCCTGAAAAATTAAGTCTGGTCCTGACCATCCCAAGCAAGTAACAAAAACAGTCCCTCAATGTGTAAGAATAAAATGTGTAAGAATAAAAGCAAGTAAACATTGTCTGAGCAAAACCTATCACCATTTGAATGCTAGAGCTAAATGTAATTCTGAAAATATAAATTTTAAGAATGCTTGAAGTTTAATAAAAATTATGAAGCAGGAAAACAAATAACACAACAGAAAAACACTAAGCAGAAATAGAATTGATATGAATCTGTAAAAATAGATTCTATTTCTATTTAATAGATGCTATAAGAACAAAAGGATAGGGTCACTGACAAAGGCATTGATGCAGATACTATAACAATATCCTATTTTATGTGTTTAAGTGTAAGGATGAAAACACTATGGTCGCCTACACAAACCAGATGAAGAAATGAATAAAGTGAAACATATAAAATATACCCAGAAATAATTAGAGTTTAAAAACTGCATCAGGTAGGATTAAAAGAAGAAAAGAAAGAAAAAAATACCAATAGGTGTGGAAGCATCAGATAAATTATCAAAATGATGAAGCAGTCATGGTAGCCCATAGGCCAATATCAACACTGCTATTGAAACCCCAGAAAAAAAAAGGAAAAAAAAAAAGATGGAGACAGGCAAAGTCCTTTTGAGAAATACACCCAGTATGTTTTATAGATTTGTACAAATTACAATTTACTCCCAATAAATGACCAAGCTCAATGGAGATTTTAAAGCACCTAATTAAAAATTGCTCAGAAATAAGTATCTGTGTTGAAGTAGGATATCAAGGGAATGAGAACCCAGGAATTAGTACTGATTTAGGTAATGTGAAAGACAAATTTACTAACTCTATAACCCTTTTACTAAATAAATGGATGTTTAAAAATATTTGCAGTGGTGTGTAGGATCAACAACCTACTAAAGTAAAATTGACTTTGAAGTAAGAGAAGAAAGACAAGCTTACCATTTTCAATTCCTATAAAAACTGAAATTGATAATATTATTTTAAGATAAAATATACTAAACAATAATAAATATTGTCACATGTACAGAGGCACATTTCAAAATCTTATAGGTGAAAGCAAAAACAGATCTCAAGTAAGATTAAAGTGGAATAGTCATCTCTAGAGAAGGAGAAAACAAAGAAGGCATGGGAAATGATCAGGTTAGATAAAGAATAACAAAATTAAATAAGATAAAAGCAATAAGTTCTAGTGTTTCACAGTATCTAATTTTGCTATAATTTACAACAATATATTACATGCTTCATTAAGATCTATGAGAGCAGTTTGAAGGTCCCAAACACAAAGAAACAACAGAGATAGAAATGTCTCAACCATTCAGCATTATAAGCATATATTGGAATACCTTGTTTTACCTCATAAATATGAAGCATATATTTTATAACCATAAAATTTTATGTTATTTAAAAATAAAACACACACTAAACATATTGATGTTCATAGACCTTTGGAACAGAATAGTGGTAAAACTTAAGGAGATAGAGAAAGCAACAGTTAGGAATACCAGCAGTTGTCTCTTATTTGAGGATTGACCGAGCAGCCAGAATCCTCAAGGGTACAGATTCGAGCATTGTCAGCCAACTTGTTGTATTTGATTTTTGCATTTTACCCAACAGCTACAGTTCACCATCTGATCACAAGTACACAGAAAACATCAAAGAGTACATACAGTCCATCACAAAGAAAGCCTTTAGAATTCTTCAAATGAAACTGAAATCCTGTATAGAAGTATATTACCAAAGCACAACAGAGTTGAGCAACTATCAATGATAGAAAAATACTTGATGTTGTTCTCATTGGTATACTAAGCAATTCTACTCCAAATAACACACATTTCAAAGGAGAAAATGGAAGTGAATTTATAATATGCTTTTAATTGGATGAAAAATGAATCACAACATGAAATTTGAGGGGGTTCTACTAAGTCCATACTTGGAAAATTTGGAGCAATGAACATTTATTCAATAAATACCTATTGATAACAACCAATATACTTAGCATGGAGGCACAATTTGTTTGTCAAAATTTAAGTGTTACATAAACTTACATGCATATATATGTATATATATATACCAAAACATCATGTAGCCAGTTAACATAAACACTTGGAGTTTTTATACATTTACTAAAACATATTTTTGAGTATTTCATATATGAGTACTGTACTGACTTCATTCCCACTCCTCCCTCTTCCAACTCCTATCATGCCCCTCCAACACCCTCTCATTCTCAAATCTCTTGCTCTGTAATTAATACTGTTACACACATACGCACCCACTCCATACACACTCACTACCCAATGAGTCCATTCGTTGCCACTTTCATGTACTTGTATTGCTTTAGATTGGATAACCTACACTTGGGAAGCAAGCAAGGACAATGGAAATTACCTGTGGAGTAGGCAGATTCTCCATCTTTCAGCTGCCATTGACTGCTTCTAGCTCTTCGTTTGAGTGTGGGACCCTGGGAAATTTCCTCTGTTAAGATTCGTTCGTCATCTAGTGTTGTTGCCATGCTAATTATCTCCAGACAGGTAGATTGTCAAGATTTCATGCATGCAGCATTTCTGTCACAGGTAGAAGACACTGTCCTGCAGAAATCGTAGTCCTCCAGGTCCTACGATCTCTTTGTTCTGTCTTCTGAAGTGTAGGTGTACCGGTTGTTCCAGACACCCTGTGATCATTTAATTTCTTCTTTTGACAAGTTTTGAGTCTCTATAGTATCCTCTATATGTTCAAAAAAGAAAGTTTTTGATGAAAGGTGAAAGCCACACTTACCTATGGCTATAAGAATAAGTAGTTAGATAGACTATATTTAGAAATTATATTGGTTTAGAAAAATGGCAGTATTGGTGGCTTCTCTTCTTTGGTCCATGACATCTCTAGCCACTAGTTGTTGGTTAAATTTATAGTACAATGCATGAAGCTCCTTCCTATTAAGTAGTCCTTACGTTCAATTAGGCAGCTATTGGTTACCCCCAAGATAAAAGTGCACCATTGGGGATGTCTTGCCAAGCTAATCATGTTATGGTTTATGCCATGTATAGCTGAACACAGCTACTGATTGAGTTCCTCCTTTGGTGGCCTGTGTTGCACTTCCAATAATACAAGAGCTAGTCCTCATGGGGGATTCTTCCTGTCAGTATTATGTAGATTCTTTTTCCAGGTCGTGTGTCTGAAGTATGTATGTAGTGTCTTCAGCTATAGGGTCTTATCCTGGGAGGCAAACAAGGGCACTGTGAATAGCCTTTATATGCTGAGGAGTCTCCCTTTTAACAGCTTAAAGAGAGATTACCTATGCCTGGTACTGGGTATTTTGTTAAATAGGTCATGGACCTGGGAGGAACATAGTCGTTCCATGAGTTATTATTCCATTTAATATGTGTGTATGTTTATGTTATATATGTATTTTAAGTAAGATTATAAAATAATGTTTCCTTATAGCTTTTTAAAAAATCTTCAGTATTGTTTAACTTTTATTTTTCCATTTCCATCTGTATTACCCTCCCTTCACCCTCCATAGTTATAAAAGGAAACCAAATTAAACGTAGAGAGAAGTTTTGAAGATAAAGAGTAAAAACCAATCATCTAAACAAAACTTAAACATGAATAGAAAATGTATCCTGAAAGTATAAATAAATTGTATAAAAATGAATCATTGTCAACTAGAATGATCATAAAAAGGAACAATAAACTAAAAAAAAAATACCTTGACTATTGCTGGGTCCTAACAGCTCACTTGGACGAGGGGGTGAGAAGATGTGGTATCAACACCGTAGACATTAAGTCAAGTAAAAGCCAAAAAGCAGATTCGTTTATTCAGCAGTAGGGAGAGCCTTACATACCCTCCTCCCAGCACCCAGGCTGCCTTTCTATCCTTTGACATTGCATGGTCGCCCCTCATTGGACAGGCACTAATAGGACTTAGCACCTGTTGATAGGCCCTCAGACAGACTTCAGGTTGGCTCAGCGTTGGAGGCCTTATCTTCCTACACTTGACTACAGTTTTCTGCATACAAATCAACTAACAACATGTCATACTTTTAAATATAAAATGTAAAAATAGAAAATTTCTCAAATTAAATGAAAGATACTTGTGAACTTTGACTACACGATTTTTAGCTAGAATAGAATCATGAAAGAGAAAAAATGGATTTTATCTGATTTTAGTTACAAATAGTGGTTCATGCTTATAAGCCTCACAATCAGGAGGCTGAGACAGTAAATTCGGTTTAAGGTCAAGTTCAGATTGGCTCTATAGTTGATTCTAAGCTAACCTGGTGTCTCAAAAATAAATAAATACTTCACAAAAGCCTAGGAATAACACATTAGAACATTAGGATGTTAAAGTCTTCATTAGTCTTTCAGTAAGCATAAGTCTACACAAAACACAACTGGAATGGCCACCACTAAAGGCTGATAGTGCCTGGCTGTGTCAGAATGCGTAAGAGCTAAGGTTCTCATGTGGTAATGACAGAGAAAATAGTTCTTTCATTTTAGAAAAGTCTAATATATGCCTCCCCTTTGGCTTCAATTCTAGGTGTATTTTCAGAAAAGAAAATAGAAGACATATGGATGAACAAAGACTCACATTTGAATACTCATTGCCATTTTATTGGTGAAGACCCAAACTGGAAACAACCTAGCTTTCTTTTTTTAAATTGGCCAAGATATAAACCCCAAGTGGCCAAGCAAGTGTCACGCTTGTGATTATAGGATCTCCCACCCCACACTTCACACTATAGCTAGATGGGACTTGAATAACAAAACAATAGATGTAGTTGAATGATTAGCTCAAGAAAGTTTTAGCCAGAATAAATAGGTATTTCCATTAATGGAAAAGATGTTAGAATCAGAGGAAAGTCTGTGAAAATGCATGTCACCAAAAAATATCAAAATAATAAAGAAACATCAGGAATATAACAAGTCACAGAGACTACAAACAGTCTGCCAAGAATGGAGAATGAGGGACTTAATAAGAGACAGAGATTACCAGTGCGATTCTGAGTCAAATGTGATGAACACAATAATTTCACCTCATGAATTTGAGAATAAGTTACTTCCTTTTCCATAAACTGGGTGAGAGTTCTCTAACATGTTGCATAATGTCTAGATTTTAAATACTTAGCCACTTTCTCTAAATCATTGTGGGTTCCTGAAGGTATCACAATAAACACACCTATCCTTCTGAGTTTAAGCAAATATGATCATTTAAATCATAACTTCTCTAAGAGTTCCCCACTCTTAGTAGCTTGCTTCTAGTTGTCATGGTTGGAAAGCTCATAAAACCATTCTGCAATTGAGAAATGGTATTAATCAGTCTTAAAATTAACATTTTGTTTTGTGTGTCTGTAGCAGTGGATTCTGAATGTTCATTTTAATTAGAGATATTCAATTATAATTAATTTCTCTAATGATGATGTAAATAGACAGAAATAAAAGCAGAAGGGATTAGAACAGAGAAAATAGATTTCTACAGGTCAGCCATGATTTAGCCTCTTGTCATTGCCCTTGGAATCCAACACCTGGCCTAAAAGAAGGAAATAGGAACCACGTGTGATTAGTAACAACTGCATTTTGGAAGTCTTTAGAGGAGTCAGGCATCTTTCCCATCTGAATATTTAAGAGTAACAGGATTGATTTCAGAATACTAGATCAAGAAACAATTAATCCTTCTGCATTGCTTCAATCACAGTGACCTCGTTCAGACAATCCTGAAAAGCTGAAAGGAAAGAAGCCATCAAGTGGTAGCAATCCTTCGAACCTAAGTTCATGGCTTATCGGTTAGGATTTTTTTCTACCTTTCAATCATAATTCTTAATTACTAGACTACTAACTCTGCCAGCTCTAAATCTTACAACGCATGACTGGGAATAATCCTGAATGGTTTTTAAGAAATCACTGAAATTCAGATATTCTGGCAAGGTTTTTAATCACACAAGTAGCATTAGAAACAACCTATTTTAATAAAACTTACAACCTACATTTTTTAATGTGTAGGCATCTACCTAACGCTAGAACAGCACTTCCAAATTGATTATCTGGGTAGGTTCAGAGAGGCAAAGCATTTTTTGAAGACCTTTTTCCAATTGTAAAGAATATAATTTTGTTACAAATTTCGTAAAAAAGGAAAGTCAAGAATTTATAAGAAATAACACAGGAAGTCCATGGAATAACTGTGTTTACTATTTATTAACTAACATCTATGCTTTTTGTTTGGTTTTAGATTTTTGTTGTTATTGTTCCATAGTTTTCTCCTTTAAATTAATTTTTAGATTACATTATAATTGCAACATTTCTCTCTTCTCTTTCCTCTCCTTACACCCTTCCATATAACCCTTCCTTCCCTTTCTTTCTTTCTTTCTTTCTTTCTTTCTTTCTTTCTTTCTTTCTTTCAGATTAATGGTCTCTTATTGTTTACATTCCCAGATCCACTCCCCTTTCCTATCCATCCAACTCTGTATCCTTTTCTTTTTTAACTTGGCCAACTCCAGTTTTTGATGCTCAGAATATTCTTGTCTGTGTGATCTTCCACTGGAGAGTGGCTGATATACCAGGGGCTGCACTCTTGGAGAAGACTGACCCTTCCTTCCCCAGTAACCAACAATTGCCAACTACTGTGTAGTTAGTGGTAAGGTGTTGTGCCCAGTTATTTTCTCCGAGCTGGTCTGGCTTAGATCTGCACAGTAGTAATGGAGGCTGTTAGAACTGCTCTGCACTCATAGAGTTCACGTCTCTAACTGTCCTACTGTGTCCCTGATAGGCTTGGTTTCATTCATCTAACACGTCAAGTTCTTACATTCTCCCTGGTGCCCCTTCCACAGTGATCTCTGAGCCTAGGTGGGGTAGTAGATCAGAATATATACTCCCTTTAGGGCTGAGCATTCTACTGCCTCTTATTGTCTGCACTTTGGCAAGTTAAGATCAACGTTAATCATATTCTACTGAAAATAGAGACTTCTTTTATGAAGGTTGAGAGAAGCATTGATCTACAGCTATAATGATAAAACTTTAGAAGTTGGTGTAATAGAAATTGGCCATTTAGCAGAACAATAGTAGTGGGTTCTTCCTTAGGTCTGTGACCTGACTAACCTAGATTCTTGACACAAAAATTGTGTCAGGTATGAGTGTCATCTTTTGAGTGGGGTTTAAATACCACCAGAAAGAAGCTTGTTACTCCCATCATGCTAATGCCATCATTATACTTGTGGGCATGTATTCTCGGTCATTTTTGCAACCAGAAGACTTCCCAACTAGGTAAGATTGGCAAATACTTTTCTTCTCCTATAACTTTACACCGAAACCTGCTATCAGTACCAAAGCTAGCTAGTAGAAAAGATACTTCCAAATACATTCTAGTGATTTATCAGGTTCTATGACTATGTGGTGTCTTCAACAATGAAGTCTTATCATCAAGTTCTAGAAGGTAAGAAAGAGCAATGGCAGTGTCCTGAAATGTTTGAGGACATATGGGACATCACTGTTCAACATCCCCAAAAGATATGAACCATTCCTGACTCCAGGCTTTGCATTTTTTCACCTATTGTGACTAGTAGGGTTATTAGCAAGTTAAAATAACTGGCTCTCTCTCTGTGTCTCTCTGTGTCTGTCTGTCTGTCTCTGTGTGTGTCTCTGTCTTTCTCTGTCTCTGTGTGTGTGTGTGTGTATCTAAGAAATTAAGAGACAGACACTTGGCTAACGACACAGCCTAGAAGAATGCAAGTTTACAACATCCAAAGCGCACAGCTTGTATGCCATACCCACAAGAACATTAGCATTTTAAAGATAACTTGGAGCCCTTAGCAACTTCACTCCTAGTACCTAAGAGGTGTTGTCCTTTTCCACAAGACTCTATTTTCACTGGAAAATATACGTAAAATACTGCATTTTTTTCTTTTTTGCTGTTTTTGTTTTTGTGATAGGATCTCACTGGCCCAGGTGCCTCAAACTCACCATGTAGCTAAAGATGATCTTGAACTCACAACTTCACTTTCCACATACTGAGATTATAGTTGCATACTACCACAACCAGCCAACAATCAGAAACTAAAGAACAATTGTAAATCAATAGCTATCCCACATTCCCTATCACACTTTCAACTGCGTGAGGCACAGAAAGTAAGCACATAGACTCCACAGCCATTGGTTTGAATTTGCATTCCGTCTTTGTCATGTTAGATATACCTCAGTTTCCCCCAATTTGGAATGGAGACAATAAGTGCTATGGCCTGGATAAGAAATGCTTCTCCAAGTCTCATGCTCTGAAGGATTATTTTCCAGGTGGTAAATACAGCCACTGAGAGACAATGTGATCACAAAGGCTCCAAGCCACCCTTGATAGATTCATAAAATGAAAGCTTTATTAGGCAATGATGGAAACCTTCGGAGGTGAGCCTAGCTAAAGAAAGCAGCACACTGGGAAGAAGACATAACCTTGAGGATTATAGTTTGCCCTAGCTCTGCCTGCCCGCCTCTTCTTTGTGTTCAAGATGAAAATGAAAACTCTGCCACATGCCCTTCCTTATAATCTACCTAGCCTTAGGTCCAAAGCAATAGATCCACAAACATTAGACTAAAACTTGAATCCAAATTCTTTCTTCTTTGAATTGTTTCTCTCATGTATTTTTCCAGTGACTACAAAAACAAACAAACAAACAAAAACAAAAAACAAAAAAAAAACCAGCATGAGCAGCATCTCCTTCACATAGCTGAGGAGTAAATGTGAAATGACTATAATGGTGTCTGGCTCAGATACATTTACAATTCCTGTTAGCTCTTTGAAGTAACCATAAATTTGACTCTACTAAGTTCATGCTTATATAATTTTAGAATTTCCACTGTATTTTCTATTTGATTTTGGAAAAAGGTGATTTTTATTCCACGCTTCATTAATACCTCATTAAACACTCACAGGAAAAGATCCTACCTCCCTCTGTACAATATTTCAAACATCACTGGTCACAAATGCCCTTCTCCTCAAGCTTGTTCATTCTAGCAGGGTTTATGATCATGCGTTTTTAATGAGTTGAACATTCACACATTTCTGTCTTTATTTCCTCTAGCTTTTAATAGTAACAATGAATACTCCCTTCTGTTTATTAATTCAGTCTAAGTAGCACCCTAATGTCTCATGTCTTTTGGTATCTCTGTGACCTTTAAAGCCAACAATTGCAGAGAAAAATGAAGAGCTCAATAAAAATCAATAAAAAAGAAGCCAACAATTGCTTTGTTTTAAAGTTCCACAAATGGTTATTAAAAGGTGACACCACCCCCTATTCTTTGGGATTTCTAAGTTTCACAACTGAAAGTTCTTTATCCAAGAAAACTTCTGGATCCTGTAAGAACTAGAAAGCCTGTTCCTTTTATATCACTAATACTGGACAAATATATTCCAGTTTGCTATTAAAATATCCCAAATCATTAAAAATTGAAGCGCAATGATGCTATAAAATGAATACTTTGCATTGGTATGGATCTTGGTTTATTGATACAAATTTTAGGTCAATTTTACTATATGTATATTGCTGTTCTTGATTAAGGTATTGTGTTTGTACAATTCTTTATAAAAATGTAATATATAATTAAGAAATAAAGATTGGTAGATAGTCATCTAAGCTTGTAGTCATGTTAGTTAAGTTTTCTATATATAGAGACATATATTTCAGTTAGATAGGTTATTCTTCAAATTTTTCAGAGACCTTCAGAATATGGCATTTAAAATGTTTAAGAACTTAGGACTTTTCATGACAGTGAGACACATCTGCTTCTGGCAGCACCAATAACTTCAAGAGGAAGATGGGCATTAAAGAGGCTCCTCATGGAGCTTGATAGCCATTTGTCAAGAAACAGCTTTTGCCTGGACTGCTTGATGAACCGGACTTGCAGGACCCACAGAGAAATGACTGCTGAACTTGCCTAAAGGTGAGAAATTCCTTCAGGGTTCCTGCTTCGTGAAAAGTATGCTAGACATTCTACAGGACACAGAAGAATGTGACTGACAAACTGCCAAAACAGGAGGAATTGTCTTTGAAATTTCCTGTTTCGTGGAAAAGTCTGCCAGATACTATGGGACTGTGGGCTGAATATTGGATGCCCCAATGATACAGAAAAACTTTGGGTGACTGTCCAGGTAGAAAGATGTCTCTAACAATTCTGGAGTTTTGAAGTTGTCTACAATGTACTTCCTGTTTATTTAGGTAATATCTCCTTCTGGAGTCTTTGATAGAGTTGAAAAATATATAGCTACAGTTTTCCTTAGTTATGATAGATAAAATAGATACAAATATTGTAACTGTAATTCTTGCTTGGTAACTGTTTTGTTATGTGTAATTACTATGCTAAAGTTAAAACCTTTTTTATTTAAACAGAAAAGAGGAAGTGATACAGGACTCCCCTCTTTGTGTTGAATAAAAAAACTGCTTTGTACCTATAGCAGGGCAGAATAGAGGTAGGTGGGGAAAACCAAAACTAAATGCTGGGGGGAAGAAAGCAGGGTCCAAAAGAAGCCATGGAGCCTCCACTGGAGATAAACGCCGGACAAAACCTTCCTTGGTTAGCCATAGCCACGTGGAGATACACAGGTTAATAGAGATGGGCTAGTTTAGGATATGAGTTAGCCAAAAATATGCTTAAGCTACTGGCCAAACAGTATTGCAAATAGAATGGCTTCTGTGTGATTATTTCTAGGTTGATCAGTCGGGAAACAAACAAGCTAGCTCCTTACTACACAATGGAAACAGCCTTAGACTAGTTTTCAATAACATGCTAATTGTGTACTTTTACCTCTTCTATATTAGCAGCCAGTGAAGTATTTAAAAATTGAAATGGAAAACACTGGCCACTCATAGTAGGTCTTTAGGGATTATACAACGTTAAAGGTCAGGTACACAGAGTGTCAATGAAGAAAGCTTCACCTGTTCTCTGTTCCGGTCATAACATTTAATGCTGCAAAACTGTATTTCGACAAGATTTCAACTGCATTTAGTCTCCAAGAAGATCTCTTCCAAAATTTTATGTTAAGGTTTTTCACATTCAAGTGCTCACTAGAGTCAAAAGATGGTATCCCAGTGCCTTTTGGTTCTGAATAATGGTGTTAATGTGGTCTCAGCACCTGCAACCAAAAGAACTTTCATTTTTATTACCCTTTCCATGGGCCGTCTTCTTCAAAATATATACCTGAATATTAATACCACCTCCATTAACAAGCAAATATCTGGTTTCCACGGTTTTGTATAATGTTAATAGAATTGAAAATATCTCCCTCAGCCAAGAAGTTGAGGCATCCTTTGTAGCCATGGTGACTATTCTGTCAAGGCAGCCTCATTTCCACCCAGTCTGCTGTGACTGCCTTCCTACCCTCACCATGTTGTCTCACTAATTCTGCAGCATGAGTCATCTCTCTCCAAGAGAGGGAAAGTGGCCACTGACTTGCTGCTCTGACAAGCTGCTCAGGGTGTTACTATTTAAATTTCCTCTGCTTAAATAAGATCACATCTGTCTTGAGTAACTGTGGACCTATTGCTTAATGTATTGAGTAACGTAGTTTTTGTCAGTGAGATAACAAAACTGTCTTGAAAATGGCAGCCAAGTGTTCTCATTTCTCACAGGTATTCTGTGTTTAATTCTTAAGGGCAAATGGGAATAACAATGGATAACAATTTTGTTGACATGGCTTCATGGAAGTAAGTCTGGTGCCATCTCTTGTCCCCTAACTGATGGACCATTAGTCAACCTCCATTGATTAGAATAAATTAAACCAAAAAAGAAAAAGAACAAAAAGGACAATAAAGAATAAATTGTATAAAAGTCTATAGTATAAACACACTAATTATAATTAATAAAACATGAAATAATTGCAAATGTAGGAGACTGAGAATGGCTCTGTTTAAGGACAGCAGAGACCCGGCTTTCCCTTGCCAGATAAGGCAGCATCTAGAAGATATTCTGGGATCCATAATGGCTGCAATATCTCAAGGGATCTCTTCTGTTCCCTAGGAAGAGACAAAATCCTAAGATCTCACCTCTTAATTTGCAAACTTTACCCTTCTAAGAACTCTGGAAAGGCAACTCCCACATATATATCTGCAACTAGGAATTAGAGGTCAGAGATGCTCACAGTGCTCAGAGGAAAATGAATATTGGGAGACTGATAGCAACATCTGCCAAAATGTCTAGGAAGAAATCCTCTCTCCATAAATCATGGTTCACAAGATGAAACATGCTTGCTTTCCTGGAGATGAAATGACTGTCGAATATAATGGTGGCCTTTTCCCCAGTTAATTTTGGGGCAGGTGACTCCATTTCATTTTGGCAACAAATAACTTTGCAGCTCTCCATTCACAGTTTTCATGCTCTTACCCTGAAGCCGTGTCCAAAATAGAGGATCGCAAACTTCGTGAGCAAAGACTTGAAAGGGTGATGTCTACAAAACTGTGCAGAATGCTTGAGGGAGCGAAGTGGGCCCCAGGATGCCCATCAGCCAGAAGCTGCAACCACAGCAACTCCAGACTTCATCAGAGACGAATGTAAATGAAGCACAGGCTGGCATCTTGTCATCTCCAAGGCACAATCAAGATTTAACAGGCTGTGGATAGTACCGGGAAGGGGGGAGGGGGGAATCATACAGAGGCTAGCTGGAGGGCGTCATTCCACTTGGGAGAGGAAAAGAAGCTAGGAAGGCAAACTTAATGAGCCTCCTGTGGGCTGGAGAATCAAAAGAAGGAAGGTGTAATTTACGCTGACCACAGAGACTGCTTTGTATCGTCCGTGAGCCTGAGCTACTCAGCATTCCTTTTAAAATATCACTTTCAAGGAAATTAGTTAAACAGCTTATCATGCTGCCATACCAATATGATTCTATCTTCGTTAATGAGAATGATATGCCAGGCAAAACAGAACCTTAACAAATCCATGGAATGCCCTATCTTTACTTCAACCATCTTCGCCCTCTAGCATTAGCTAAATATTAGTTTGTCAAAATTAGCTTATCATTTGACCATGTAAATTGCTATGCATGCATGGCATGTGGCCACCGTGCAATACTTGACAAATGCATATATCCAAAGGAAAGTCTACTTTGTGTGGGCACTGGGAGTCCCAAAGCGTAATGAGGAGCCAGAGCTCAGGAAGAGTCCACCTCCCACCCTCAGCACTGCATAACTGCCTAAGTTTTCCCACCTGCAGGACTAGAATGCTGGCATTTTATAGAGTGGGTTCTCAGCTGGTTTCAGGTAGGGTTGGCAATAAGGCTCACGGAATGACTGAAGAAGGAATGCGGTAGCAGAGAACAAATAAGTCTGAGTATGAGGAATCTAATGTTTTCTCCCAGATATTCATAAGCAATAAAGTTAAATCTGAAAGCCCAACTACTTGCTTTTAAAATAATAAATAATTATAATGACCTTTATAATTAATGACTTAAATCTCTTAAATGCATAATTTCTCAATAATCTTGGAAGAGAGCTGAACACATGTTCCCAAATCACCATTTCTGTTTTGATGACAAATTAAAAGCAACTGAGAAATCTAAGGGCGGTCTCTAGTCCTTTCAGAGTCACACCCGGACTGTGTGGTCTAACATCTATCCTCTAGTTGCCTGTACTTTTACTTTTCAATAATCTGCTACTTTTCAATAATCCATTGTACATGGAGCTACGTAAGCCTGACTAGTCAAGTTTATATGATGCAATAAAGTAGAAAAAAGAACAGAATTGATTATTGGGTAGTTTTAAATTTTTCAAATGATGCAGATTTGGCTAAGCTGAATTTATTAAATCAATCTTTATTCCACATTAGGCATGGAGAGGTTATTCCTACATCACCATGCAAAACAGAACAGGACTGATATCTGAGTTAGCCATAGTACAAATGGATCCCTTGCCTCCATGATTAAGAGCTCTGAAAGGAGCCCAACCACGTTTTCATGTCAGCTCTAAATGAGTCTCTCAAAGAAACTCTTCACTCTAGAAATGCTGCTACTTTGCTTGGGGATTTGGCAGGAATACATAAATCCATTCTCCTGGAGAGGAACAGATACAAAGGTCTGGCCAACCCAGGCTATGTACTAAAACCCTATCTCAAGAAGAAAATACACACACAAAGCAAAAAAAAAAAAAAAGTGAAACAAAACAAAAGAACCTCATATGGGTTTTTGACAATCTGCTCAAGTACTTTCCAGCTTGTCCTTACAGGTAAGATGTTATGACAGCTGACCCTGGCCATTGCTATTCACTTCTTTTCTTCTTCAAACAACACATTCACTGTCAGGCAGCTCATCCTTGCCGATGCTGCATGGATAGGACCTCTTGCTGCTTACAAGAACTTTGCATGCAGCAACTAGAAGTAATGTGTACAAAAGCCTGAATTTCATAGAGGGCAAAGATTTATTAATGCACAAACAAAATCTTCTCAAGCCTGAGATGAAAGACCGAGAACTGCACATTTGCAATGGATTCAACTATCACTCGTCCCTCTCTATCATTTGTGAGGTGGTTTTGTTTTCCCTATTTCAAAGTGTTAATCTGATGCTTTGAGAGAGTTTCCTTTAAAAATATTTTAAGATGTTTATTATAAACTCACTAGAGGCAGTTCAAAGTAAAAATGTCTCTAGCAGTCCTTTAAGTTTCGGGAGATGGGAAACAAGATTGTGCCTGGTATAGCATTATGTTTTGACCCTCAGGATATCCACAGGGATGTGAGAAGCAATGGTACGGACTTACGGGAGTGTTGTTTGAGAGCTAATGCATTACTTTCCAAAATTACTTCTAGTAAAAGAAAACACAGAAAGTGCACGCCAATGAATTCTATGCTTAAACATAAGACGATGTGCTATATACTCTATACCTTCACAGAGGTACTTCATTTATTCTGTCAACATTTCATAAAGAGGTAGGAAATGTTATTCAATAAATAACTTTGTTTAATACAGAGTTTCTTTAAATTTTAAATCACAAAATTCTTATCATATAATATTAGAAAAATATGTGTTTTCACTAAAACATGGTGGGGATTTTCTCTCCATAATGCACAGGAAGACTTGACAAATTCGTTAATTTTACCTTTGTTCAGGGTTTCAGTATCTTTTAATAAATTTTTTGAACAAACTTTCAGTTTCACAGAAAAGGTAAGGGAAAAGTACTGAGGCTTCCTGCACTGCTCTGACACACGCTTGCATGGCTTTCCCCTTTATCAAGACCGTTCCCATTCCAAAGTGGTACAATCATTGTAACTGATGAACTGTATCCAATCCACACAGCAACTTCCAGGGTTCACAGTTCACGATGGCATACACCTGCTGCTGTGCACTCTGTGACCAGCATATGATGGTGTGCACCTACCACACTAGCATCATGAATAATAATTTTACTGGCCCTGAAGTCTCTCTCCTATATATCTGTCTCTCCCCAGACCACAGCCTTGGGCGATCATTGATCACTTTATTGTTTTTGTAACATTAGCTGTTTCTAGAACATTAATTTAAATAGGTAAGATTCAATTCTGCTAATTGAATATCAAGAACTGTAAATATCAAGAACAGTAGTAGCTAAATTTATGATATAAATGTATTTACTTTTATCAGAAATTTCACGATCACCGTGTGTATTTCTATCGTTTTGTGTTTCTTGGGCATTTTTGTTGCACCATCTCCTCCCCACCTTTTGATACTAGACTTATGGATTTTGGTCTTTCTAGCAAGTGGCATCTCATTGTTAATATAATTTGAACTTCTTTGGTATGGAACACCTTTACATACTATGTCCTATGTGGTTGGTTTTTACATTTGCCTCTCCTATTATTCGAGCATCGTTTGTTGCATGAATTATATTTTTTAAATGTAACTTCTGACAATTTTAATGTTTTTACTGTGTGGCCTCAGCAATCATTCTTGTTCTTTCACTCTTCGTAAGTTCAAAATTAATAATGTTAATTTGACTAGCAATGTTAATGTTTTTGTCTCTACGGGCTGAGTGATTAGGCTTATTGAAATCAACAAATGATTGGTTTTATAATTTTATTACATATTTGGCAGTGGTAGTCACTCCTTACAACTTAGTTTCTGATGTTAGAACCTTATCCATAGCTCTCATGTGCCAGGTATGAAACACATATTTTCTCTGAACTTCTGTTCAGCTAGGTGGGATGAAGCTCACTGGAAGCCTTGGTGCCTCAGAGAGTCTGTGAGCCTGTATTGGTTACTTTTTCCTTGCTGTGGCAGAATGCCCATATAAACAGCTTACAGGAAGAAGGAAACATGGGGCTCATGATTTCAGAGGTGCCACCAAAAGACAGACGGCATGACAGAGCAAAGCAGCTCACTCCATGCGGCCACAAAGCAAGGAAAGAGAAACAAGACAGGGAGAGGGACAAGAAGCCCTCAAGGACCTGTCCTTAGTCTCACCTCCTACTTGCCAGAAACTCCCAAAATAACGCTACTAGCTTGGAATCAACTCTTCAAAACAGGATACTGTTTGAACATTACACATTTAAACCTTAACAAGATCTTAATTAGTAAATATCAGAGGACCAAACTCATGCATGATGAACTATACCCACTTTCCTCTGGATCCCTCAGCCTCCTGCTGCAATGAAGCCAGCTTGCCTTTCTGTTTTTGGTCAGAATGCATGTAAACTAAAAGCATCCTGAGATACTGGTTTTAAGGGAGAAGAAAGGTTGTAGTTATGTACTTTAAGTTAGCCAGTGTATGCATCTCATCACGAATACCTGTGGGCTTACCAGTTTGTGTGCGGAAACTATCTCAGATATGCCTGACTTCCCCTGGGAAAATGGCAGCTGTAGTGATATCAGCAATAAAAATGAGCACTCACTGAGCAGTGTGATTTAAACACTAAATATGTTATCACCCTTTCTTCTCACCTCGGTGCCACAGCAAAGGTGCTTTTATTATTAACGTATTGTGGATAAGAAGCCATGCATTAGGAAGGGAAGCAACTTGAGCAAGATTCCACATCTTACAGAGGTGAGGGGCCAAGATCTGAGGATTCTGAGGACACACAAGTGAAAAATTAATTACAAAGTGAAGACATTGAACTCCTGCTCCATGCCAGCCATCATTCTCCGTCTACCATAACTCCTATTCCTCTCATTCTTCAGACATTGATGCTGTGAATGCAATTACTACGCCCCTATTTCTTACCTCAAAGGAAACTAGGTTTAGAAATAGGAGCAAAATAATCTGGCAAAAGGCCTTCAGTAACTCACCAAAGTCCCGGCGCTGCTGAATTCTAGGGCACCAATTAGAGCTAACTTTGGAACTCAGACTTTCGTGTTTGAATAAATTAACTAATTACAACTTCACTCCTAAAACACACATACCTAAATTTTTTCAAAGGTTTAATTAAAAATGACCAATCTCCGAAAAAAATTAGCCACATTTCTCATGAAATAATTAAAAACACTGAGCGTGGGGCATTTAGGCTGCTTCCAGGTTCTGGTTATTACAAATAATAGTGCTATGAACATAGTTGAGCACGTGTCCTTGTGGTGTGACTGAGCATCTCTTGGGTATATACCCAAAAGTGGTATTACTGGGTCTTGAGGTAGGTTCTTTCCTAATTTTATAAGAAATCACCATAATGATTTCCAAAGTGGCTGTGCCAGTTTGCACTCCCACCAGCAATGCAGGAGTGCTCTCTTTACCCCACAACCTCTCCAGCATAGGTTCTCATCAGTGTTTTTGATCTTGGCCATTCTGACAGGTATAAGAAGGAATATCAGAGTTGTTTTGAATTGCATTTCCCTGATGGTTAAGGATGTTGAGCATTTCCTTAAGTGTCTCGGTCATTTCAGATCATCTGTTGAGAGTTCTCTGTTTAGGTATGTACCCCATTGTTTTATTGGATTATTTATTATTTTGATGTCCATTTTCTTGAGTTCTTTGTATTTTGGAGATCAGCCCTCTGTCTGATATGGGGTTGGTGAAGATCTTTCCCAATTTTGTAGGCTACAGTTTTGCCTTGTTGATCATGTTCTTTCCTTGACAGAAGCTTCTCAGTTCCAGGTGGTCCCATTTATTTACTGTTGCTCTCAGTGTCTGTGCTACTGGAGTTCTATTTAGGAAGTGATCTCCTGTGCCAATATTACTGAAGAATGCATAAAGAAGATGTGGTATATTTACAACAATGGAGTACTATATAGTGGAAAAAATAATGACATCTTGAAATTTGCAGGCAAATGGATGGATCTAGAAAACATCATATTGAGTGAGGTAACCTAGGCTCAGAAAGACAAATACAGTATAGTATGTACTCACTCATAGGTGGCTTTTAGACATAAAGCAATGAAAAACCAGCCTACAATTCACAACCCCAAAGAACCTTGACAACAAAGAGGACTCTAAGAGATACATACATGGATCTAATCTACATGGGAGGTAAAAAAAAGACAAGCTCTCCTGAGAAAATTGAGAGCATGGGGGCCAAGATGGTAGAAGGGGAAAGAAGTAGAAAGGTGGAGAGTGAAGAAAATATATAGCTCAATAAAAACAATTTACAAAATACTGACAGTAGTCTCCATTTTGAAATTCTACAAACTGATGTCTGCGACCCCTAAGTTAAAGAAAATATTTTAGCACAACGTTCTTTTTTTATGACTTTCATCCTATTTTAGAGAAAATGAAATCAGCTTTTGTTTTGGTATTCCAAGAAAACTGCTGAGAGATTTTAAATCCCACTGCATTCCAAGAAGGATGAAGACCATTAATAAGACAATCTCCAGGTATTTGTGAACTCCTTCCAAATAGGATATGCCTATCCTTTCTCTTCTATGCTGCCTCCCATCCCAGCCAAATCCTCGACCCTAAATTCTCCTAAAGGAACAGAAGTTAGCAATAACCGGAAAGAGTTATATCACAAAAGATATAAGTGTCATTAAAATAACTGTGGTTTTGTTTTTTATGGGTGGCGCTGATAGGGCAGTTTTCTGATGCCCAACAGCTGCACAATGTTCAGCAAAAATCTGTCTGCATAGATTTATGAGGTATAAAACATGACCATCATCAGGCCTAAAAATGACGAGACTAGTCCTGAAAGCACCGTGTCGACATTTAGACGCTGCAGTAGGGAGCAAATAAAAATGATTAAATTTTGTGAGACAGAAGATGCCAGAATGAGGAGAACAAGCAGCTGTTTCCTTGGAGAACCATTCATTGTAAATGGTCCGTTGAGGCTGGCCAGGAGCCTGTGGGCAAGGGCAGGTGGATAAAAAGAGGCTTTTGATGTTCTGTTGACTTCAACATTTTTCTTTGGTTTTGCATTATTACCAACTTCCTGGTACACATTGAGATACCATGACATGAAGATGAGCTGCACAAGTTGAGTAAGACAAAATCATCCAGGCTTCCCAAAAAAATAAGTATGACCTGAAATTGAGTAAGACCAAATAATCCAGGCTTCCCAAAGAGCTAGTATAAACCCAAATCATACTTTCTTAACATTCTATCCAAATATTTATTTCACTTCCTTCTGGACATAGCAACTCCTCTATTCCAATTATCTGTGAACTAAGAGTAACTTGGAAAATTGAAATAAGTGTGTTGTGTGATATATGAAAATCACACAAGAGTCTAAATTCATTGCTAATGTATAAAGTTTTATTAACACACAGTGAAGTTCATTCTGGTGTGTATTTTTTTTAATTTATTTATTTATTAAAGATTTCTGTCTCTTCCCCTCCACCGCCTCCCATTTCCCTCCCCCTCCCCCAATCAAGTCCCCCTCCTTCGTCAGCCCAAAGAACAATCAGGGTTCCCTGCCCTGTGGGAAGTCCAAGGACCATCCACCTCCATCCAGGTCTAGTAAGGTGAGCATACAAACTGCCTAGGCTCCCACAAAGCCAGTACGTGCAGTAGGATCAAAAACCCATTGTCATTGTTCTTGAGTTCTCAGTAGTCCTCATTGTCCGCTATGTTCAGCGAGTTGGTTTTATCCCAGGCTTTTTCAGACCCAGGCCAGCTGGCCTTGGTGAGTTCCCGATAGAACATCCCTATTGTCTCAGTGTGTGGGTGCACCCCTTGCGGTCCTGAGTTCCTTGCTCGTGCTCTCTCTCCTTCTGCTCCTGATTTGGACCTTGAGATTTATGTCCGGTGCTCCAATGTGGGTCTCTGTCTCTGTCTCCTTTCATCGCCTGATGCAGGTTAATATTCAGGAGGATGCCTATATGTTTTTCTTTGGGTTCTCCTTCTTATTTAGCTTCTCTAGGATCACGAATTATAGGCTCAATGTCCTTTATTTATGGCTAGAAACCAAATATGAGTGAGTACATCCCATGTTCCTCTTTTTGGAACCTGGCTTACCTCACTCAGGATAGTGTTTTCTATTTCCATCCATTTGCATGCAAAATTCAAGAAGTCCTTGTTTTTTACTGCTGAGTAGTACTCTAATATTTATATACTTATAACCTATGTCTGGCAAGGGAAGAGCAGAGACAAGAGGGTTGTGGCTAGCTCCAGATACCGTGAGAGACTGCATCTCAAAGGAGTAAGTCAAATAAGGATAAAGAAAGACACCTACTGTTCTCTCCTAAGAGTACCACATACACAGATGGGCACAGTGCACAGGCAGCTATATACCACACACACACACACACACACACACACACACACACACACACACACGTGCATGCGTGCGCACACATGCATGCGCTTGCAGGTGATCTTGGCCAGTGTTCTAGGCAGAAAAAAGGGAATTCACATTTGAAGACTGTTTTTTGTCAGAGTGCTCCTATTGAAGAATCAAAGTTTGAACAGTCACTCAGAAAACTAAATGCCTTGGGCAGATCAGCTCTGTGGCTCAACCATCCGCAGCTGAAAAGGAGACAAGCCAGTGCAGGTACGTCACTCCTGAGACAGACAGAGATGTACAAACGAAAGCAATCACAGAGAGGGCACAGCAATTGCGAGAGTAGTGCTTCATCCTCCCAGATGACCAGATTCCAAATGTTTTAATAAATCAAAGTAAAAACCACATTGAATTTAAACATCAGTTTGGTAAAACATTTCACCTGAATACTTCATGCCTGGCTTTTGTCTCTCAGGCATCACTATAGCAACAGCCAGGGCAGGATTCAGCATTTCCTAAACCACAATTAAATAGATAACAGATAAAAGGTGCGAGCTTACAACAAAAAGGCCAGAAAACATACATCTTTAGACTACAGAGCTCTGTTTTCTTTCCTCTTGGATTAATATGCATATATAAGAAGAGAAAACAAATGAGTAAATACCACAGTTACCTCCAAATAGGAGGTATCACTCTGTCTTCGAGAGGTGTGCTTATATATCTAGAGATTGAACAGTCCCGTTCTTGGTTCTTTGACCTCAATGCACAATTTTTATCTGTATGTTTATATAACTCTTAGTCTTCATAAACATCAGCCAGTGGCAGTGAGCCTTGTATACAGAAGAGGCTAGGCATTTCCACCAGGGAAATGAGGAAGTACAACAGAGACAGCACGGTAGAGGTCACACACAGCAGCCTCGTAGGCATCCGGTGAACATGAGCAGCGACGTTTGACAGATTGTGAGGAAAAGCAGGGTGCACACACTACAGGTTCAACTGCATCTTCTAAGATCAAAGCAAAGCTTTGTCTAGCAAAAGAAGAAACTAACCTCTGCTTCAGTTTCCTCAAAATAGTCAGCTGAGAGAGATGCTATGGCTTCACCACAAGCCACCAGAACCTTCTGTGGCTCTCCAGCAGAGCCTGAAATAATCTTAAAATCCAATGTGAAAAGCAAAGCAAAACATCACTTCTTCTAATCCTCATTTCACAAACAAGGAAACAAAGGCACAGAAACAAATAGCTCAGTACTAACTTATTTATGGGTTACTGAAGTTTGTGTGTGTGTGTGTGTGTGTGGGTGGGTGTGTGTGTGTGTGCATGAATGTGTAAGAGAGAGAAAATTAGAGAGATGGGAAACAAGTGGGTACATATGGAAGTCAAAGGAGGATTGTAGGTGTTAATAATCTCTCCTATAACATTAGGGGATCTGGGTATCAAACTCAGGTCTCCATGCCTGTACTCAAACATTTCTCCTCTCTGAGCCATTTTGCTGTCTCCTATACAGCGAGAGAAGACTCAAGTACTTCGTTTCCATAACCTATAAGATCACCTTCCTCTTTTGTTCTTCCAAAACTGCAGACATTTGTCTTAAAGACACTGGATTGCTGCGAAGCACACCATTGTCAAGAATTTTGTTGCTTACTGAGAAACCTGTGTCTAGGAGAAGGAGACAATCTTCTACGGTGTTGTTTCACTGGGAGAAGTGGTAAACACTTGACAGAATCAAATTGAAACAAAGTGAGGCAAGTTTGAAGTTGCTGCCCACAGCATCTCTCTTGAAAGATCACACATCAATCAATAGGAAGTGCTCAGACTTTGAAGTGTGCAGCCCCTTAGGTAAGCCATTTCAGGGAGGACTTATTAAGAATGGGCATAATATTGGGGACACTTTCTTTTTTCCTGTCTCAGTAGCATCCAGTTGTACATAGTGTAAGAAAAAGAAAACACCTTCTTTTCCAAGGTTCGGTCTTTCTTCAGCTATGAGGACTTAGGAAATATTGTTTCCAATGATGATCTCAATAATGGAAAGCTTGATGTTTGATTAATAGATTGGAACAAGCCATGATCTGCTTTCCCAGTCCTCCTGTTTTCTACACATTCTTCCCTCAGCATGAAATGTACCTCTCTTCTTTCTAGCTTCAAGCTTGAGGTCAAGCTTCGAGATTACTCCTGAGGTTTTCTGACCCTGCAAGCCAGAGCAGTGGTCACTGTTATATCTAGTTGAAGACCTTGCATAATTTCTTGTACTCTCCCTATCACACTTACAAGGTTTTATTGTAAGTTGTATTGTGTTATACATCTATTAGGTTATTCATCTATTAGAACGACGAATTACTTGCATGTGGAGGACTTTGTTCTATTTATCTTTGCCCATGGAATATGTAAAAGCATAGAATACTTACTGCCTAAGAAATGTTTTGTGAGAGATACTGAAATTTTAGAGCTGGCACATCCTAGAAGTCCCTAAAAGCGTGTCCTTCAAGACGTTGATGCTTTTTTCTTTTGTATGCACTTTTATTCCTTTTTCATTCTTAAATTGATTAGATCATTTGGCTAAAACTCAGAAGTAACCTGAACACTGACACTAGGAGTTCTTGCCAAGACAGTTGACAGTCTACAGACGTAGTGCCTCTGCTTAGAAGGGGTGGGGTGATGGGTCTGCCCATCCTCTCTCCCTGGTGGTCTCTTTCAAACAAACGCTACTGCTGCAGGCCCATGGTAGTATGAGCAGCATACATTACCCTTGTATCTTTCCTAGTTTCCAGAGCCAGGCTTCCAAACTGGCATTGCCTCTGTCCTTACAGGTTTTTCAACCTCTTAGTTTCTTCATTTGCAAATTTATGTTAGTAATAAGATCTATCTCTTGGGGTTGCCATGTGAGTTAACTGAACTATCATATCAATTGAGTTCTTAGAATAATGTGAGGTGTTATGATTTGTATTATTTATATATATAAACAAAACCAGAAGCTTATGAAACACTTTGTAATATCATCTGCACTTAAAGCAAATTTCTCATGGAATTTCAAGTTGGTTTCAGAGCCAACATTTATTGTCATTGCTAGTGGATATATCTTTTATATAACCATTTTTGCTAGTTCACATGAAAATGAATTGCTTTCTTTTCGCATGGACAGATGATACAATTTCAGCCAGAAGGATCAATACGCTTAGCCCTTTATTTCAAAGATGTTTTCATCAAGAAGGGATCTACATTACAGCACTTGAATTCTGTTCTCTGTAATACAAATGAGCATTAAGTTTTCTAAAGTTGGCACTGTATGTAGCAATAACCTGACAACAATTTCAGAAGCCTAAATCTCAATGACCAGCACAATCAGAAAGAGCTTTGAAATCTATACAAATGGAAGCAACTGCTAAAACTTAGTGTGCATTTTTTCAGGTATAGTTCTAGAAATTTCTACTCATATAATTCCACCTAATGCTAAAAAAAAGCAATAACAATACAACCTTAAGCAATAACTACTTTTACTAATCCTACTTTGCACGGGAGGAAATCAAGGCACAGAGAATTTAAATGACGTTCAGTCAAACAGGCAGTAAGTGAGCTTGGACGGAAATCAAAAGTCATGCGGTGAGCATAGGCCTTTGTAATGAAGCCCAAGACCCAGGGAGGAGTCAGTGTCAGCCTGGGCTGTGGAGTAGAGCTCACCACAGGACCCCTTTAGAGAAAGATTTAGGCACTCGCTGTTCTGAGAATTTGCTTTGTGTGGATTCTTCCTTATGCTCCAGTTGGCGGGCCCGAAGATCTTTTCCCAGCCCTCTCTAGCCTCTTTTGTTTTCCTCTTGGCTTCTCCCTGGTCTCAGAAATCTTCTCTATGTCATACATTTCTATCTCTGTACTCACTTGACGATGTGCACAAAACTCAGGGATAGCAAGGAACACTTGGCCTTATAATTGGCAGTTTTTGTT
The DNA here is from genome assembly GCF_018167655.1 of Microtus oregoni. Taxonomy (NCBI): domain Eukaryota; kingdom Metazoa; phylum Chordata; class Mammalia; order Rodentia; family Cricetidae; genus Microtus; species Microtus oregoni. The sequence continues at coordinate 4,644,161 of NW_024543829.1, read as the reverse complement.
AAGTCACCAATGCCAGCCTAGGAACTCCTCTGTGCTTTCTCTATTTATATTTGTCATTGCAAGGGCTGGCATATAGCCTGCCAAATAATTGGCACTCGATCAGTGAGCACTTAACCAGTGTGAATGGGTGGCGAGGCAAACCTCCTCACCGCAGGTGAGAAATCTCCTTAATGTAAGTTCCTATTTCACTCACCACGCTTCTCTGCCAGTCTTTGTTACAGAGGCTTTCCTAGTGGGCTGGAAATTTCAAGCCAAAAATATAACAAGGTATCTCAGAAGTGTCTTGCTGTTAGTGTTATTTGTGTTACACTAATAGTTTGATATTTCCACTATAAAAGTAGCTTCCGATTATCTAAAGTGTGATGCTTCTCTGCCTGTGCCAGGTTTTGCTTACCTCCTTCAAGTAAAATGCCATTGCCTACCATGATGACTCCCAACAAGTTCTCACCAAATCCACCTTCTAAAGGATTGGGCCACCCATGGGCTGTCAGATGTTTCCATGAAGGAATATAAAGCGTGTGGCTGCACATCAGTGCTGGGGTGACCTTGTTCACCATCCAGTTAGTGTTAACAACTGGAATCCTTGACTGAATTCCAGTCATGGTTACTTCCTTCCTTTCATTTTGAGGGAGTAAGAAATGTGTATCTGATTTAATACTGTGTGCTGTCCTTTCTGTCTGAAAACAATACCTAAGCCAATGCAGCAGAGAGGGCAGACTATATAACACAACACAAAGTTCTCTGTAAATAAGTTGCTTGATTCCTCAGGCAATTGACTTACAATTTAACTTACAGCGTAGCCATGATAAGTTAGTGATGCACCATGCAGTTGTCAGAGACTCGGTCAAGTGGCTGGCGCACAATTAAAGCTTCTGCTTACTAATCTATCAATGTGAGTGGATTGTGAAAGATAGAACTGATATCATTATCCTTGTTAAAACTCCACTTAACACTTTCAAAGTGATATCAAACTTACAAAATTATCTCTTTCTGTATCCAATGAGCTTTTTGGTGGTTTGGCAAAAAGACACATCACTATAGAGACAGTAATGCCATATCACCAAGGAGACAAGATGACAGAACCTAAAAATATGTGATTCACAGCATGACAACAACAAAGAAATGGAAAACATGTGAATTTTTCTGTATATTTCCACACTGTATCCCAGAAATCAACAGAACAAGTAGGCAGAAAGATCATTAGGGATGTGGAATACTTAGCACCACCAGCCATTTCAAGCTAATCAATATTTACAGAACGTTCTGTCAACCTGAAGAGAGCATGTGGAATATCCATCACAATAAAGCATGTTCTAGGCCATAAAGATAAATTGCAATACATTAAAAAGAATTGAAATCATGACTAGTATGGGATTAAAGTAAAGACAGTAAATAACAAAACATGTCTGGAAAACCTACGAGAATCTGAAAATTAAATAGCCCATTCCTAAGGTCTTAAAGACATCATAATATGAAAGTCATGGAGAAAATGATTTTGCATTTTGGGGATGACTCAGTGGGTAAATGCCTGCCATACAGGCTTGTGGACCTTAGTTCAAATCCCAAGAACCCTCATATAAAAAAGATGAATGTGCCTGTGAGCATAGAGACTGGGGGCAGGGCTAATGGAGATTTTTGGATGCCAAGCCTCACTCCAGGTTCACTGAGAGATCCTGTCTCAAGGAAAGAAGGTGGAATATTGATATGGGATTCCTTTCTATATGCTATGAATACCATTGGTTAAAAAAGAAACTGGCTTGGCCCTGATAGGGTAGATTAGAGCTAGGCAGGTAAAACTAAACTGAATGCTGGGAGAAAGAAGGTGGACTCAGTGAGACTCCATGGAGCCACCAGAGAGGAAAAATGAGAGTTGCCAGTTGAAAACTTGCCAGTAGGCCACAAACTTCATGGTAACATATAAAATAGTGGAAATGGGTTGATTCTAAATGTAAGAGTTAGCTAGCAATATTCTTAAGCTATTGGCCAAACAGATTGCCAATAATATAGTTTCTGTGTGATTATTTTGGGAATCTGGCAACTGGGAAGCAAACAAGTGAATATCATAGAGTAAGACACATGAAATACTCCTGTTCGGTGTACTCTGTACAATGTACTCTGAACATGCCTGATTCTGCACACACACACTCATATACATACAGAAAATATAGCGAACTTAGTAAGAATAAAAGTATAACATATTAATGCAATTTATTAATGCTAAAGAAGGAAATGAGTTATTCTAATATTTATGTTGAAGACTATGAGTCCTAACATCAGTGAGACAATGAGTTTGTGATATAACCCTGTATTTCTACAATAAAATATTATACAGCAAAAGCAAGAACCAAGTACTGAGTCTTACAAGTATTTAAATTATGCTACTTAAAAAAAAACAGTTGCATGCACTACATTCCCATTTATGTGACAATTCTGTAAGACAAACATATTCTAGAGATAGAAAACTGAGCCATGACTAGTTGACTACAGAATTTATTCAGGAGCAATGCACAGAGACCATTTTAGGATGATAAAGTTTTTTTTTTTGATATGGCTATAAGAAACTTACATAGTTGCTGTAGCTCAGAAAATTCATAAAAAGAATTCTTTTGTTCTACAGAACTTGCATTTCAATGAAGTTTCTTTTAAGTAATGTGTATGCATTTGTTTGATCCTTATGATTTTCTGAGAGGTCTGGGAAATAGTATATACTTGTTCATTTGTATACATATATGGTATAATAAAAACATGGTATAATAAAACAGTATATAGGGCTGGAGAGATGGCTCAGCGGTTAAGAGCATTGCCCGCTCTTCCAAAGGTCCTGAGTTCAATTCCCAGCAACCACATGGTGGCTCACAACCATCTGTAATGAGGTCTGGTGCCCTCTTCTGGCCTTCAGGCATACACACAGAAAGAATATTGTATACATAATAAATAAATAAATAAATATTTCTAAAAAAAACAAAAAATAAAACAGCATATATAAACAGTATATATGGGTGTTTATTTGCATACACATATGGTGTAATAAAACAGTATATATAAACAGTATGTATAGGTGTTCATTTATATACACATAAGGTATAATAAAAATATATGGTATAATAAAACCGTATATATAAACATTATATATAGGTGTTCATTCATATACACATAGGGTATAATAAAAACATAACACTAGGAGAGTAACCAATGGTCAAGTTCTAAATTGATGAACTTAGTGAGGAAAAAAATACCATTTTAGCAGTAAAGATTTATACAACTTTTCATTTATAGAGGGGAAATTAACTTAAAATTTCTAGAGTACAAAAAAGAGCGTAGATACAATCCACTATAATATTCCGATTTCACACTTGTTTTCTTATCGTAACCTCCTCAGGTTACGTTCATTTTGGAAAATCAGGTTATTGCTTCATAAAATATGCAATAAATCAAACTAGATATGAGCTCACAATCTAGACAGTTTGATTAAAGTCTATTCTTTTGTTAGGTCATTTCCTCGTGTAACACTTTAGAGAAACTTCTTCAAACTGTTAACCTTTCCTGAATATAAGGTTCGTCTGGCCTGATAAGAAGATAGTATATAGTACAAAGTACTAAGTCTCTGACTCTCTGTCTCTCTGTCTCTGTCTCTCTCTCTCTCTCTGTCTCTCTGTCTCTGTCTCTCTCTCTCTCTCTCTCTCTCTCTCTCATTGTTTTCTGAACTTGCCACTTTTCCTTGCCAAGTTACCTATGACAATTTGATGACACCTCCCATGGCCTCCAGCAGCCTCAAATGAGAAATGTGGACAGCACAAATTGTGAACTATTAGTGGATTTATGATGAATGGTGAAGAACCACCATGCTACTAGAAAAGCTCCCCCTAAGTGTGGAGATAACTCCCTTATAAATTGCTCCTGTGGTTTTGGCAGCATTCAGCCATGCATGTCCTACGGAAGGAGTTTGGTTCTATGAATGTAAACTTTCTTGTGGCAATTAGGAAAGAGAAAACCAAATATCACGAGCAAGTCATCTAATGGAGAATATGATGGGACCTAAACAAGTGCTTGCAATTTTCTCAAGCTCAAACTGGAAGTGTAAGGCAAGATCAGAAAACCAATGAACAAGTCCCAGCCAGGAACTGAGACACTCTTCTGAGGTACCCTATGAACTGTGGTGCTGATTTTTCTTGTGAGAAATGCGGCACATGGCTGAGAAGCTTTGCCTAAATGGCAGAGGGCCAGAGAGAAACAGCCAGCACGTGGACTCGAGATGTGTGCGTGACACCTTGGGTCCATCATCTGTTTATTGTACTTATTATGGCACACCTACTATTTCAGAAGAAACGCCTTCATTTCTCTCTAATTAGTGGTGGCGCATGCCTTTAATCCCAGCATTCAGGAGGCAGAGGCGGGCAGATCTCTGTGAGTTCAAGGCCAGCCTGGTCTACAAGAGCTAGTTCCAGGACAGGAACCAAAAGCTACAGAGAAACCCTGTCTCAAAAAAAAAAAAAATACAGTGTTGTAGGGGGCATGGAGTTGATAGAAAACATGTAGGAAGATAATGATCTGATAAGTTTGGAGGTGAAGATAGGTATGTGAAGAACTTTCTCCAGACTGTAAAGAGCAAGTTGAAGGGGATAATGTAAGCCCCAGCCCAGGGAGAACCCTCCTTAAACACCCGATCTGGCAGCCACCCAATGTCTGTCTCATCACTGCTCAACTCCTCTAGGTCAAGGAGGCAGGCACATCTTTCCCGACCCCATGAAATCCTTGCCACTTCACACAGCCTTGTCCATCTCATTATCATTAATCCCAATGTCATCTCTTGTTCCTTCTTCTAAAGAAAGCTGTGCTTTTCTTCAAAACTTTTCAGATGCTACCTTGTGTGGGAGAACACAACTCGGTTTCTCTGTCCACTGCACAGCCACTCACGAGCACCTTCGTTTCATGATTCAACCCACTGAATGTCCATTTTCAATGTACAAATTAGGTAACTTTTCCTAAGCCTGTTTCTCCCAATAACTGTGAGCTATTTGAGGATAAAATGTGATGTTTACTTACTAACCATACAGCACATAGTCCGACCTTAACAGTTATCTGTTAGGAGGGAAAACAAAATGAGGTGAAGAGTATTTATTCAGAATAGAGATGCTGAGGGATGCCCTGGGGAAAGATTTGACATGGAGCTGGAGCTGAAAGAACTGACTTCCTAGCCCGCAATTGCTCGCTGTATTGTAAAGACGTACAGCACGGGAGTCATCCCATACCAACTGAGATCTAATTAAAGGCCCTAGGAGAATGAGGAGGGAAGGTTAGCTTAGGAAGTAAGGCTTTAATTTGAAGTAGGGAAGTTAGGACTGAAGAGGAAGACAATCCCTCCCTCAAAAGCATTTTCATGCTGATGAGTAGCCAAGTAAGAAATGGTTCAGAGTCATTGCTGCCCTGTAGACCAGGGAGAAAGCATCCCTCAGCCAAACCAGTGGGCAGAACAAACTAAAATTCAGGCAAAGATAGACCCAGGGTGAGAGAACCTACACTGGACTGGTTTCCTCCTCGCTCCTCGCCACTCAGAATTTGGGGATAATTCAGAGGCCAAAACTCAAACCTTGACAGGGGCCATACATGTATGGTTATGGGGGGGGGGGGGGGAACTGGCTTGTGTAAAAGACAGGTGGAAGGTTGTGCCACATGTAGAACATGGGAGAGATGGCATCCTAGATCAAGGACTCTGACTACCAGTCAATGCTTGTCCTCCATTAATCTCCAAGCGGGACTGTAAGCCCACCAGGGCCAGACCCTTTAAATTTTTATGAAAAAATGTCCTGATTTTAATATGTAATTTCTAAATTTTGAAAGGTAAAATAATCCAATTCTTAAAATCACACTTGAGCTGGTCCTGTTTAGGCCAAACAATACACGCCTGGAACCTAAATGTGCCTTCTGGGGTGTTGCTCTGTAAGGAGCGATGATTGGGTAAAAGAGATGGGTACCAAGGTTCAAAAGAGAGATTGTTCCCTATTCGGAGCTTTAGCTCAGTCTCATTGTTACTGGCATTGGGCATAGCTCAGATGCCCTTTTGGTCTTGTCCACTTAAAATAGACTCTCTGAGGATCTGATCTTTTAAAACAGAGACTTGGTGCCTCAGGCTGGGAGTCCAGCTAACGGTTGTTTTCCATGGTAAGACAGTCAGCTAAAAGTACACAAACATTAACGTCTGGTGCATTCAGTCGGTGTCCAGAGAAGAACCCTGTCATAGACTGGCCACAGGAGGCTTTAGAGAGTGGGAATGACTCTGGGCTAGAATTTCACTGGATAATTCTCCCTCTTAGGTGTGTATTTAGATAAAGTTTTCACGGGCAGCCTCACAAGTCTCACAAGTTTCCACGGGTGGCTTTAAATTGAAATATTCTGATTGCTAATTTTACTTATTTACTTATTTGTTTGTTTGTTTTTATTCATGAGGCAAGGTCTTGATATACAGCCCAAACTGGCTTCACACCACCATCCCCTGAGATGCCAGTGTGCACCACGGCTCCTAATCTGCAAGTCCTTTTTGAAAACTAATGCTTTTATGTGAGCCTCAGAAGCTCATAGTCAAAATGTTTTAAAATCAATTTTAACTTATTTTTCATTCATATAATACAAAAGGAGAGAGAGCTACTTTTACTGATTTACTGAAGAATCAGTCTGAGGCTTTCCACAACAGAGAGAGAAGTTGATCTCACTGTAGACAGTTATCGCAGGCTTCAAGGGCTCTGCCCAGAAGGTTTTGCTACCTTCTAGAACACTGTCAAGAAAGAAGTAAAAACATATTTCAGAGCAGCTCGGGCATGGGAGTTTCTGCAGAACTTAGAGCACCATTATGTACAAGATCAGCTTTTCTTGATCTTTTACCTGTGATCAGTCTTCCACACTGCACACTATCAGCCACATGTTTAAGAGCACATTCTTCAATGGATTACGAATCAGTCAGATCTGACGGGCAGTTGGGAATTCATGTGCAGTGTGTGTGTGTGTGTGTGTGTGTGTGTGTGAGAGAGAGAGAGAGAGAGAGAGCTCTCATTAAGGGACGATCTATGATTTGACAGCCTCACTGCTACGCCTGCTGCTGCCTCTGTTACTGCGGCTGTAGGATCTCTCATGAGTTGAAAAGGGATGTGAGGCGTTGAAGGAACTGCCGCTCCAAAGACTGAGCCTCTGCTAAGTGATCTCCCTGCCAGACAGACTAGACACGATTTTCTGCAGGACTGGAAACTTGGACCTATTTCTCTTCGTCTGCCCTGAGAAGCAGGCAGCGAGACAGAGTGAAAAGGTAAGAGAAGAACTGTCTTCTATTGAGGCAGGGGGTTGGGGAAATGGGGAACTTATGTGCAAAGGTTTGCTATTTTATTAATGATGTTTTACTCCTGAGAGCCAGAGGCAGTAGCTAAATTCCTACCAGGCTTGACCACTGAGGCTTTTGGCTTTTCCACTGGTACCTTTTCCTTCTTCACTGTACTTTTTCCGAGCATCTGAGGGGTTTCTTTGTATTTATTTTGCAGCTAGCACATTTTCTTTTTAAGTTTGGAATTGTTTGTTTGTTGTTTTTTGTTCTCCCAAGTGGACCCGGTTTCAAAAGAGGAGTCTTTTCTGCCTCTCTTGTCTTCAGCATTTTTCTCTGTGAAGAGAGACTTACCTCGTCCTCTTAGCATGATGTGGTCAAAACAATTGCTACATTCTGCCTAGAATTGCAAAATAAGGAGTTTCCAGAAGTGCATAGGAGCCCCGTTACTGTAGAAACTCAGGTGTAAAGAGAGGAAATGAGTCGCCTGTGATTGTGCCTTGCTTGGCGGTCATGGCATTGTGAGTGAACATGTGTGTGACTTTTCCCAGGGGGAAGAAGTATTTCAATAAAGGTGAAGCATAGAGAGATGTTCTAAAGAGTCTGTGTGAGAGAGAAACTTCAAGCCACAGAAGATGGAGAATGAAACAGTCAGTGAACTGAACCAAACCGAGCTTCAGCCCCAGGCAGTGGTGGCGCTCGAGTACCAGGTGGTCACTATCTTACTTGTGCTCATTATTTGCGGACTGGGCATCGTGGGCAACATCATGGTCGTCCTGGTGGTCATGAGAACCAAGCACATGAGAACCCCTACCAATTGCTACCTGGTGAGTCTGGCTGTGGCTGATCTCATGGTCCTGATAGCTGCAGGCCTCCCCAACATAACCGACAGCATCTACGGTTCCTGGGTCTATGGCTATGCTGGTTGCCTCTGCATTACCTATCTCCAGTATTTAGGGATTAACGCATCCTCATGTTCCATAACCGCCTTTACCATTGAGAGGTACATAGCAATCTGCCATCCCATCAAAGCCCAGTTTCTCTGCACATTTTCCAGAGCCAAAAAGATCATTATATTTGTCTGGGCCTTCACATCCATTTATTGCATGCTCTGGTTCTTCCTGCTGGATCTCAATATTAGCACCTACAAAGGTGCCATTGTGGTATCCTGTGGCTACAAGATCTCCAGGAACTACTACTCGCCTATTTACCTAATGGACTTCGGTGTCTTTTACGTGGTACCAATGATCCTGGCCACTGTGCTCTATGGATTTATAGCCAGAATCCTTTTCTTAAACCCCATTCCTTCCGACCCTAAAGAGAACTCTAAAATGTGGAAAAATGAGTCAACCCATCAGAACAAGAATTTGAATGTAAATGCCGCCAACAGATGTTTCAACAGCACTGTGTCTTCCAGGAAGCAGGTAAGCAAAGCTGAACGTGCAAGTGAGGAGGGGAAGTGTGGAATAGAGATTAGGAAAAATGAGATCAACTTTGTCCTACTTAGCTGACGGCAAAACCAAAACACAATCATGCAAATGTTTCCCAGTATAAGCTTCTGCTTTGCATGTTAAACACACCTCTGGATCCACTGGAGATCTAAAAATAAATGGAGGGATTTGCTAGCCCTGTAGCAGGAAGCAGTTCCCTGTTAGGATGAAGGGGATTGTAAACAGAACCCCAGGAGTCTTGGCTTAAAACTCTTGTGTCTCTCAGAAAATGTTAACTGAACATTGAGAAATCTTCCGGCCTCTGTAGGGTAAAATTCTATTGCATGAAGAAGAAAGGTAATTTCAGGAATTTGACGACACAGTTATCAGGAGACTTTGAGAATATATCAGTGATTCAAAATAAGGAAACTTTTTTTGCAGTGTGCAGTTTCTCATAACTAATCCCACAAAAAAAGAACCCCCAAAACAGGTAACCAGCCTTATTCGGTTGGTCTTAATGGAAGATGATTCTCTAATCCTTTTCTCTTGCTCTCTCCAAGTTACCCTAGCATGCAGAAACTGGAAATACATTTTCCACAGGGGGAAAAAAATAATTCAAAAGGATGATCAACATCAAGCTGAATCAGTTAAAAACAATTTTTTAATGTAGGTTTCTAGCTTAGTAACTGGAACTCTTTTATGCGTTCAGGTAAGCCAAGTGCACATATAGCTGCTGTGGAATGATGGTTTTATTAGTGAGTAAAGCACCTCATTCATCAGATAATGTAAAAATAGGAGGCTCTGTGACATATACTCATCTGTTTGTGTCGGCACAAGGGTCCTAAGATACACATGAGCCCAGCTCTCAATTCTTCCTGCTTCTCTCTTGCATGTAATAAATAGGTAGTAGATATTTATTCTCATAATGAAAAGAGAAACCATGCAATCAACAATACCAGTTCTTTCAAATCATCTGAATTTTCTTTTTATTTCCTTCAGGGAAAACAGTTAATTGCATTTATATGGGTAAAAAACAGTGTGCTCTTAAAAGCCTGTATGTGGATCAGGCATACTGTTACCTCTTAATCTCTAGGCTACCTAGTACATTATGAACTTTGACTGGATAAATAAACACACATGTATACATGCACACAACAGGGCAAACTCATAAAAGTGGAGATGTTGGCAATAAAAGGTGGGATGTAGCTGAAAAGAATGCATGCAGCATTTTGAATGATGCGTGACACTCAATTCACGTGGCATTTATTATGAAGACAGAGGGAGCACGTGAGTAACGACTACCAAGTCTTTGCTTCCATGGCTAGACAGCAATGCTACTTAATGCAAGGTGTAGCTGGACATTACTCAAAGCTTGATTCATGGAGATGGAGAGAGAAACATTGGCCACCTGCCAAGACAAATATTAACAATGCAGTAAGACAATCAAGAATATGCACATATTAGCTGGAAACCAAACATTAGTTAGTATCAGCAGCAAGGGTATATTGTTCCTTATACCCACGTTTACATTATATATATATATATATATATATATATATATATATATATATATATATATGGTATTTATAGCTTGTTTGTCTGGTCTAATGTCCATTCTTTTGATTACAGTCATTAGCACCTATCAGCATTTATAATGTACTTTAGATTGCTAGTTAAGTTACATGCTCACAATACTTTCAAAGGATGTTAGTGGTGAGCATGTGAGAGCCGTGTAGAGTGTGTAGAGATGAGAAGCTCCCAGCTCTGGATAAGGACGATTGGAAGGCTGAGAGATGGGTGGCAATATGTTTGCAGGAGTAAGATCCTCCTTATCAGACAAAGGTTCTCAACCTGCCTAAGCTGTGGCCCTTCGTTGTGGTTTGTCATATTGTGGAGGTCTCCAACCATAAAATTATTTTCACTGCTACTTCATATCTGTAATTTTGCTACTGCTGTGAATCATAATGTAAATATCTTTGTTTTCTGATGGTCTTAGGCTACCTCTGTGAAAAGGTCATTTGACCCTGATGGCGTCAGGACCCTCAGATTGAAAACCGTGAGCATATAAGACCTAAGGGATGAGAAAGGGGCCATTCAATATGTAGCAGGCTCACACTTACTCCCAAAATAATGAAATTATTCTTAAATAGAATACAAGAAGTAAAAGCAATCATGCCTTAATCAGTTTTTCTAAGCCCCAGTTTTCTCATCAATAAAATGGGTGCTTCTACTTGTATGGTTGTTGATGAAACCAAATGAGATGCATTCTCGACCGCAAGGAGCGGCCCCGGAAAGTGGAATCATGGCTGTGAATGGGGCCAATGTGTTCTAAACTTAGAGACCTATATTCTAGCCTTGCCCTTTTCTAAAAAAGTCTTAATTCTTCATAAGGTTCAAATCTGCATGTCCTATAACCTAAGGACTTTTATTTTAATATTTCTCTCTGATTTTTTTTCTTTTAGGCAAGTGTAATTTACATTTTAATAAATACTTATCTGGGCCAGCATCTTCTTACTGAGTTACTAAAATCAAATGCACATAGCTTAGAGGGCTACTTTTTTTTTTAAAGAAAATAAAAGAAAGATTGTTTTTATGCAAAAGACAAATATGATGCTTTCTTTGCCTGCTCATTTTTCACTCATATCGCCAATGTAAAAACATCTAGATCAAAAACTTTTCTCTATTACTCAAAGACTTGATTATATTGTGGTACACTACCTGAGTTGAGATAAATTAAATTCAGCTGCACTCAGTGGCTAGACGCTCTGTGAAGGAATTGCTTGATTGAAGTCTTTTGTTTACCAGTTGGGTGGTTGGACTCTAAAGGACAGGGTTGAAGTGGTGGTTTTCGCTACCCTTTAGCTCTACTACACAAGCCATAGGCTGCAGTGCATTCGGCTCCTATGTTCAGCATTAGGAAGAGAAGCCATCTCTATCATTGACTGTATTTCTGCATACGTTATTGAATTTTAAATTTGGAAATACAGGGGCCCTTTGTGGTAAAACTCTGTACTATCAATAAATACATTAATTTTAAATATTTACTTTTCATGGGCCACAGGGATATGTAAGGTATTTTACAAACTAGGCTTCTGGTTTTGTTTCCAGGGGAACCATTTAGCAATTTCTCTTGTCTTACAGGATAAGGAATAAGAAAATAGTGTGACCTAATCCCAATAGAAGCTTCTAGAGATATTGTCAATTTTTGTAGGTTTATCTATTTAATTCAGTCTTCAAATTACCAGCCTTTCCTCCTATGAAGTGCTTACTAAAGAAAACGGTTGGAAGTCCAAGAAACAAAACAAAACAGCTTCCCTTTTTAAAGCGACATGTGCCATTTGGGGATGACACTGAAGATGGTGGTGGTGTTTATAATGTTGCAAATGGTGTCATCCATCCCTGCTTTTCAGGAATTAAATCTTCCTTCAACTCCTCCCCCATATGTTCTGACGCAGTGCTAGCCATTCTGTGCATTCATGGAAATAAAGGTTGTAATGTGCCTGCCCTCCTCTCCTCCTACCTTTCTCTAGTCTTTCTCTAACGTTACCCACCTCTTGTGTGTGTGTGTGTGTGTGTGTGTGTGTGTGTGTGTGTGTGTGTGCATGCATGCACTCATGTACATGTCTGCAGTGGTATATAAATATATACATACTCATGTGTGTGGAAGCCAAAGATAGCAAGGGGTATCTTCTCTGGTTGTCCTTTGCTCTACTCTTTAGACAAGTTCTCTTACTAATAGAACTCATGGATTTGTCAAGACCTGGGCTTACTGACACGAGCAACAGCACACACGGGTGCTGAGGATGGGAACTCCAGTTCTCGGATTTGTGCAGCAAACTCTTTACCAACTGAGTCATCTTTCTAGCTCACCATGAGCTCGATACAGAAACCAGAGAGACATCAGTAGCCATAGCCATGCTAACAGGGAAGGTAGAAAGCTCACATGGCCTCAACTCTAGACAAAGAACTGCAGGCAACTATGGAGTACTGAAGGAAGGAGAAATAGTCTTCCCCAAGAAAGAGTACACTAGTAGGTTATCTAGTATCAAATGGACAGGGCTGAAAACATGTCAGGAACATCACACAGGTGGAGGCAGTTGTAGTTATATAATTAGGAATACATACAGATACATATGCACACACACACACATACACACACGTACACACACCACCAACAATAACAACAATTAAAGAAAAGGAGACCTTGAAGGAGAGCAAGGTGAAGACACATGGGAAGAGTTGGAGGTTGGAGGGCAGAAAGGGAAACTATGTAATTATAATCTCAAAATATTAAAAATAATGTATTTAAAAGAAAGAATCTTGCACAAAGCACAAAGAAAATTAATCATGGTGATGATTCAACCCTGTGATGTCTGCACTTCAAAGGTTAGGCAAGAAGACTAGAAGTTCAAGGCCAGTTAGTAGAATCACTGAGCAGTTTAATGACCACAGCAGACTCTAATTAAACAAACACAAAGGAAAGAAGAGAAGGCACAGTCCTGGAATGCCCTGGCCATAAGATGTGGGAGCACAAAGTCTTGTAAGCTGCATGACTCAGCAGTCTGCAACTGCACGCACCTCTTGAAGAACAACTCTCCTTTCTGCTTCAGAACCCAGCTCAACATAATCTAATCTCCTGTCTCACCCAGGACCTTAGCCAGTGAGGGTCAGGCATGAGAACAGTCAGCTTTTTAGCACTAAGCCTTCACTGCACTAAGTTGGAAGTGCAGGTCTTTAATGCCAGCACACACGAGTCAGAGATAGGTGTATCTCTGAGTTCAAGGCCAGCTGGTTTACAAAGGAAGTTCCAGGGCAGCCAGTACAGTTATGTAGAAAACCTGGTCTCAAAAAAACTTTCCCAAGTTTACTAGGGCTGTTTACACTGGCTTGTTTTTCATGATTTATTTCTTCCCATCACGTGGACTCAGCTCTGTTCATACTAGTGCAAAAAAAAAAAATCTAAGTTACAAAAAATAAGTAATTTACCCCTTACCACACATGTAGTTAAGTATGCCACTTGGATTTTATTTAAAGAATAGTTTCCTGTTTCCTGATTCATATATTGTTTCAAGGGCATGTCCCATAGACACACTAAATGATGACCTCTATAGCTGTGTGATTTGTATCCTTCATCCTAGATAAGTACACCCTGTTTGTTTGCAAAAAAATCCAATTTTTCAGAATGATCTGTAACATTTCTTAAGTCTTGTTGCCTTTTTAATAAATAGGAGAAAAGTAAAATGTACACCTGAATTAACATTCATCAAAATTTCAAGTCTCGCATCCATTTTTAGTCAATACCCCCTATAATACCATTAAACATTCTTTCACAAACAGGACGTGTCTAACATCACCCTAAATGGGGAGGATGGGGTAATAGTGGACGATAACTTTTTTTTTTTTAACTTCAAGAACCTTCATGTTTGCCTTGCACACAAACAACCCTGAATCAACTACAATGTTCTGCAAGAGCCAACAGACGTGGGTGGGGGTGGCCTGAGGGAGACTGTGACTTTCCTATGCCTCTTCTGTCCGTTTTCTGTTTACAGATAGAAACCCAAGAGTCCATCTAAGCGCATTTCATTCCTATTATGTCTGACCTAAATCCAAGCAGTAGTGAAGATCTTGAGGCTCTAGTGGGGACTCTCGTAGCTGACCCACTTCTCCACCCACACTGCCATTGTGCCAGCGCGCCATTGCGCCAGCTCACCGCCTCACACTGTTCTATTTCAATGCACACCTCACCAGCCTCTCCAACTCCCTTCCCCCTCCACCAAAGCACTCTGCACATTGCTGATTAAGTGATCTCTCTCATGGAGAGCTACAGTATCAAAAATAGTTTTTAGGGTTCCCTGAAGCCTACCATTTAAACCGCCTTGCATAACAAATAAAACCCTGGCACCTTCCCGCACTTTTCAGCTTCATCTCCCATGGCTCTCTCAACTTACACCTTATGCTCCAACAGAGCCAAATTATTTTCAGTTCTCTGAAAATGCCCTGTTCTCAGCCAGAACCTCCTTCATCTGGCAGTTTCCCAACTGTCTTTCAAATCTCAAATCAATCTCTCATGCACGCCGCAGAGCCTTTTCTGAAATTCTCAGGCAGAGTTACACATCCGATTCCCTAGCTAGCAGTACACATTTAAGTGCTTTTCCTATGCGTCCATAGTATTTTGCATTTATTTCTTATTTAGTAACATTAGCCAGTAGAATTATTAACCTGTCTGCCTTCTATTCCTTCCGATATCCTAAATAGCAAGACCTTGTGTCCTCTCGGATGCTCAGCACTGAGTTGGAATGTGATAAGCTCCCCAAGCGTAAGGAAACACTCGTGCCCTGGGAGCACAAGTTTTGCAGGAGCAGGCTGTCCATTCTTTCCACCTCTGCACCCAGGACCACCACAGCATTGCTTAAAATTGACCTTGTCTTCCGTGATTTCACTATAGAAATTAATAAATGTGATGATAAAGTCTTTTCTCCTTTTGTTCAGCTAAATGTGAAATATTTACCGGCATATTCCCCCAAAGACACCACTTTTCATAAGTAATATAAGTAAAAGTGTAAAAAGTAAATTTGTGTGTGCTTAGGGTCTCATTTATAGCCAACAGTGTGTTTGTTGCCCATAAGAAAATACTACCTACCTGTGCCATATCCTTCCATAATCATTAGTAAAATTTGCATCTCTTTTATTAAATCCTTCTTTAAAATCAAAAATTACTCAAATGAAACTAACCAGTAGATGGAGATGAACTTAATAGATAAGACCTTGTAGGAAGATTTTTTTTTCCTACAACTCTGACAGGGCTAATTCTGAAGCATTGCAGAATCGGACAGTAATTCATTTTGTAATGCAATATCCAGTTGCCTTTCCCACCAGCTTTAAAAATCTTCTCCTGAGGATTTCTTCTTTGGATAGAAGAAACAAAGAGGTAAAGCAATGGCAACCCAGGGAAGATAAGCAATATGTGTATCAGTGTGAAGACAGTAATAGATCCAGGTAAATGTCCCTGTGTGACTGACATCATGTCCCATAAAATAGTATTTCCAGTCTCCTCTAACTGGCTTTGAAAACCTTATCATGTTTTCTGGCTTAGCTCACCTGTAGTTTATTTAATTCAATAATCATTTATTGAGCACCAATCTCATGCCAGGCACTGTCTTAGAAAAACCACTGATGTCAATGTTGTATAGAACTTACTGTCAGACGTGAAAGATTAACACAAATAACGGGGAGAGGCAGGCAGTTAAGGTTTATAGTGTGCAGAAGAGGCAGCAATAAAGGGTGATTATGACATATAAGGCTAGAGAGTCAGCTTCAACGGCGATGAGACCTACTCCCATTCTTAAAGAATAATTATCTGCCAAGCCAACACAAAAAGCAAAGATGCTCATAGAAACAGAAGTCATCTGTGTAAGCAAGGTATTCAATATAAGACCCTGGCATGTATTTTGTGATATCCGAAAGCATCTTAACTTGGTCAAAAAGTACTAGAGAACCAACACAGTCTTTTCCAGTGGTGGTAGAAAATGCAACTTGACATTTTAAACTTGATTTTAAAATTATACTATCTAGCCAGCAAGAATCAAGGAGCCAGAAATGAGGTTATTGCAATCCAGCAAGAAGGATATAAGACTTGGGGTAAGAAGCAATGGCTGAGGTGTGTAGGAAGGACCGCAGATAAGAAATAAGTAAAAACAAAATCAGTAGACACTAACAGCAAAATTTGACAGGTAAGGAAGACAGTCTTAGCTGGAATGCAAGCAGAATACTGGGATACACATATCACAGAGTGAAGGCAGAAGAGCTCTCTCATCGGGCCTATGATGTATCTAGCAACAGGTTTTGGGTCTTCCTAAAGTGCCAGGAATGGGTTTCCTCTTGTGGAGTGGGCCTTCGATCCAATCAGAAAGTGGTTGTTTGCTCCCAGGATCTTCATGCTCCTACTGAGACAGTGGGTATGTCTTTTCAGGACAGCCATTCTTGAAGCTCCGAGGGGTCACAGCTTGGTAAGACTAAAGATTATTTTATTCTTTAGTAGTATGCATAGAACCTCATGGTACTAAGAAAGCTGTCTAGTAGGGTTGAATGGAGCTTCCAGGTCAGGGGGGTGGAGAGTTGTCCCAGCAATTAAGATCACTGATTGCTCTTCTGACTTGCTCTACCCAATTCAATTTCCAGCACTCATGTGGTGATTCAAAACTACGTACAAATCGAGTTCCAGGGTGTTGGGGAGTTCTTCTGGCCTTTGTGAACACCAAGAATTCATGTTATGCATAGACTCACATGAAGGTAAAACACCCACTCATATAAAAATAACAAATTTTAAAATCTTCCAGACCAGTAACAACTTGATTTCTCCATTCTATTATTCAGACCTGTGTGGTGCCTTCAGCAATAGGATCTTACTGTCATGGTCTGGACAGTAAACAAGAGTATTGACTGCATTATCAGCTCGCTCACCCACAACTCATAAAGAGAAAATTCATTTGAGGGGCTGGGGTTTTTATTTGCTAGCCTGTGGTGTCTAATACAGAAATTTATTTTTAAAATACCACTTATTTACTCATTCATAAAATATCAAAACTATAGACTGATATTTCTACTATAGACAGTAAACATGTCTAACAGAATATTAAGGAATACTAAGTCAGTAAATCATTCTTGAACTCCTTTGATGTGCTCAGAGAGCATTACACTAAGAATACCTCTAAGTCCCATGCATAATAAACATTCATCAACTTTTTATTATATGTTTACACTATTTGTGCACTTTGAACAAACATACTAACTCAGTAATCTCCACAACAATCTTGAGAAGTGGAGACCAATTATAGAACAGGGTTTCTTAGTCACCTGTGCCAGATCACATCTCTTTTTCATAAAGCTAGGGTTTGAACACAGTACTTTCCCTCCAGAATATAAGGGCCATGGGAAAACTTAATGATTAATTTAGTAGAAGTTATATAAATTTCTTGAAGCTGGGAGTATGAAAGGTATATGGAGAATTGAGGAGGACTGTTGAAAAGAATGGGAGAAGTCTTTTCAGATAAAGGAAAGAAAGAGTGTGAAATTATGTTATTATCAATAGAAGAATAGAGAAGAGGCCAGTATGAAAATAAGGATTTCTGATTCAGAAATGCTATCCTATAAGGCAAATGTTCATTTGACGCAAACATGGCCAATAAACTAAGAGCTGAACGAGACTGAGGTTGGAACGGTGAGTTCACCACAGTCACCTCACTCGGAGTTCTGTTCCAAATAGGTCTTCAGTGATCTCTGGCAGTAGTTTCGGGACTATAATCAGTTCTTTTTGTCAATTATTTAACTACCATTTTCAAAACACTCTCTTCTGAAGTCTCTTCTCTCTGAAATCTACCACACCTGAAATCATCCTCTTCCTGTTGTGTTACCTGAATCCCACAGCATTTCTTCCCTCTATGCACGGTAAGTGAGGTGGCTAGTCTCACCAAACTTACAGAGGCTCAGTACGCAATGTCCTTGCCTCTCCATTTCCTCTTCCAATTTATCTCAGAGTACTGCTAGTATAGCATTTTAGAAAATAAAGTGTTTCTGCCTCTCGTGAACAACTCAAGTCCTTTCTGGCTACACACCCTGTCAGACTGCCTTGGACATAACTCTGTAGTAGCTGGGAACAGGTAGAGTATCCTATGCTTTTCAGTTTGGAGCCATTACTGTTTGACTGGCATGGAGATTGAGAATATAGGTGAACTCAGTGTGTTTATTCAGGCAGCAGTAATTATTTGAGGAAATATAGTGATATCACGTATCTCACTGAGTTGCTTGAGACAGGGAGCACTATGGCAAGTAAGTTCTACGCACTCCATGACATTCTGAGAATTGTAAAGTGAAGTGACACAAGGTGTCCATCAGTGTTCCAGGCTGATACCTAGCATGCTTGTCCTGATAATGCTCAGCTTGGATTGTTTCTACTTTGTTAATATTTGAGTGACGACAGATATGAGGTAGGGCATGAAAAAAAGAATTCCCTGATACAGTTTCTATTTTATCAAAAAAGATGGGAATAGGCTCATAGTAACAGTAAAATTATAAGAGAAATATTTAATGTTTAAAATGCCAGGGTGAATCTCGAGGAATTTCTTTAGGAATCAAGTAGATATATCTCAATATTAAGAGCAATAAAATCAGCTATTTTGTATACACCAACTGCAGTGCCAACTGGAGGCTCTGCTCTGGCTTCAGTACAGTCTAGTTAAGCTCTTACAATCCCTTCCATCAGGTTGCTACATAAGGGAGCAAACACGGGAAATAAAAAGCATAGATACAAATCCTGACAGATTTGCACTTTTCACCAATAAGTTCATTTAAAAAGTCAACTTCTAGGTCAAGCACTGTGTTAGGCACCATCTTGCAAATCTGAGTGAGGCAACATTTCTGCTCACAAAGAGTTTGCAATCTAAGAAAGAAAGTAATAATTGTCTTGGTCAATGTTCTATTGCCATGAAGAACTACCATGACCAAGGCAGCTCTTATAAGAGACAGCATTTAACTGGGGCTGCTTGCAGTTTCAGAGATTTAGTTCATTTTCTGCATGTTGGGAAGCATGGCAGCAAGCAGGCAGATATGGAACTGGAAGAGAAGCTGAGAGTTCTTCATCTGGATCTACAGGCAGCAGGAAGAGTGAGATGCCGGGCCCAGCCAAGGGTTTTGAAACCTCATAGCTCACCACTAGTGACATATTTCCTCCAACAAGGCCCTGCCTTCTCATTCCTCCCAAGTAGTACTATTCCCTGAGCCTATTGGGGCCATTCTGATCCATGCCACTATAAGAACTAAAGTTACAAAGCATTACAGTTATGATGGTAACCATTGCCTTTTGGTGACTGAGAAGAAGTAGGCAACCATAGAGCTATGTGGAAAGTAGAACTCCTGAGCTGAGCCTGGTGAGTTAAGAGATATTGTGGATGGAATGGAAAGATGATGGTTTCAGCAGAGCAAACTATACAAGAAAAGACAAGAAAGCCTGAAAGACTAACCCTGCAAGGTAACTGCCAGTGCCTCCTTAAGACTAATGAAAGATGAAGGCACTGGAAAAAATCTTTATCTAGCTATTTTGGGAGCTGGACAAGATTTAAAGGCTATAAAAGAAATCACCAGCAGATTGCAAAGCAAAAACTTATGTTGCAGCAAGATCTATGAATATCATTCTATTTTCAATATAGGAAAATAATTAAGAAGTAAGGTCAAAGGCAATATTTAGGGGATATCTGCAGCAATGGGAGTCATCATACAAAGGGGTAAAAAATAAGATAAATAGCAATGAATATAGACAGATTTTCGCTCATTTGGAATAAAATCAATAGACTTAGGGTAAATAAATGGGTAGAAAATGAAAGAAAAATATTCAAAGGTGACGCTTGAACTATTGGAAGAGAAAATAGTAATGGTATTTGTGAGCATGAATTCTACAATATTATAGAATTGTGTCAGAGCCAATCTTATGTGAACCACTTAATTTACAGTCTTGAGCCGCAGTTTGTACATCTGTCAAAACATGATAATAGCAATACTTTTGTTCAAAAATAATTAGGATTAGTAAAAAAGAAAAACCATTTAAGCACTTATTGTAGGACCTGGAGTATGAAAACAATAACCATAGATTAACACTACCCTTTATTGAGAGTGTACTTTATCTTAGTGAGGACAGTAAATAGGGACAACAGACTTCAATAGGGCGAACATGGCTTGCCTCTGGGGCATTTAGAAACTGCAAAGGCACAATTAAAAAACTAGAATTGGGGCTCAGAAGAAGCATTTATGATGTGGGATTTCCCTCTGCTTGCCATGAATACCATTGGCTAATAAAGAACCTGCTTTGGGCCTATTGTGGTAAAGAATAGGGTAAGGCAGGAATTCAAAGCAAATAAAGAAAGAGAGAGTAGGGGGAGTCAAAGAGGAGCTGTGTAGGAGCCAAAAGAAACAGATGCCTAGGAACTTTAACTGGTAAACCACGAGTCTCATGGTAAAATATAAAATCATAGAAATGGGTTAATTTAAGATATAAGAGTTAGCTAGCTATACACTTTAGTGATTGGCCAAGCAGTGTTTTAATTAATATAGTTTATGTGTGATTATTTCAGGTCTGCGCCACCAGAAAATGGACGAGCAGACTCCGCCTACACAGTTATCCTAAGATTCTGAACAAGTAGGATGTAGATGCTGATAATGGCTCAAGAACAGACACAGTCTCTGTAGGAAATGCTGTGGTATAGGAAAGAAACCTTAAAGTGGCCAGAGTACTGGGGATAAAGAAATGGTTAAGTTTTTTTACTCTGAGCATAAGCCAGAAAACCAGCATGCTGTTTCAGTAGTGATCAGTAGAAAATTGTAAAGACAAACACTCAAGGGGTCGGGGATAAATGTGGTCAGAGCAGACTCCATAAAGCAGGGAGGGCGGTGAATGGTGCTGCAGCGAGATGACAGATCAGGGATGGAGAAAGACCCAGGAAGGCTAGCCATGGGCCAGCCTGATGATGAAAGAACAGTGGGAACAAGGAGAAATTAGGCAAGGCATTTTTGTTGGGCTTTACTTCTGAATACAGAAGAATCCACGCCTTTTAAATCTTCATGAGAAGAGCCAATGGACTAGAAGGAATTATTTATAGATATAGAACAAAACTTTATTATGATGCCCAAGGAGTTAAGAAGGGTTACAGAAAAGAAATCTCCCTTGCCCTCATCAGCAGGAACTGTGTGTCTGAGTCACTGAACCATCTGCACCACCTGGTACTGTATGGGTCCGCATGGCAGTATCCAGTAAGTGTTCTGTGGACAGATGGATCAGGGAGTGGATAGAAACAGGACTACACATGGGATGAGCAGAGATTGGTTGTCATGGGTGTAGACCAAGATCAGTGTTAGGGGAGAAAGCTACAAGTCCTTGCAAGCTGGTCTTTATTTTCCTGGCGGGATTGGTGCAGGTAATAGCAGGAAGAGGAGTCACGCAGCTGTCCGTGGCACAAAACGGGAGATAAATAATGAATAGGATGATAGCAGAGTTAAGTCCCATTCATGATTAGAAGAACAGAGCTAGCAAGATCATAAATTACTGAACATCTGAATTTACTAGTGACGTGTAAATGCTCACACTCCAGTGGTTATATTTTCCCAACTCACTCTCTCTAAAGCATATTTGGATGAACCAGTTTGTTTCCCAAAAGCCTAGCTGGTACTACCCTTGAGGCGATTTCTTTTGGGCTACAATAGAAATACATTACAATTTGTACTGTTTCATGCATGGCACTCTATCTGCTTCACTGATGGGAGGATCTTAAGACAGAGGGCCAGACTGAATCAGATTGGATGCATTACCGCATGGCCTGGACCTCCTTATTTGCTAAAAAGTTCCATCTGAAGCCCTAATTCAAATCAATAGAGGCCAAATACCTCTCTAAAATAGAAAAAAGAAAAAGCTCACAGGGAGAAATTCCTACCCCACCCCGAATCTTAAGCGAGGTCTGTCCTTTCTCAGTATCTCCAACATACATGTCTAGGGTTGAGCCATTTCTTTTTTTAACTCAGATGTCTTGGTTGTCTTGACTCTTTCCACTTTGCCTCTAAAGAATTCAGGGAACCCACTTAGACGAAATTAGACTTGGGATAAAAGCCCACAGTTCTTGACGTTGCTGCTGACATCCATCTCAAGATACACGAAATGCTCTTAATAAAGTGAGCTGGCTTCAAGAGCGCTTGACTCTTTGTTTGCAGACGAGCAGATTCTGAGCACAGTAGAGAAATAAGCCAGAAGGAGTTCTCTATCTGTGCTTCGCTCTCACAATCAGCAGCACAGGATGTCTGTTTATTCCTTGGGGAAACGCTCCCAATTTTGTGTCTGTCCCTCAAAATCCAGTACGGGCCGACTTTGGAAGAGTGGGAAGCTGCGGTGTTTGGCCTTACCTTTTAAACTGAAGAGTAGTAGTCTCTATTGCCAGCCGCTCTTCATTGGCTTACACTTCCTCCAAATAATGCTCAAAAGATGTTACTGAATTGCACTAGGCTTACTTTTTCTGTTGCAATAATATTTTAAAATGGACAAATATCTTTGTGTATGCATACTGTAAGTTTAAAAAGCACTCATTAATTTCAAGCAATATTTGAAGTCATCACTGCTCAAATACTAGAAGGAAGCATATTTTCTTTGAACACTTTAGTAGTGAGGTATGAAAATTACTGGGCTGTGGTAGACTTAACTTACCTCAAATGAATCGTAGTGATTACTGAAAATGTCTTGAACGCATTTTAAAAGGAAATAGTTTTGCAAATGTCCGTTATGTATAATTCTGCTATCTAAAAAGCCAAGCTTTCATCATTAGGATCCCATTCGTTCAGGAAGGCCACCTTTGACTGACCTAAACTTGACCCAACATGTTTTTTTAAGAGTTCAAAATCAAGATATTTTGTAACAATAGGAAATTTATTTTGTTAGAAACTCTAATAATTTTTCATAAAAGCACCTCGAAGAATAATGACCAGCAAGCATACAATTCACAAAGATACATTCCCTAAACAGAAGCTAAATGTCAGCACTGAGAAGTAAAAGAGCCTGGTAAATGGTCACAGATTAGAACTGTGGGAAATAAAATGCATAAATGACTGAAACAAATCGTGATTTTTCTTGGGTACTGGCTAGCCAATCGTTTTTGTATTTGACAGTTCACACTCATCATAAAGATGTGAATATATTCTATCTTAATAATGTGCTTGTCTTTATCATTTGTTCCACTCTAAACTCATTGAAACCTAGAGAATTCTCCTGTTAGTAGCTGATTCAAATTCTAATAGTGAAGCCACACTGGGGGCTTCCCTGGAGCAAAGAGACATTTGGAGAACCTTCCAATATTCTCCTCAAGCCCTCCTCACGCTTCCTCACACCAGTTTAAGAACCACTATTAAAACACGCCAGCTTGCATCCTCCCTTTACCGTCTCACACCACACCACCTGTCTGTTCTTCCTGACAGTCCTAATGTGCAAGCATCTGCCCTCTTGCACTGGTATCAGGTGTGCTTTAACCATTATGGTAGGTCATACTGCTGCCCTCTTACTGTGTGTCAGGCACAGTGCTAAGGGGCTTTCCCGTGCCATGCCCATTACTGCTGTTGCTATGAATGAATAGAGATCTGAGGCTTAACAGTTTCATCAAAGTCCTCAAAAACTGGAAGAACAAGAAATCTAATTCTAGTAGGCAATCATAGCCTTTGATCCACATCCTCACATTCTGGTCCATCTTATTTGTCCAAGAAAAATGAAACTTATCCTTATATACATAGCAGCTAAATTTATTAGTCATTTTACAAAAATTGCATTGAATGTTTCTTTAAAAATTCTAACCACTAATTAAAAACTTAAAAACCCAGCAATGAACAAATTTTCACCCCATGAACCTCACATTCTATTAGGAAAGGGCATAGAAAAATTGGTAACCACACAAACTATGCCAAGGTGGAATATATAAAATTTTGAAGAAAATTTGTGAATATAAGGGGAATAAGAAAAGGATAAAGTAGATTTGTCATTTTAAAAATAACAATTGTAATTCTATATGCACACATGAGCAAATCAATGCTTGAAACTCAACCAAGTCCTTCATATTTGCTGCAATAGTAAAACGGCAGGCTGATCTCAGAGGTCATTAGGCTTTAAGCAAAGAAATGTGGCATTAGTAATACCAGTTTTATTTCATAAAACCTATTGACATTCATTCTAAAACAAAATGTCTTATGCGTTCTGATTAAAAATTGAAGCATTCCCCAGCAATGGAAGAAGGACCACTAGGTAAAATGATGGCTAAGAGAAGTTTTAATAAATGATCTTTTATCCAAATGTTGTGTTAGCATTTGAGGAAGAAAGGACAGCAATCTCTCAACCTGAGGAACAGACGTTATCTATTTGGGAGAGATGGGACCTGCCACTGTTCTAACTGACTTAGGTACTGATCTTACCATTCAGAAGTGCACCTGCTACCTGAACTCCCTTATTTTCCAAATGGAAGTAATCAGAGTGTTTTCCCATGTGCCATTATAGAATGAAATGAACCCATATGTGTGAAGTGTTCCAAACAATTATTGAAACCCAGTAAGTAGGGTGTTTTCTAATGATGTCTTTGACTGTCCCAAGGAGCGACCTTTCATCACTGCTCTTCTCCCCTCAATACCTCTAGGGGAGAGATGAAATTTCTGTCACCACTTTACTGAGGAGAAAGATGAAAATTTGAAATAGAAATGGCCCAGGTCTAGTAAGTTCTCTATGCCCTGACCAGAATGACAGCTGTGGACGAGGTGAGATTTTTCTCCTGGTAACTTAGGAGAAATTGATGGAGAAACTGATGGGGAAGCTGAGAACCAGGGTGTCACCCCCATCAATTCAAATCGTGTCTCTTCCAAGACCTCTTGTTCTTGCTTCTATACAACTGCTGATCTATTCATTCTTAGGGTTTTTCTTCTAGAAAACTGGATTCCATGCTCGTTAAACAGCACCATCTTGTTGTCTCAATGACAACATTTAGAAATTGCTAGAAAATCAATGCTAAAACTTAAAAGCCAAACTTTAGTACCAGAGGTAAAAACCTGCAATTATTAATTTATATCAAAGACCCAAGAATTATTAGATAAAAGGCTTGGAAATTTATCCATAAGTCACAGTACTGATTTGAAAAAGATTCAGTGCCACTTTGCCTGTACACCATTCCCTTAAACTTAACTCCAAATCTCTCTAAAGAAGATATTTTGCCCACTGTAGTAAAGAATCCTAGATTAAGAAACTCTAAAAGACCAAATTGTCATCTCTACATGCAGGGTGACTCTGGGAGAAACAGCTTTCTACAACTTCTGAATAACTAAGGAACCAAACTGATTGATTGTGACATCAGGCAGATGAGATAGAACAACTGTCAGAATGATATTGTAACTTTTGGTGGCAAATCCCACCTCACTTAAGCTTGTGGTAACAGAGCATCAATCAACATTTTGTACTGAACACGACTCAAGCATGAACCACATTAAGTTGGAATCTCCTTGATTCTTTAATCTTCCTAAATTCTTTATAACAGTATACCCAATAATTCTTCACTTTCACAGAATAAAAACTGTGCCCAAAAAAACCTTTGGGGGGAGAAATCAGCAGAAATTGAGATGATAGATAAGACAATTTCCTCTTTTTCTAAATTTAACTTTTATTTCAAACATTTTATTCATAGACTTGTTTTAGGGCAGAGATAAAAAAAAACATGCCCAAAATATTACTCCTGCCACCAAGATCCTCCATGTCAGAGAAGAAAAGAGACACAGCCTTATAGTGACATGTGTGATTCAGGCTGGAAGTATGAACCAGTCTCTGGAATTCCAGGGAGGCAGCAAGGTTATGCACAGCATTAGTGAATTCTTTCCCCATTCATTTCCTCAATATTTATTTTTCATGCTAGATATTCATGTTCATATTGCTTCATGTATGTAGAGTAGAGTAGAGTAGGCCTCATCATTCTAGGGAGGAAAGGGAACCTTTGTTCTAGGAAGGAAAAGAGTGATAAGTGGGCAAGCAAATGCAAGAACAGGATGGATACAGCTTTTAGCTATCAACAAAAAAAAAGAGTAAGGCAGCAGAACAGGAGAGAGAACACCTTGAAGAATGATTAGTATCCACTCTTCTGTCCAGAATTAACGTCAGTGGGTCTCCTTTAAAAATAAAGAAAATATTTACCTCACAAATACTCTGAAACTTAAATAATTCAATGAAGTCCCTAGTGCTGTGGTAAAGATATATTAAATATTGCTACTTTTGAAAGGGGATTATTTGGCTAATTTTTCCATGGCTCTCCTATAGTTGAAAATCTCATCAGTCTAATGTAAATTTAGCTGTCATTTTTTGAGCATGCTATTTAAGATAGTTCTTATGTGTTTATTGGTTTTGAGATAGAGTTCTGTTCTACAGTTGAGTCTGGCCTGGAACTTTTGATCCTCCTGGTTCCACCTGCACAATGCTGGGTGTACAAGTATGTGCCACCATGTCTGTTTGTTGATATCTCCTATTTCACAGAAGAGTACTGTAGCTGCAAAGGGTAAAATGGCTTGTTCCCTGTCACACAGATATGGGTAGAACTGGAAATAAAGTACAGCTCTGTCTGAATAGTTGTCCCCTTATTTATTATATAACTCTTAAATTAGCCGAGACCATATCATCCAAAAGGGACTTGGGTGTATGCAAATCTATGTCAAAAGCCTAGAAAACAAACCCAGGCCTCGCAAGCCCTGCTTTGCCTCATAGACCTTACAGACTCAGCTGAGTTTCTAGTTCAGTCGATAAGAAGGTAAATGCAAAAGAAGCTTCATTCTGGGCATTGGGTTAATATGATGATGAAGTGGTCATCCCTTAGCAAGGATGCAGATTCCACAACAGGACAGTGAATATAACCATCCTTACATGGAAAAAGTATATGCATATTACTTTGGAATTTCCTATCTTCCTTATGATTAATCACCACACATACAATTCCTCTTACTAAACATATTCCACATTACAGACATCAAAACCCAAAGGAGCTGGGCAGTGGTGGTGCACATCTTTAATCCGAGCATTCGGGAGGCAGAGGCAGGCAGATCTCTGTGAGTTCGAGGTCAGTCTACTTGGAAGAGCTAATCCCAGGACAGACTCCAAAGCTACAGAGAAACTCTGTCTTGAAAGCCCCCCTCTGCACCTCCCCCCCCAAAAAAAATGAAAACAAACAAAAAGGAGATCTGAGTGACACTGGCTGGGAACTTAGACTAGTAATCAGGTTCTGGTTTTGAACAATGTGTGTAGCACATCAGAGAGCTAAAATAGAGCCAGTTGTGTGGTGCATGTCTGAAATCCCATCGCCATCCTCTAGGGAAGATACAGTACAGCATAGGGTAAAAGAGACCCTATCTAAAAATAAAAATTAAGAAAAGCTGAAATCATGAAACCGGGTTGAGTTTGCGATTTGTTGAAGGCATGAAACACAGCTGGGCTGCAGTTTGTTCTGTGTATTTTTCCAGGCTAGTGAGGAAATTAGCTCTGAAGCTCTAACAGGTCTCACCAAGGTCCAGACTGTGTGTTCTGAGTGACATACATCCCAGGCACTGCCAGTCTTTCGATAAAGGATGGTGTCCAAGAGTTTTAGAAGGAAAAAAACCCTAAATGCCCACAAAACTCTTGATAAATTTCAGAGCTTTACTTCTCCTCTGTCATTGAGACTTTAGATTTTAAGACTGGTTTTCGAAGCTTCTAGCGGGCAAACAAAGGACAACAGACCACCGGTGTATATTTCAGTCCCCTCTTGCCAGACCATGTCTGTAGAGCTAGAAAAGCAAGGGAGAGAGAGAAGATTGGAAAAAATGTCACCTTCAGGAAGAATCTGCAGAGAACTGTGACACCTAGCAGCCAAAATGCCAGTTTCCTTGCTAAGAGAACTGACCATTTAGAACGTCTAAGGCGGGTTCTGGGACATTACCATGCACGAGAACAGATGACGACATATACAAAGAAACCCACTTTAAGAGTTTTTAAATAGTGGGGAAAGGAAAGAAGAGAGGGCACAGACTTCTCTGAAAGAATGTGGTGAAAGAGAGAGAGTGTGTGATGGGCATGTCAGCCTTTTAAAGGTAGTTGGTGTATACATATAGGGGGTTATATGGCTACGCCATGCACGCTTATAGATTAAGAGACCACGCTGTGCGTGTGCACAGATTACATAGGGCATAAGACCCTAGGGTGACTAGGCAATGTGCCTGAATGCTGCTGGCGCATGCGCAGCCTTGGGACCCCCCCGAAACTGGTAACACCTGGGGTGATTAAGCATTTTGCCTGAATGCTAACAGCCGTGGGACACCAGATGCAGTGAAAATCATAACATTCCAAGCAGGATAAAATGTTCAAAATCAGTAACCATACGCTATAGAGCAAAACTAAGGACGCTGAAGTAAGACGTACGAGGCAGCCGTTCCCTACGGTTAGCATTTTGCTGGTAACTTACCTGGAAAAGATAGCGCATAGAATGGCTCAAGAACAAACCAAAAGCACAGCAGATAAAACGTAGCACGGCTCACAAAAAAAAAAAAAAATTCAAAGTGACATTTTATTTTCTAAATTCAGATATTATTGTAATTTGAATCTCAATGCTGCCAGCTGAGATTTGCCTTTCCCGGCGTGTTTCCAAACATCCACCTCCTGCGAGCAAGAAAACATCCAAGCAACAGGGGAAGAGTCAGCCTTTCAGCAGGCACCATTCTCAAGACTACGTAATCAATCCTGGAACAGTCATGCAGCAATAGTTGCTAGCATTATGGAAAGTTCTGCACGGAGCCTAACTATAGCAGCTACATAGGACACAATCGCTTGCAACAGAAGAACCCTGAAATAACGCATTCAAAAACATGTCCCAACAGGGTTTAATGTCACAGTGAGAAAAGAAATCGTCTTGCTATTTACTTCAGGCATTTGGCTCAGTTTAGAAATAATTCATTTCATGCTGGCTTCCTTCTTACAAACAGCCTCCATCGATTCCAACTTTAAGCCCAAACTTTTGTTTTGTTTGCTGTTTTGAAAACATCAAAAAAAAAATTTCTCTCAAAATATAAGGTACTTAGCCGGGCGGTGGTGGCGCACGCCTTTAATCCCAGCACTTGGGAGGCATAGGCAGGCGGATCTCTGTGAATTCGAGACCAGCCTGGTCTACAAGAGCTAGTTCCAGGACAGGCTCCAAAGCCACAGAGAAACCCTGTCTCGAAAAACCATATATGGTACTTAATAAAGATAAAAAGACTATGTTCTCAAATGTGCATATCTTCTCAAGGTAGCCTTGTACACTAACATATTAATTTTCTGCTGTCAATTTTACCCTCCACAATGCAGGTGAGGCAGGGCTGATGTGAAGAGAATACACACACATGTGCCATGGAACAGCACAGATTCTGTCAAATGTCTTCTTTTCTTCCCTTTGGGATGCTAATTCCTGTTACTAGAGTAGGATATTCTCAGCATCCATCCTGTGTTGCCATTTTATATGAAAACATGATTAGACGTTACTGCACACTCCCTCCATAACAGGCACTCAGCTTTCTTGTGTGCTGAGAACTGTCAACATAAGTTATCTTTGGTCCTCAGTTTCACACAGCTCAAAGTCCCATCCCAATGCCCTCTTGATGGGTTTTTGCCTCACGTTCATCCTATGTCATACAACAGTGTAAAGCACTACCCATTTTGCCTAGAAAGTCTTGCACACTTATATTGGGTGAGGTGACACTTGTATATTTTCCTGAGAACTGTGGTTGTCACATAGAAAAAGTCACACTGTGTGTTGCATAGAAATACATTTATTTGCATGTAACCTCAACTCTGGTATCTTTTGATGACAGATTGTGTGTCCCTACTAAACCTGAGGGCCTCCTGAGTCCAGTTTCATCTTCTTGTTTGTGCCTTTTAGGGAAAACCTCCACCTCAACCCATTCTAGACCTGTGGAGAAAAAAGGAAAAACGTTTTTGTTGTATGCACCACTTTCATAATCCTATACCTTTAAAAACCATCTACCAGTTTGCCCCCATATCTTTAAAAACCATCTATCAGTGTGCCCCTTTCCTTCAAGCCCTATCTCTCAAGAAAGAATTACCAAATACAATTTAAATATCTATTCTGAATAAAACATTCAATAATGGGTGACAGGAGTAGTCATGAAGCCCATGGAATTGCATTTCTGCATGGCTTCCTGTCAAGAGACCCATAAGCAATGTGGAGTAGAGTGTCTGACAGTCATGGTCCCTCCACAGTGAATTGTTACTCAGTCTTTACTCATTTTTATTGTGCTTCCACGGATCTTGAGCTGATTCCAAGACCCTTTCCAGTATCATCACTCAACTTTTAAACACCAGTGGTGACCTCACACTGGTATGCAGTGCCTCACACCAATTATTGTTTTCAAAGCTGAATGTCCAGACATACATCAAAAGAAAACGGAACACTCTGCTAGCAAAAAAAAAAAAAAAAAAACAAAAAAAAAAAACCAGGGCCCCAATCAGCACGGCGGCATGGCTTCACTCAGATCTATTTAATTATGAAGTCAGTTTATCCTTCAACTGCCTCAATTAATATAACAAAATGCAAAAGGTCATTGATCATTTTGCTGAGAGCTAAGAGCAAAATATAACCAGTTTTGGAACACTTTGTTAATATGCAGAAAGCAAGAGAACATGGATAGAGTCCAGACACAGAATGTATTGCTGCCCTTTAAAGGATGGCATTAGAATGTTAAAGGCTAACTGGTTTGTATTCATTAACCAACCACTGCTTTCAGAATGAAGTGTTCTGAAAGTGAGTCTCCCAGTCATAAAAAAAAGTGCGAGAGCCACAGCACTTTGCTAATTTAAAGGATTCTTATCTCACACATATTTGGTAAGAATAAACATTTACCCAGCAATACAACCATTCACTGAGCATGTGTTATGGGTTAGGCTTCTGTACTGAGGGCTCCTCCTGACTTTTTATCCCCAAGATGTGTTTCCTAAGTGTCATCTTGATTTATTTTTCTTGAGAAGTCGAAAGCAGAGCACTGGACTTATACTATAAGGAATCCAAAATTGGTAAAGAACTTGTTCACAAATTAAGATTTCCTGCTATGATGCCTGGAAAATCACTCATTAAACAAAGAGGTAAAGAGCTGTCAATAGAAACTCTTTAAGGACAGGTTTGGACGTCAACTTTTTAGCCTTAGCAAAGCTCCTCGGCGCTGGAGAGGACAACAGAATACAAGAGAGTACAAGGGAAGTTTAAACGTGGGTCATGGTCTGTGCCCCACGTTCCTGGAAGGCAGATACAAACTAGAAAACCTTGACACTGTCTATCAGTTCCACCTTCTTTTTCTACTCCATTCATTCATTGACAGCAGCGAATCCCAAGACCACACACAGAATCTTTCCCCCTCTGAATCATTCACAGAATCAAAGTTTAGGTATTTTTCTCAATCAGTACAAGAATCCCAACTAAATATCCTATGTCTTCCTAGGAAGACTAATAAGTTGATCTCTGACAATTAATTAAAGTGTCACCAGGTCCCACGAAACCAGAGCCTAATAAATGATTTGCAATTAATTGCACTGTGTCTTAAGAAACGCGAGTTTCCATTACTTTTCATGGCTATTTTCTGCATTTCAATTTTCTTGTTTGTTTCCTTGGGAAGCAGATTGGTGTGAAGGACTCCTGACTGCCTTGGGGCAACTGTTTGTCCCCTAATCAGGACACTAAATGGAGGACTTCAATTGGGGGCCAAAAGACATGGGGGGGCAGCATGGAGATTTCAGGTTTCCAGTGATGTGTGGTAGCAATACCAACCCTTCGAGATTGTCCACAAACAAAATCTATAGAAGTAGATGTCGTAGTGAATGAACAGGAAGGGAAAGACAATAAGAACCAGAGTCAAGGGTGTAGGCTCAACAGCTGCTCTGTCACCTGCAGCAGGCTCCTTTGCTCAGCTTCTCTGAGCTCATTTCCCACTTCCTCATCAACAAAATGGAAAGACCAACTTCTCCCGCAGATGCTCCAGTGATGTGAAAGAAATCAGCTAATTCCAAAGGCCTCAGCTATTAGCTATGACTAGAACTCTATTAGATTCTAGAGAGTGATTAAAAATAATTTTTTATCTGGCTCTTTTTATAAAGTGTGTTGACGTCTTAAATGTGGCTGAAAAAGCAAAAGAGATCCTGTCCCCACTAATAATGACTGGATGCGGTCTCTATCCTGAACACTGGTCCTTCAAGCATCTTATTCCTCATTCTCTCCTGTATCATAAATGTTTTCCTTTATGGAACTGCTTCCTAAGGAAACAAAAATGCTGTGCTATAGTCCATCTTCGAAAGAAAGAAAGAAAGAAAGAAAGAAAGAAAGAAAGAAAGAAAGAAAGAAAACAGATTTTTTTCTCTCCCCTCTCTAGTAAGTGTGTGTGTGTGTGTGTGTGTGTGTGGTGTGTACTGTGTCTGGACAAACAGAAAAGGAACATGGACTGTGATTCCCTAGAACTGGCACTTAAAAGGGCTGTGAGCCACCTGATGAGCATACTGGGACCCCGATCCTGGAAGAGCAGCAAACATTCTTAACCGCTGAGCATCCTTCCAGACCCTAGTCTTCTATTTTTAAGAACAGCATAAAAATATGGATCCCAACTATTTTGGTTTCATCTTACTCTGTGTCTTTCTTGCGTTCTAATATATCTGTAAAGTCAATTAGTGTTTTTGCTATGTATCATAATGACAATTATCTTTCAAAGTTAAAGGAGTATTTCATATTATTATATAAGATATCAGTTTAAAAATGTACCAACCAGTACTTTTACTGCTACAGATGGAACAGAAGTAAAAGGTAACAGAAAGAGCCACAATCAATCACATACAACTCCAAAGTTTCATAGCTGTATCAGTGATTACAACTAAATATTTAAAGTATGAATAAAATTAATGTAATATGTATGCACTATTAAATAGTATCCAGCAATGAAAAGAAATAAGCAACCAATACAAGCTGCAGTACAGGTCACTAAATATCTCAACCTGTGCACAATTGACTGTATGTTTCATTCATATAAAATATTTGAAGTAGGTAACTCTATAGGATCACCGCTTAGATTAATAGTGGTCTAGGCTTTGGGAAGGAGGAAGTGGGGAGGACGTGATCGCTAAAGGGGAGCACTCCACCTGCTTTTTTTTGTCTTGTCAACTCACTTCACCTCAGTATTGGAAGAGAAAGAATATACTTCTGATATTGGTCACTAGAACATCTACAAAGTGTGAACTAAAGAAGTTGGTTTCTCTCAAAGCAACAAAAAATATCTAAAGAATATCAATTAGTTATTATCTGCATGCAAAGATGATCTCTGCAATAATTACGTACATTCATCATGTAGTTGGGAAACTATGATCTCTCTATAATGCCCTTAATGGGAGGTTAGAATTTTATGGTGCTTTAGTCCCACCCCACTCATTATTTTAATTATTCAATAACTCTGTAAAGTGAAGAAAACATAGCAGGCAGATCTTCAGATGTCCAAAAGGAAGAATAACTTGATTAAGATCTTAAAACTACTTGTAGAATCAAAGCCAGGTGATCTTACTGTAAGTCCAATGTGAACAATGCCAGATTTCACTGAGCGCCCTTGATCACCTCACTCCAGCAGGACTCCCATTCCCTGGTCTGAAAACTGGCAGACACAGTACTCCCTCCAAGTGATTATAATCTTTTCATTTCTGATTAGAAATACGCAACGCTTGAGTGTTACCTGATACCGAGAAGACATGCCACAGCTCCTGCAATTTTTCTGCATCTTAAAGCACAATTATGTTATCACCTTTGATGATGGAAGGTACTTTGGTCCCATCTTACAGATGGCCTATGAGGAAGTCTAGGATAATTTCCTACAGTTAAGGTGATGGATTTAGAAATATGTCTCATAGTATTTGTCACAGACACATTTGGAAGCAGCAAGGAAAGCCTTAGCTGGACTAATCCCACCTACTGTTGAAGTGGGTCGCTCCTGACGGCATTGCATTTTAGGTACTCAGAGGTCCCTGTAGGTTGGGACTTTTTTTCTATCAAAGAAATGTGTCTTAAAATCTCTAGGAGTTCTTAAGATAGAAAGCCCTGGAAATACTTAGGTGAGACATCCTTCAACAAAGAGTAGCGGGCAGCTGGTGAATAAATGTCTTTTTGACAGATAATTCTGGAATACAGAATTTGAGTTCAGTTGTCCAAGCGAGAGCTATCTCAGCTAAACTCCGATTTTGTTCTTTCCTCCTGGGTCACATTCTTCTCTGCTCCCTCAATTCTACTTTCTGGGTTAAACTTCACAAAAAAAAAAAAAAAAAAAAAAACCTGACTGAAAGGCAGTCTTAGACTACATCTTGGAAAAGATAACTGTGGAAGGGAAGAAGGCGGCAGGATTAGCTTGATTTGTTTCTGTTGGTGTCTGTACTGCATCTCTCTGTTTCTCCACAGGTCACCAAGATGCTGGCAGTGGTTGTAATTCTGTTTGCCCTTTTATGGATGCCCTACAGGACTCTTGTGGTTGTCAACTCATTTCTCTCTAGCCCTTTCCAGGAAAATTGGTTCCTGCTCTTTTGCAGAATTTGCATTTACCTCAACAGTGCCATCAACCCAGTGATTTACAACCTCATGTCTCAGAAATTCCGTGCAGCCTTCAGAAAGCTCTGCAATTGCAAGCAGAAGCCCACAGAGAAACCGGCCAACTACAGCGTGGCTCTAAATTACAGCGTCATCAAGGAGTCAGACCGGTTCAGCACAGAGCTGGATGACATCACCGTCACTGAGACTTACGTGTCAACCACAAAAGTGTCATTTGATGACACCTGCTCGGCTTCTGAGGTAACCTTTAGTCAGAGCTGATTCATGAATAAGAAGCAAGTGAATCATAGTGAAATTCTGTGCTGTGATCTATGCGAGAGAAAACAGACAATACTTACCCTGGAGACACAGCAGGCAGGCTTGCCTTTAATTCTACAAGTCTTGGCCCTGAATGCTTTAACCCATGACAGTGTTTTTTCACTTTCCTTCTTTCCAAACTAGAATCACAAAACTGGGGTCTGTCTCTGAAGGGGATAAGTGATAGAAACTAAAGGGCAGTTCGCTTTCATTTAAAGTGAGAAATCCTTCTCTTTCCTGGGGTAAAGACATTGCCATGAAATCTTGACAATAGTTTAAATTCTTCACAAAAACGTTATCAAATGTGATTTTATACACACATGCTCCAAATATCTACACGTTTTGCAGTTTGAAAAAAAATGTGATTTTAAAATGATTTAATTAAGCATTTCATTTAACAACGTATAGTACTGTTTTATGAATATCTAAGCTACATGTTTAAAAATGAACTAGAAACTCAAAATACCCCCCAAATCATAAACATGAGGATTTGATGTGAAGCAAACCTAAGTTTTGTCAGCTCTTAGGTTTCCGAAATGATGAATGGAATAAAGGCATGCCCAGTCTAAACTTCTGTGAAGCGACCTCCCAACATACAATGAAATTCAAATATATAGCAAGTGCCAGGCTGGGTATTTAAAACATGCTTTCACTTTTTTTCTCAAAACCATTAAAGCCAAAATCCCCTTTGAACCTTCTTGTTCATCAGCTAATGAGCTATGTCAAGCAAATTCGTCCAGCTGGGCCATGCTTAAAAGTCTGAAGCAGTTTCTGAGGTTCAGCTGTTTGAAATCAGTCAAATTCTTGCTATTTTGTCTCAACGCGAAGACACCCGATTCTGAGTTGGACTTTAACTTGCCTCCAATTGTCTTTCCCTGCTCTCCCTTGTCATTTTTCAGACTTACTTCACTTCAAATACCTAGGATATTTTGTTTACAGATTCTAAATTAAAACACTGCAAACCTCCTGAGTTTATTTTAAACTGATTTCAGCCTATTATTGCTAGCTCATCTGTACAGGTTGAACTTTGACCTAGCCTTCTAGTTATTATTAGACAGGTATGAATGTGCCTCTACCCAGGAAGCTTACAGGTATTATTTTAATCCTCTTCAAATAACTCACCCACTGGGATAAAACCAGTCAGATATTGAAGACTATAAATTGGTCTTGGTGAGAGCTTCATAGTCATTAATTTTTAATAGTTGGGCCTAAAAGCCATATTTTAAAGGCCCCGTAAAGCTGTCACTTTCCTCTCTCCAGCATATATCTTTATTTTATGGTTTTTCTTTAAAGTTTATTTGATAATGATAATTAACCCTTTAAACCTTCTTAATAAAGAATATATTGAGTTCATGAGGATCCTATCATCCAGGATCCATTCTAGGTATACTTGTATGAAATTTTCTTCATCTACTCCAGAAAGACATTTTTCTCCTTCCACATTATCAGTAAAAAGATGCAACCAAAAATTTACAGAAAGGACCAGAAGTTTACCTGCATAACACTAAGCAATCTATTTTATTTAATTTCTATTCTGGATTAATTACTATTGGAGAAATATAGATAGGAAAATAGAATGACCCAACCTCAAATCACATAAGCACATATTTAGGTGCAAGAAAATACACATCCACATGTACAAAAATTTATGTAAAATAGAATAGGAATATTTTAAACATCCTACATTAGGGAGAGGAAATAATCTAATTGAACATCTACTATGTGTTTAACACACTGGTAGACTCTTAAGCACCGTTATCTCAGTTACCGTGTCTTCAAACATCGTGTGGCAACTACAGAGAGGGAAATTTTTTTTCTTTTTGTAAAGTTGATAATTAAATTATCGTGACCCAGTGGCCACACAATACATACAGACACATATGAATAACAGTATCAGATATTGCAAACAACATGTTTAACCTAATATACATATATATGCATGATAAATCCACTTTTCTGACCTTAGAACATTCAATATATAGCCTCAGTTTTTCCCTTTTAAGTTTTGAAAAGTTGTTTGTTAGCCTTTTTTTTTTTTAGATCAGATGAGAAATTCAAAAGAATTCAGTCCATAGTGTTTCACCTTCAAAGAAAATGCCATTCTAAAAGTAAACGTTTCTGTGTAATGGCCAACAGATAGCTGAATTTACACCAAGGAGGTATAACTTTCTAAAATATTCAGTATCATGCTGCATTAACTCATAAAGTATCTCCATAGATAATCAGAACTATATATCATCAAATGGAAACTACAGGACCAAATTAAGTTGTGCTGGTGTAGAGAAATCATCTTATTAAGAGACTCCCTAAGGTTCCTAGCATTGTAATATTACTTCTAATTCTGTTCATTGCTGAGGGACTTTGGGGAGATTGCACACCTGAGGAAAGTGTGCAAAGGTGGATGAATCCCAAAAGCAAATAAAGAATCCCTCTTAGGGTTTCTTCCTCTGTTTGGGCAAACCTTTCAAGTTTGACGCAGATCACAAGTATTCTACATGCTGAAGTTAAATGGGAAAGATTCAAATCCCATAAACATTTCTAAGTACGTAAAATGCACAGAATTATGGGTAAACCTTGATAACCTACCCAAAGCAATGAGTGGTTTGTGGGAACAGCTTAGCAAAGCCATGTAAAGGAACGCGGAATGGAACCAGGTTTTAAGTCGCTAGTGGAGCTGTTTCATGGAGGGTGCACGTCTTAGCAAAGCAAGAGCTACTCTGTTCTGGTCGCTTCTTTAAAAATGTGGACTAGTGATATCGTTCTAATCTACAAATGATAAGTTGGAAGAATTAACTTTTAAGAGGACAGTAATTTGAATTGTTAACCCATAGTTCTATTAATTTTACAAACAACATATTCAGTATTATTTTCCTTCCGATTCAACTCCTAGAGGGGATGGGGTGTTGCATGTGAAGTCAGGAAAGCATATGGGATTGCAAGAAGACTAGGAAGCCCCAAGCTGAAGAAACATTTCAAATATTTAGAACCATTCTGGCGACAAGGACACAAACTTGAGACTCTGGAGCAATTTATTTTAAATGTCTTCAGCTGGTAATGGATAAATATATACAAAAACAAACACTGTGCTGAACAAATATAAAGTGTTACACTAGCAAATACACACACACACACATCTTGTAGAACACTCTGTTGATAGTTGTCTCCCTGTTCCCTCCTTTCAAACTCTCATCCTTCCACAAATACCACTTTACACAGAGCAGGAAAACTCTGCTCAACTTCCTCAAAGAGCAAATGTGGACCTGAAGTATCCTAAGTGAATGTACAAATGTTCTGCTGAAAATACTAAGTATAGGAAAATATTATGCAAATGCTAATTTTTATAAATGTATTAGTTAATGAAAAACTGGTCTGTTGCTTCTACAATTTCTATTTAGGTTGCCATGATTTGTATAGTAGGAATAATGTGGAATTGATATGTTTAGAGATATGAATGTGATATGATGAATATGAATAGAGACTTGGCATTTCACAAGCTGCAGTTAGAAACCTGGAAAAGAACATTAAATATATCTAAAAACCATTGCTAAAATTTTATGAGAGACAAACGAGTCTTTTCTATTCTTACAAAACTTACCCTAAAATGAAAGAAAGCAGTTCTGTGTGATATAACCTAAGATAGCCACTCTTAGGCAGTATTTAGAATGCAGATTAGAGTCATAGGAACTATAGCCTAAACCAGTCTTTAATATTCCACCTGCTAATACCTAAGATGACTTGATAGAAGGTTTATTTACATAATCTATTTTAATGGACTATAATTAGGAATAACTATTTTCACTCTTATTTTTACTTTCCACAAAATAAAGAAGACCATAAAGGACACTGGAAGGTTTTCCTTGTGTGTTTATTTATAATTATGATCTTAAATCATTCAGCAGTTGATGTCATTCAGGGGAGTTGCATACTGGGATACAGTTTACTATTAAGATTTTTCAACAGCAAATGGACTGCATTGACTGGCAAGTTTAATCCGTATCATTCTTAATTCAATACCCAAATAATATCCTTTGACAAGAGTGATCATGGATGTTTGTATTCGATATTATCAGACCAAACGAGATGTAATCTGCCTTCTTTTATACAAAGCACCTATATGATAACCAAATAGAATATGATTTTTTCATATTTTAAGAATTCTGTCAGCCGGGCGTTGGTGGCGCACGCCTTTAATCCCAGCACTTGGGAGGCAGAGGCAGGCGGATCTCTGTGAGTTCGAGACCAGCCTGGTCTACAGAGCTAGTTCCAGGACAGGCTCCAAAGCCACAGAGAAACCCTGTCTCGAAAAACCAAAAAAAAAAAAAAAAAAAAAAAAAAAAAAAAAAAAAAAAAAAAGAATTCTGTCTAGAAACACTGGAAAAGGCTGGGACATGCAATACTAAGTTAGTACATTGTCCAAAACTATCAATAATCTGGATGTAGCAAGACAAGAAAAGAATTCAGTGACAAACTACATAGTCACATAATGATGGCTTCAAGTATTGATAGAGCCCATACCATAGAATCTCAGCTGAAATAATGGAAATGTTATTTTAGCAGAAAATGAAATAATGGGTATTGAAAGTTATACTAAGAGGCTGGTAACCAGTAGTGTTAACCGTAGTATTAGTTAGAATTCCTGCAAGTGTTTAAGTGACTCTTTCTTTCTTTCTTTCTTCCTTTCTTTCTTTCTTTTTCTTTCTTTACAGAAAAACGGATCCCATTCATGTGCATATTCTTTGACTGCCAAACAGGAAGAAATATGAACTTCCTCACGAACATCTTGGACCAGTATTAATAAAGGTGAAATCTTTCCAGAAAAGAAACAAGTACAGTACGATTCAGAATAAGTTTGTTCCAACTGACCAAAGGCCTTCATCCAGAAGTCAGTAAGGGCATCATGATGCTGACAGGGTACAGGATGGCACAATAAGTAATCAAATATTTAATCCCTATGAGTACAAGCCACTCCTGTTTTGATATACATAAAAATTACTGGAGAGTTTATCTTAATATGTGCTTTGTCTATCTCTGTCTCAAGAAATTATCACTTACTGAGGACTCTGAGCTCAGCCTGAAAGTCACTTTGTTCTGAGCCTCCATATATACCCTTCAAAAATCGTGAATACTGAATAACTCTGAATAAGCAAATAAAAAGAAAATGTCATTAGGACAAATTCATTTCATCTTCACAGCCCACAAATTAAAGTCAGACCATGACTTTGACATTGAGTTTCTGCTGAATGATTGAATAAGTAAATCAGTGAATCTCCAACCAAAAAATATAACCTAGAGGGGCTGTGGTGGAACACTCCTTTAACCCCAACACTTGAGAGGCAGAGACAGGCAGAGTTTGAGGTCAGCCTGATCTATAGAATGAGTCCAGGACAGGCTTCAAAAAGCTACAGAGAATCTTTATTTTGAAACCACCCCCCCTCAAAAAAATATAACCTAAAATCTTTATGCTGCCTGATTTTCCTGTAGGTTTATCTTTACCATTATGTAACTTATTGATTGTTTTTATTGTCTTAAACCATTCATTCTCTTGGCTCATTAAATTGTACTATATTTGTGCCAGGTGATGATGACAACCACTCCTTGTGTATACACCATGAGCGCGACCTTGTGTATACAACATGAGTGTGACCTTGTGTATACAACATGAGTGCGGCCTTGTTTATACACCATGAGTGCAACCTTGTGTATACACCATGAGCGTTACTTTGTGTATATACCATGAATGCGACCTTGTGTATACACCATGAGTGTGACCTTGTATATATACCATAAGTGCAACCTCGTGTATATACCATGAACACGACCTTGTGTATACACCATGAGCGTGACCTTGTGTATACACCATGAGCGTGACCTTGTGTATACACCATGAGCGTGACCTTGTGTATGCACCATGAGCATGACCTTGTGTAAACACCCACCATGAGCGCAACCTTGTGTATACACCATGAGTGTGACCTTGTATATATACCATGAGCACAACCTTGTGTATATACCATGAGCGTGACCTTGTGTATATACCATGAGTGCAAACTTCAATAGCATCCTCACATCTGTCGCCTAATTTAGTAATGATCAAACATTGTCTGTTTGCTCAGAGGTGATTACAGATTATCACTAAAATGCGAATAAAATGAATAAAACATGCAGAGTACGTAATAGAAAGACAACCTATATGACTTCATACTGCAAACATTAGAACTCCTCTAGGGGAATAGACTATCAGTGAGTCCTAGAGTCGTGTGAAGGATTTTATAAAGAAGATTGGATTTCTTTTAAGGATAGGCTTGGTTTAGATGGTCAAGAAAAGACAATCCATACAAGAGAAAGAAAATGAATAAGTGCAGGTTAAAAAGAATCAGCTCTGGCTATTAAGGCTGCTTCCAGTGTGGTATGGTCATCAGAAATTAGTTAAGGTAAGCCACTAGCAGAAAGGAAAGAAAGAGAAATAAAAGACTTTCTGATATTTATATTGGATGAGGAAATAGTCACCCAGACTCCATAGGTAGATGTGTGTATAAATAAGCTATTGTGTATTTTCTAAACCTTGTGAATTTCATTTGCTATCTACAGAAATTATAGTATACTATTTGTCTTCTCTGTGTTACAATTCTGAAAGTATTCTTAAAGACACAATTTTCCAAGTAAAAACTATATTGTATATGTGCATATCTTTTCTATACACATTGTCATCATCTATGGAGAAATATTTATTTATGTATATATGATTCAGAGGTCCCTAACAGCCATGAAGTTATCCAGTTATGCTATATATAGAGATCTATGCTAGCTCATAGGCCCTTTGTGGACCTAAGCATCCATATGAATTGTGAAACTGAGAAGCAGTGCATAGTTTTATAGTCCTTGACCTGCTGACTTGCATGCTGCTTACATTGTGTAGCTGGATGCTTTGCTTTCTTACAATGTACCTCGGAAGACTTTGGTTGTAGAGAGCTGTGTGCCAATTCATCTCGTTGCTTGGAGGTTAACCATTGTGTCCATGTGGGCACAGATTCTTCTTTGAGAACGTTCTGTAATTTGTGTCCTCTCTACTGTAGGAAACTGTCCGTTTCTGCATGTGTTTGCTGAGCAATAAAGCATCAAACTGAAAGATCCATGTCCTTTGGCTTCTTTTCATTGAAATCATCCTTTTTGGATATAGCTTGACTCTAGAACATTTGCCCCTAACATTTCATATTGATACACTGTTATCTGGCATGTGCCACCGATTTTTTCCAGATAATTGTATGTAAATGCATTAGTACATACTTTTCAATTTTAGTAAGATATTTAATGTGTATTGATTGAACAATGACTAACTCATGCTATCCATTATCACACTGACATTAATGAGTTCATTTAATGTTAATACTAAATGAGGAGAAAATTACAGCTATTAACAAATAGTTGAAATTTGGGAACCTGTTTGGAGTAGTTGCTTCAAATATTTCTTATTGTCGCCTTTTCACCAATAGCAAAGTATACTCAAATATTTGTATGTAAAGCAGATTACTCTGGTTTTCATTCAATTCCAGATAATCTCAGACAGTGCTGCAACTGGAGAAACAGGTTTAGCCAAAACCTAGAACACACAACCAGCAAACAGATAAAATGTGCTTTGGCATATGAGAGGTAAATCATGCTCAAGCAAATCTCAACGTTGCCTGGACGACCCAGTTCTTTCACAACTGTACACAGAGGTTTAATTATGAGTAAGCGAGTGTGTGTGTGTGTGTGTGTGTGTGTGTGTGTGTGTGTGTGTACTTGAAGCCATGTAATTTTCAGAGGGCAAGAGAAGATTCATTTAGTTGCTTCAAGATTATGAATCACTAATACTATTCACCATTCAATGATACTTTCTTATACAGTGATACATCTTAAATATTTCGAGTTTTCAACTATCTAAGATAATTAGCTTCATGAGATTTCACCAAGATATGTATTCCCCTCTTCTAGGGCTTCTGAAAATGGCAATAAAAACAAATGAAAGCACACTTGCTCACCAAGGTCAGCCAAGGGCAGTAATTTTCTCAGTACCCGGGACACAGTGGACCAGCCCTTCAAGAATCTTTTGCTAGTGCGTGAGAATGGACGTGTTATAAAAGAAGAGACTGCAATGAAGATGAAGGATGACATATGACACTTCTTAGCTACAGTGCAGATCCCCCCACAGACACCAAGAAGTCTTAAAACTCCTCAGATTCCAACAACATTCAGTCATTGCCGTAACTTTAAAATAACTACAGTTTCACAATTTAATTGTACGTCCTCTGATGAAAGTCATTTGCCTTCCCCATCCCAGTCTCACAATGTTCTTTCTGCTGACATATCCCTTGTAAAAGGTGACTTTTATCACATCATTGTGAATAAGTACTTGCTGGTAGTGGCAGCATCTGGTGGTGTCTTGTGCCCTGAGGGCTTTGTGATTCTGTGATTTCGTCACAGCTGTGGTAGACAGGTTCACACACCCTGCAGTTCTTTTCTGTTGAGAAAAGTGAGATGAGAGCCTCCCTGGCCAGCATATGGTTCAAAGCTATGAGAAGCCTTCGGTATAAACAGAGATAGCCCAGAATTTCAAGGGAGTTAAGACACCTGGGCAAAGCAATCACATAGAGAAAGATGAAACCCAGTGGGAAATTTCCTCATCTTCTGGTGGGATACTTCTGAACTGGCTGTGCATGGCTAAGCTTCCACTGTCCATATGGAAAACAACCCCCAAACACCTTCCTTTCTCTTTTATCTGACTGCTTGCCCTCTGCTTTCTAGAGATCCTCCAACACGAACCATCTGTTTCCAAATCCTTCTTGCATGATCTACTTTATGGCCCCATCAACCACCAATGTTATAGTAGTTTTTAAGTTTTAAATTTAACTGTTCTCTTCATTATCTCTAATGGAGCCTATGAACATTTGACTCTCAGAGACTGTAATCAATACATTAAATACAATAAAATGGAAATGGAAAACCATAATTTATGAATGAACTAAAAGGGTGGAATTACATTTAAAAGTTGTCTTAAGATAACTGGCCACTCTGTGTATTTTTTTTCCAATGGAATGTCAAGAGTGAGGTATGACTCTGGAATCAGGCTACTTTCATCCAAATGGGATCCTTAGTTGGCTATGCCTCACTTCGTAAGACATATTCCTGAAAATATAAAGCATGATGATAATAACAGCAACAATATTATCTTACTAATTTTTTCTGGTTTAGAATAATGTCAATAGCTGGAACTGTTCTGTATATCTAAAATTATCCAAAAGAATATGCTTGCTAAAAAAAAACAAGCAAGCAAACAAAAATATTA
Organism: Microtus oregoni; assembly: GCF_018167655.1. NCBI lineage: Eukaryota > Metazoa > Chordata > Mammalia > Rodentia > Cricetidae > Microtus > Microtus oregoni. The sequence goes on along the minus strand of NW_024543829.1, from coordinate 4,599,641 downwards.
GCAATGAATGCCCATTAAGTTCAGTCTAGAATGCTTCTTCTATATGCTCCAAAATTATTTTAGCACCAAGATAGATGCTTTCAAACATTAGCCAAATGGCAGAATTATGCAAACCTTCTTCTCAAAATGACTAACAATGTTCCTAACTGTCAAACACAATTTAAGTGCAGCGGGAAGGATCTTTGTGAGTGCATTGCGCTCGAGTCAGTAGGCTCTTTATTTCCTTATGTAGCAGCATAAGCCAGGAAGGAGCCCACAATAAAAATTGCCTCCCCCCATAGAATTGTTAGATGTATAAAATAATATTAAATAAAAAGAAAACAAATTTTTCCATTTAGTCCATACCTATATTACTCAATCATCATATGTGATGTGTCCTCCATATGACCTTTGGGAATCCTTATGTTCTCAGAAGCTGGAAATTACCTAAAAGAGTTTATAATGACTCTGATTTTTCCACGATAGCCTTAGAAAATTTTACATGGATGATTTAAAAAGGGGTGTTTCAATTTTTAGCTCATTCTCCAGTCCATAAAGTACATTCTGGAGATGGTAGGTTTATTAATTGTGGTAATTTTCAAGTTTTATGGAACACAAACTCTAACTACTGAACAAAAAAAAATCTGAAAAGCAATTGGCAATAGCAACAAGCACAGTATTTAAATCCAGTTCCTTATCATTGAACAAAGTTCTACAAAAATATCTGGAAATGATACTTTTTTTTTCCATGATGTTTTTTTTTAATTGAGAAAAGGAAAAAAAAGTTTCCGCCTTCTCCCAGCCTCCCATTTCCCTCCCCCTCCTCCCACCATTCTCCCCCTCCCCCCACTCCTCTCCCCCTCCCTCTCCAGTCCAAAGAGCAGTCAGGGTTTCCTGCCCTATGGAAAGTCCAAGGTCCTCCCCCTTCCGTCCATGTCTAGGAAGGTGAACATCCAAACTGGCTAGGCTCCCATTAACCAAGTAGACGAGGGCAAGAAAAATGATAATTATTTTTAAAAACAGGGATTAGTGAAAATGTTTCCAAATCACATATTTTGCCTTGGGTTTATTAAATAAAAGGAAAGTATTTTAGCATTTAATACTAGAATATTTTTATATGAATAAGAAGTTAATCATGATCAATCATTTTCTCTGGAATGGGTTCCATTGACTGCCAGAAATATTTGGGATGATTGAAAGAGTCAACACCTTCGCTTAGAATGTCAAGCATATTCTTCTAAATGTAAAGATGTAAAGAATGCACATGTAAATTTTCCATTGCCAGATGGAAGTTGCTGAGCTTTCTCAGCTATGGAACATCTGGGGTGTAGCTCACAGTTGCTCTTATGCACGCCAACATGACATAGCAAATAAGACGTTACTATGAATTGCTATACCTTATTTCATTATGTCATTTACATAAGGTTGGAAGTTTTATAGAAGTTAGTACTGCTGTTTCTTATGATTGGCATTACATAATCAGAATAATATAATGGAAACGCAAAAGGCTGAGGTGCTGTATCAGAACTGATACCTGCAGGAAGCACGTCCTGAGAGGGAAGATGAGCTGAGAACTAACTTAGCTTTAGAAGCAGAGTGGAAGCCCAGACCTGTGGGATACCAGCTTTGTAATGTATTTTATATTGCATAGCGGCATGTGTTGCTTATTAAGCTTGTTGCAAGCAGACATTGAAAGTGAGTGGGGTTCCCCACTCCAGACTCTAGAACATGTATTTCATGTGTCCTCCAAGGCTCCTTGATTAGGATTTGCCTGGACAACTGACCCTGAAACAGGGAGAAAAAAATAACAAAAGAGAACAAGAGGTGGCTAGAGAGATGGCTCAGCAGGTAAGAGCATTTGCTGCTCTTCTAAAGTACCTAGGTTTGAGTCCCAGCACCCACCTGATAGCTCACAACTGTGATTCTAGTTCCACAGGATCAGACACTTCCATGGGCACTGTATAAACAAACATTCAACATGTATACACACAAAACAAATAAATCTGAAAAAAGAGCCCAAAAGTAAAAATTATATTCATAATAATAGCTAAAAAGTATTCTAACCAGAGTTACTGTTGTTAATCTCATAATATAAAAAATGCCTGGGGGGAAGAGAATGTTCAAACTCATCTGTGGAGAAAATGTTCTGCTTGAACCTTTCAATTAGGACCTCCAACATGGCTGTTTCATCAGGGCTTCTCCAACTGATTTCTGATGAATGTCTGACTTGCTAATGATAGCCTTTCCTCTCTCTCTCTATCAACTGTGATACTTCTATAATTTCTGATTGGTGTTATGACCGCTTGATTTGTTGATGTTTGATTATCTATCTGATGTTTCTGTCTGTTAGTCTTCATCCTTTTATTTTTGCTTGCCTTGTACTTAACAAACTCATTTGTTCAAGTACCACTATCAGATCATTCTCTGCCTTACAAAGCAGCACTTATTTCTGAGATTGAACTTGGCATTTGCTTAGAACCGTTCACTGAATTGAGATTAGCAAATTGATTTCTCCGGATGTATGGGCTTTGTCTATGGGTGACAACTCCTCTTGTTAGCCTTGAATTTCATCCTAATATCATTCTAATGCCCAGCACACGACTTGTGACATTCCAAGTCCAGGTGAGGATGCTTATCTTAAAGACTGCTTGGTAATGAAAGCAATTGATCCTTTAAAGATTCTTCTTCCTCAGACTGAGTTAAAAGGTGTAAGACAGACAGACAGACAGACGGCCAACAACTGAGTATTGCTTTCTTAAAGGCTTTATTTTAATGTGGGCAGGGTTACTCTTGCTGCTGCTGCCAATAGCAGTGCACTTCCTAGAAGTCTCCTCAACCTTGTATCTGTTGCTTTCCCAACATCCTTCATCATCCACTCTCGCCCTTCTTTGAATAAACCTATTTATTCAGCATACTAGGCCTTCCCAGAAACAAGGTCTTGCATTTACTTTGTTACTAGGAGACATGAATTTTTGAGGCTTCCATTTCTGAAACATTCTAAAACAAAGTTTTTCTCATCAGGCCTTAGAAAAATGATCAGAAACAAATATGAAATAGTGGAAATAAAGCAAGGTAATAATTGACAATAATTTGATATTAACTCACAGTGCCCTCAGAAACAAAAGGTCATTGTTTCTGTTTTCAAGTGGATGAAAGCTAAGGTCCCAGATATGCATTTGAACTGTCTGAAATAGAAGCAATTGCAAGTTGCTTTCCTTTGTCCTTCACTAATTAAGTTACATTAATATGAATTAATATGAATGAGCAGTTTCACCAGTAAGCCAATAAGCTGCCTAGCCAGGGAGCTTTGGCTTCTCCTTCCCCTTTTCCTTCTATACCTTAGAAATAAAAAACATATATAGCGCTTGACCAATAATAGCTCTTTCCAGCTACTAGCTTCTGGTTCCAACCCTAAGCAGGTAACTGCAGCATTGATCCAGGAGCCATCTTTTCTGAACTCAAAAACGCAAATGTATCGCATGGCCAAGAAGAAGTGCATGCATTTTCCTGTCCTATATAACACAACCCTCCTATTGCTTTCTATCTGTGCCTTGGTCTTGTTTATGTGTACTGAAGCAGGAAATTAGTGTATGAGAATAACCTATTGGCAAAGAGCAAACCTGGAGGCCCCAGACCTCAGGGCAGGCACAGTGACACTCCAGGGAATAGGAAGGTGGCTTGTGACATTATAAAGTATATGTAACAGGCAACACGTGCAAGAAAGCCTGCACTATACAAATGAGTCTAAAACGTTGATCGCATGTATTATAAACGCCCCCATCCTTTGTGCAAGCCTGTCTTTGAGGTCCTAACCTTTCTCTTTGGCCCTGTCTGCTTCCCAGAAGTATACTGTTTCTTGGGAAGTGTCTCTGTTCCTGCTGTAACTGAGTGTTGCTGTGCAATTCTTTGTTCTGGCACACAAAAACCCGGAGACCCCAGCAGGTATTTGCAGATGTCAATAACACTACTTTCTATATCTTTGTGGAACAGTGATTTCTATGAAAACAGGCTCTCAGCTTCCACCAACAATTGCTCTCTTGCCAGACAATGAAATTAAGCTGCACACAGCCTTCTCCATCTCTCCTTTCTAATTCTCAGTCACTAAATTCTCACCTTTAGTATATTTTTTTCTTAACACAAACCAACTTGTGAATGTAACAAAAGGCCCTGGCGCATCCAAACAGCAGTCTTGTCTAACTGATGAGTGCAGTGAAAATGGGGTTGGGAAGGTTCAGACCTGTAATCTATCTATTCAGGAGCTTGCAGCAGGAGGACTGCACATTTATGGTTTGCTTGGGAAGATTGAGTAGACCCTGAAAGGTAAAGGAAAGTGATTCAGAGGACCCTGAGTTCAGTCATCAACATTAAACAAACAAACAAAATAAGCCCCCTTGTGTTTCTCAATCCTAAGTAATCAGCCCGAAACTTATGTATATGTGTGGTGACACTAATCAGATTCTGTAGGTTGTGTGTTTGTGCATGTGTGTAAAAATGCAATAATAATAGTTATAAAATGAGAGATCCTTAATTCAAGGATGTTGGAGACATGGGAGGAGTTGAAGGGAGAAGTAGAATTTATGTAAAATGTACTTACTCGTGTATGGTAGTATCCAAAATAAAATTTAAATAAAAAAATTGAGCACAAGCAAAAGTTTTAAAATTTCACAAATTACAGCAGACCTTAAGACCAGAGGAATTTATGTTGTTATGGGATTTTGAGTTTCATTAGCAGTGTTTGGGTATAGATAGATCTGTAAGCATCAAAATAAAACATCTATTCTTAAAACCCATAAAGAAAAGAGGGGAAAGAGAGAAGACGAAAAGGAGGAGAAGAAAGGGGAGGAGAAAGAAGAGGAAGAAAGGAAAGAAGGAAGGAAGAAAACAGAACTAGTTTTACTGCTGTGTTGAAAATAGATGCTGAAGGATGAAGTAAATGTGTCACTTATTTTATTTATTTTCTTTGGGAAAATTGAATGAACCAGGCTTAAGAAAACATAATGGGAGACTCCTTACTGTACTTTAACTTGGATTCGACTTCGCTCAAAGAGGAAGCATTGATACAACCTCTGGCCTCATCAGCCGGGGCTTCAAAACGCCTCTCTCAGCATCATCATTTGGTGTGGGGGTGAGGAAAGGGAATCCAGAATGAGACATATTCGATTGTCACCAGACTAGAAATGACCAGAATGGGGGAAAGAATCCTCGTATGATAAGCAACTAATGTCAGAGAGTGCTAACATGGAATGCTGGGAGATTTAGCTGGTAAGCTTTTAAAGTCAATACATTCAGGTGAATTTATACTTCTTGATCAGCTGCTCTTTTGCAAGCCTAGAGACTGGACTGAGATGATAAAGCATGCTGCCCAACAAAGCTCAAACTGCCGGACCTTGTCTGTGCCCTTGGAGGGAGGCCACAGAATCCACACAACTTCTTTTTTTTTTTTTTTTTTTCAGCTTCAAAGGTTTATTTGTTTAAGAATCTTTGCTGAGGCTGAAAGGTAGCTCAGAGGTTAAGTGCACTGGCTGATCTTCCAGAGGAGCTGGTTCAGTTTCTGGTACCCATATGGTGGCTCACAACTACCTGTAACTGCAGTTCCAGGGGGTTCAGTGCCCGCTTCTGGCCTCAGAGGGCTGCGATACCACCACAAAAATGGATAATTGTGTGGAGTAAACAGTTTGCACTGTGTTCAGGGTCTGATAAGATAAATGCTTCCATTGGGCGCAGAACTGCAGGTTCCAACCTGAAGCCTTCAGCAGGTACTATTATTCACTATTTTTAGTGCAGACGCTGCCCAACTCCATGGTTTTTCTGTTTCCCTTTAGAGCTGTGACTAATAGTGCACATTGCCTTCACCTGTCACTGCTTCCCTGGGTTTCTTTTCTTTTTTTTTTTTAAATTTATTTATTTATTAAGGATTTCTGCCTCGTCCCCACAACCGCTTCCCATTTCCCTCCCCCTCCCCCGATCAAGTCCCCCTCCCTCATCTGCTCGAAGAGCAATCTAGGCAGTTTGAATGCTCACCTTACGAGACCTGGATAGAGGTGGGCAGTCCTTGGGCTTCCCACAGGTCAGGGAACCCTGATTGCACACAACTTCTACAATCATTAGCTGAGGGGATCATAAAATTCAATTGCACGGTGAAAGGCTGCGGCGTGGCTCTCTCTATGCTTTAGAGCCCATCAGATGGCCCATTTTGTCCTTTCACGGGGTATCAGGAAACAGTGAGAACTAGACCTCCTCCTGCATTTTTATTAGCAAATCTACAGTGCCCCCAAGAAGCCTCATCTCAGCTTGTACATGCAAATCACAGAGCACAGTGCAACCCGATTCCCCAAACCCAGTAAGAGCAGAGGCGAATTCCATCCTTTAAATGGAATCCTTGAAGCTGATTTCCCTTTTTGCTTATTACCTCTCCTAGCAGAAGCTTCTCAGCAATTAAAAGTATTGAACTCATGCAGAGTGCCTGCTACAAAGACAAAAGTCACACACAGAAATCTGGGGGACACACAGCAGCAGCAAGCACTGTCATTAAGAACATTATTTTTATGGTTTTTCTGTGAATACTAATGAGTGAATAAATGACCTAGTGATGTGGCCCCTTCATCACTTAAACCGGCAGATGGGGAAAGGGCCCTGAACTCTTCATGAGATATAAGATGACTTAGCAGGAGAAACGGGGTGCCAATTTCTCTCATTAAAAGAGAGGGGCCTGACTGCTTGCAAAATAGAAGATACGAAGACATGAAGCTTTAGTGAAGTTGCTCATGCGTTATTCGGGGTCAAAGGAGAACATACGGCACAATCATTACAGCAAGCGGCAGCTGGGGAAGTGTGCGAAGTGCTGTATAAGGTGCCTTTCCCTAAAGTCGGCAGCTTCCTGGGAGCCAACACTGCTCTTTGCCCTGCCTGCGATCTGTGATGGCTATGAAGGCTTTTATTCTCACCTCTCTGTGCCTTACCAAAGAGCACGACAGTTGTAGGATGCAGGGTTTTTTTTTTTTTATTGTTGCTGTTGTTGTTGTTTTTTGTTTTGTTTTGTTTTTTTGTTTTTTGTTTTTTTTTCGAGACAGGGTTTCTCTGTAGCTTTGTTGCCTGTCCTGTAACTAGCTCTTGTAGACCAGGCTGGCCTCGAACTCCCAGAGATCTGCCTGCGTCTGCCTCCCGAGTGCTGGGATTAAAGGCGTGTGCCACCACCGCCCGGCAGGATGCAGGTTTTAAAACAGCGATGAGCAAGGCAGAGAGGCACTGAGCATGGCCCTATGAAGAATCTATTTGTCACAAAGGGAGCAAGGCCTTCTTCAAGGGCCACCTTTGACAAAGCAATGAGGAAATGCTTGAAACTAAGGAGTCGACTTGGGAGGCAAATAGAATCCAACATGCCAGGGGCACCATGAACAATGAAATAAGAAAACAGAGACTATTGCTGGGCATTGTATGCATTCAAAAGGACAGGCCTGCTGGTCCTAGCTCATAACTTCTCTGGGAGATTTAGTGACATATTCCAAACCAAAACGCAAATCCTTTTCACAACACTCTCACAGTCTTCGAATAATCTTGCAGCTCGAGACGCTCTTTTAAGATACCTCTAGGAACATCTAAAGAACTTAAAAGTTCATGTTAGAAAACTGACTACAACATACCTAGAGACCTAATACCACAGTCTGATTCCATAAGCCATATAATAATAGTCTCATGAAGCATAAAAAAATAAAATTTTGGTGGAGGAAGCATGTTCTTATTCAGTGCCATAATGAACTGAGTGGGACAAAGAGAACGGCGTGCAGATCTAGGGCAGAACGCCCCAGGCTTCGAGGAAAAAACAGGGACACTATTATGGTGAGCAAATGTATGGTATGGTATGGAAGACAGAGAGACGGACAGAGGAATATCTGAAGAGGAGAAAGAAGTGAGGAGCAAGTGTATATGGTATGCACAAAATATTAATAACTGAGTTCAGAAGTTGGCATATGAGAAGGAAAAGCAGCTAGTTCTTTTTATTGTTTTATTTTATGTTTTTAACCTGCCTTTTTTTTCATTTTTTTTTATTGAGTTCTACATTTTTCTCGGCTCCCCTCCCTGCCTCTCCCCTTCCCTGCAACCCTCTCCCAAGGTCCCCATGCTCCCAATTTACTCAGGAGATCTTGTCTTTTGCTATTTCTCATGTAGATTAGATCTACGTATATCTCTCTTAGGGTCCTCATTGTTGTCTAGGTTCTCTGGGATTGTGATTTGTGGGCTGGTTTATTGTTTTATTTATAGGACATCTGAGAGACCTTTTGATTATTTTCACATTTTAATTGAAGTTTCACCCCTTTGTGCTGAGGTGTTGCTGAATCCTTTTGAGGAATGAGCCGTCACTAGAGATCTTGACTCTATGGCACAGGAAGCCACCCCCATTTATTAAAAGGGAAATGGAATCTGGAATGTTAGCTTCATAAACATTTGGTAAATCTCCGATGAAAAGTACAGCCTAAGTATTCAGGAGCAGACCTTATCATTGCATTGAAGTTTATCAACCTGGGGGAAAAACCTTCAGAGGGAGAAGCAAAGGTAGACCTGAAGAGCTATCTTGGGTGGATGTCTGTGTTTGAGGAATTTTCTGAATGCCTGAATAAAGAGACGGAACATTGAGAAGGAGCAATCATGGGAAGAAGGCGAAATGATGCTAAGACGAATCAGGCTTTTTCTAGTTTCACCTGTTACTAACTGTAGCCATGACCCTTTATGCCTTAAAACAGGGATGTGCATCTCTGAATTACTCACTTTGCTGCAACAATATCTCATCCATGTTTCTTCTTTGTTTGCAGCATGTATATGTCACATATGGGGTATATATATATATATATATATATATATATATATATATATTTCTTGTAAATGAAAGAAGTAACATTTGGCAAGTGGATTGATAGCTCTTTGCTCCTTTTCTTTTGCTATTTGGAAACACTTGATTAGCCATCTCAGTGCTTATGCTATACTTCATAAACAGTTGGAAAGTGAACTTGGATTTCTGGATAGAACCAAAGATAGAGAGAATAACAGTGCAGACGGACTTTCTTAGACTGTCAGCTCAAATAACAACTCGGAGTCTTGTTAGTAATTATGAAAGCTTGGCCTTAGTTTAAGCTTGTCCGCCTAGCTCTTATTACCTAAATTAACCCATTTCTATTCATCTATGATTTGTCATGTGGCTCAGTTACCTCTGCTTTGTACCATATGTCCAACTTATTTGGAATTTCTCTAGCATCCTCAGCGTGCCTAAATGTTTCTCCTCTTCCTCTCCCAGGAAATCCCTCTCCTATTCTCTCCTGCCTAGTTATTGGCCATCTTGCTCTTAATTAAACCAATCAGAAGAAGCCTTCGACAGAAACACATTTTTACAGTGTACACAAATATTCTGCAACATTGCAGAATGGAAAAGAATGAAAGACAAACATCTCATCTCATTGCAGTGAAGTGAACTGAAATGGAGTTCCATAAGAACGGATTGCTGTGAACTTGTGTTCTCTTTCTGTGCTAAGGGAGAGGGAGGGAGGGAGGGAGGGAGGAAGGGAGGGAGGGAGAGAGGGAGGGAGGGAGGGAGGGAGAGAGGGAGGGAGGGAGAGAGGGAGGGAGGGAGGGAAGGAGGGAGGGAGAGAAAGAAAGAAACTTCTTTGTATATAATTGTCTTAGGGTTTCTAATGCAGTGATGAAATATTACCATGACCAAAGGCTACCTGGGGAGGAAATGGTTTATTTCAGACATAGTTCCATATAACAATTCATCATCAAAAGCAGCGAGGGCAGGAACTCATGTATGGCAGGAACTTGGGAGCAGGAGCTGATGCAGAGACCATAGAGAGATACTGCTTACTGGCTTACTGGCTTGCTCATCATGGCTTCCTCAGCCTGATATCTTACAGAACCCAGAATCGCCAGCCCAGGAATAGCACCACTCACAGAGGCTGGGCTGTCCCCCATTAATCACGAGTTAAGAAAATGAGGTTCCCTCCTCTCTGATGACTTCAGATCGTTTCAAGTTGACAGAAAACTAGTCAGTACAATAATTAAAGAAAATGATATAAAAGCTATGGAATCAAGATATTATTTACAAAAAAATTTGCTTTTCCTGCGGGAAAATTCCCCGTACATTATTTGGCTTATTGTCTCTAGGCTATTGTTTCTTTATGTTTGATTGGGCACTAATCTCTCACGCAATTATCACCTGGAGAGCTAATTTAATGAGGTCATACAGAGTAAGCATTGCAAATGAGCTTCTGTATGCCACTGCTAATATCCTAACATTATTTGGAGAAGAGTAAATAACCAACTATAACAGACACACACACACATCAAAGGTCTCTTAGAAGACAAAATACGGAAAACATGACTTTGATTTATTTGAAGATGATAAGATTAGAAAAGCCACCAGTAAGATAACTCAGTGGATAAAAACACACTGACCAAAGCCAGTGATCTGAGTTTTATCCCTGGAAGCCATGCAGAGGTAGAAAGAAGGATAAATAAAGATAATTTTAAAAGATTATAAACCCCCCCAAAAAATGGGGTAAAACAACAGATAGCACAAGATATGCTTGCTGGATTTAGAGGCAATATCCAAAGATCTCAGAGATGTCGGCATGGAAAGCTCTCTTCAGAACAGAACTAATCAACTGAAGATGCTAAGGTGAAAAAAATTTAATTTGCAGCAAAGTCTACACAGCTATTAGAAAACAAAAATGTTTGGTCAGGCATAGTAGTGTGTGCCTTAATCGTCTTTAATACTAGCACTAAGGAGGCAGAAGCAGGTGGCTTTCTTTGAGCTCCAGGCCAGCCTGCTCTATACTGAATTGCAATTTCCTGGCAAAGCAGAGCTATGTAATAAGACCCTGTATAGAAAACAAGAGTTTAATTTTCATCCCCACATTGGTGCTACAGATTGAACCCTGGACAGTGTGCAGCTGAGGTTACCTTCTGTCCCTAAGCTACATTCCCAAGGCTTCTTTCTGTCTGAAGTAAACCATACTATTTTACAAAAGTCCAAAACAAAGGAATAAAACATGTCATATTTCCACATAGAGAGATTCAGTGTTGTAAAATCTCCCAAAGCAATTAATAATTTGATTTATTCTCAATTAAAATTACAACAAGAGTTTTCAAGGAAATTGATATTTGTGTTCTAAAGTCTACATGTAAAAGAACATTCATAGAATATTTGGCTAAAGAAAAGTGAGAAGGAAATAGAAATATATATACTAAGTGATACATTTATATATGTAATATACATTATATAATGTATAATGTGGCTATATTACATACATGTTTATATATATTTATGTGTGATATATGATATATATATATATTTCAAATGTGCATGTATGCTGTGTACCCCAGGAGAAATCTTGCCTGATTATCTGTAGATTATGTCAGAACACTTGATCTAGGAGGAAGATGACTAAGAATATAAATAATTAAGTAAAGCAACTCTATTAATCATTGAGGTGATAAATTTTTAGTTGACGTATTAAAACAATTGAGTTTCTACCAGAGAAGACATATTTAACCTTATTTTTCATATAACATTTTAGAGATCTTAAAATTCAAAAATTTGAAAAAATAGCATTAGAGAAAAAGATAGAATATTTTTTACTGCTTTGGCCTGGCTGTAGTTTCTCAAATGAGCTGCAGAACACTTAAATTAGAGAGAAAACAACCATCAAGCTTTATAGATGGAGAATTAATTTTTGCATAATAAAAGGTATTGTAAAGCATATCCCAAACAAATAGCTAAATGGGAGAAGACATTTTCTAAATATACTGAAGAAAAGCTTCCATAGAGAATTAAATCAGTCAAATTCCAGCAATTTTCAGAACAAAGACTATGAGTGAGCAAATTATAAACCAAGGACTACATGTAGAAGGAGGGAGAGCAGGGGAGAGGTTGCTAGTGCCAAGGAAACTCAATTTTAAAATGTGATTTTTAACTACACATTTGAGACAGTTTTAAAATAAAGATAATGTTTAGAGTGGTTGAAAACAGAGGAGTATGTACTCTCAAGTATTGCTGGTAGGTGTTTGAATATGTACAGAGATTGGGGAGGTCAGTCTAGCATATAACAAAATTTAACATTCACAGAATTCTGGCTCATAAATTTCTTTTGTAAAGCATTTACCCCATACAGTTGCATTGTGAAATTACTATGTTAGTGATAATTTCATGTCTTTTACCGTATTCTGGATTATTTTATTTGTGTTTAATATAAGAATAAACCCCTTAGCTGCTTATCTTTAAAAATTAAAACTAATGAAGCAGCATATAAGAAGGTTTGGATGGAGGAAAGGGCCAGAGGAAATGATGTGTTTATGTTAAGATCACAAAAAATAAAAGGAAAAGTTTGAATGCTATATTGGCAAAGAAAAAATAAGAACTTTGACAAAAGTCTAAAATTTTTTATTCTAAACTTCATTTTAATCTTAAATTTTGCTTAGGGTGAGATTTAAAGGTGTTAAAAAGCAGGCTAAGCCATGCTCAGGCCAAATATATCAATACAACGCACAATACGTTACAGATTTCTGAACGAAGTACTCAGAATTATTATCTGCATGACAAGCTCAAACGATGCACGTGAGACTTGTGAATTGCAGTCTGTCACTCTAGCTTGCTATAAAATATTCCTCCAGTAACTTACAGGCCTTACCTGTGCTGTGGCAGAAAAGACTCAGGAGTTGGTTTTTGTTTGTTTTGTTTGTATTTCATTTCTTTAATTTCTCCCTCTTATTTTTGAAATTATAATATATTTACATCATTTCTCCCTTCCTTTTCCTCCCTTCAAAAACATTTTGTACACCCCTTCTTGCTCTCTTTCAAATTCTGCATATATGCATATGTATGTATTTCTAAATATAACCTGCTCTGCCTTTATAATGTTGCTGATTTTTCGCGCTGACCAGTTGGGATTGGATAACCAAGTGGTGTTATCCAACTCCCCAGGAGGATCCTGGGGAAGACAATTTATTCTACTCTCAGCATTTCTTGGTTGGGTATAGTTCTTCCTGTAGGCTTAGGGCCCCATGAGTTTTCCCCTGTCCACTTTGCCTGTCCTCTCTCAGCTCATCTTCAGGTGGTCTTTCTTTGGTGATATTTTATGAACATAGCCTTTGACATTGCTAGTACGCACAATCCCACAGCAAACTTCCTGTTCCTCTGGCTCTCTTCTGCCGCGTCTTCTGAAACTTGGCCACCATGAGCATTTTAATACTGGGAGTAGGAAAGTCTTAAACTGATGATACTCTGACATCCAGGGAAAAAAAGGCAGAGGGGTTAAACTTCATACAAGTCTCTTTCTGTAAAGCTCAGTTTCATAAAATTATAATTTGTATTTAGTTTTAGAGCTATAAAAATATAAATAAATACATAAATAATAACTAAAACTTACATGGCACATGATTCTTGGTCTCTAAAACATCTTTAAAATGTAGTTGGAAAACCACTCCTAATAGCTTATAATCTCTTATTAGTGGTAATTGAGAAGACATAAACAAGCAAACATCTATTCACCTCAGACAGAACACTGACTACAGAAAAAAGAAATGACTCCACCCAGTTTTGCTTTCTGAACCAGTAAATATTGTTGGTGTACCTTACAGAAGTGTGGATACCTCAAAGACACTTCCTTCCTAGACAGGAAGACTCAGCACTGGTAATTTCTCTCCTCAGCTACTTCTCTGGAGCCCCCTGCCCAAATTCAGGGAGCTCTGCTGCAAAATTATCTCTTCCAAGCAACTATTTACTGCTTTTATAATCTGAGGTGGGGAGCTAGGACTTGTGAATCTTGGGTCTTTCTCAGCTTTGGTGGTAAATTAAGGATTTTTTTTTTCCTTAACTTTCCTTAGTTTTCTGGCTTTTATGAGACTCCCTGGTTTCTCTGGGAGGGAATATTCAATTAAGAGGAAATAGTTACACAGTCCCAAAGCACTGGAAATTCAAGGAAAGACTCATTTCTCTCTGGAGATTTTATCCATTTCAAAGCCATTGCTTCAGTGTTGATTTCTCTGTAAAGGACGTCCTGACATCCTTAGAATTTACCATTTGTTCTGTATACCAAACTTTGCAGATTTCTGTATCAAAAAAAGTATCTCTTTGCAACTATATATGTGTGTGTGTGTGTGTGTGTGTGTGTGTGTGTGTGTGTGTGTGTCAATTCAAAACCAAGAACAGGGTGGCCTTGACCTAGCACACTGGCTGGAGCATTGCATGTGATTGAAGATTATTACTTAACCAATGGGCTTTCATATTTGTTCACTTACTGGCTCCAACTGCTCCAACTGAATTTATGAATTGGAAAATGCCTGATCTAAGCTAACTCTCCAAAGCTCTGAAGCACAGGGGTAGCTGCCATGTAAAAGGATTTATAAATTCAAGTCATTGCCTTATATCACAAAGTCTGTTTTTTTTTAAAAAAAAAAAAAGGTCTTTGGAGTCTAACAGAATTTAATTAGATGACATCAATTCTTCCTTTTGGTGAAAAGGATTTTAGCACGAGCAATCATTTATTCAATTCTCCAGAGACTGTAGCTTAGCCTTATTTACATGAAAAATGTTTAATCTTTCAGATTCAATTCTGCTTTCAGAGCTAGAGGCTGACAACATAGTGAGATACCCAGAAAGAGCTTACACGGAGTACTGCATGAACCCAGAGGGGCTTCAGGCTCAGCATATCCAGTGTGTCTAGAGGACAGTGGCAGAATAGAGTCACAAGCAACTGATATTCATGAGAAATGTAAAACTTTTCATTGTGAGTAGCTTGCACAGAATGAACAAAATGGTAATGAATAAACTCTTAGGAGGAGTATTAGGGAGTATTTTAAATTTAGCAAGGTGCATACTTTTTGGCTCATGACTATTGTAATCAATTTTATAATCTCTATGGCCATTTTTATCTTGTACACTATTTGAATACCAGTAACAGAAATAGTTTCAGGTATTTATAAAGTTTCAATCCTAAATTGCACAAAATTTGCAAGTATCTAAAGTATCTCTGCCACGTCTTACACATGGAAGGACACCGTGAGAGGATAATTGTCCTTGATACCCTCTTTTTTCTTATTAGTAATATTTTTGTTACTGTGATTAAAAGACCTATTAGAAACTACTTAAAGGACCCAAGGCTTATATTTTTTTCCTCATGATTTCAGGGAGATTTCAGTCCATCATAGTAGGAAAGTCATGGCAATAAAAGTGGCTCCATCCATGATGCTGGCAACATGTCTGGACCACTTGTTCATGTATCCAAAGGCCAGAAGCAGAGCTAAGATTAACTGTCAAAGACTCACTCATCCCATGACCTTCTTCTGCCAGCCAGGCCCCACATGCCAAAGTTTCTGCACTGCTCAAACTAGAATCTCATCCTGGGGACCTGGTATTTAAAATGTAAACCTGTGGAGCAAATAAAAATTCAAACCATAATACTATTCCTCTGCATGATTATGAAGCCGGAGACTTTGGGCTAGTCGCTTAACATTCATCCTTTTATTTTTTTATTTCCTTGGCCCAAATATTGGGGTTTTTTTTTGTTTTGTTTTGTTTTGTTTTTTGTTTTCCAGCTCCATGATTAAGAGGAAATTGATGCAATCTCAAACATCTGTGGTGGATAAGTGTCTCACAGAAGTCATCAGCACGCGGCATCCCCCTGCAACTGTTACTATATAGGGATGGTCTTCTGTGTTTAGCTCCCTCATACTAAAACAAAAGGCCTATACTCAGTCTTTGAGTATTTCTCTCTCACAGTTGTGACGGACACAAGGAAGTGCACTGCTCCATTGCAGCAAGCAGCTGTCTAATAGAGATAATGAAAGAACCTTAGGACACTTAGCCAGCCACTTTGAAGAGTAGAGCAGAAAGACAAATATTTCAGGCCCCTGGTGGTAAGATGAGAGCCACTGAATCAAAACCCCTTACAGATGATAATTGCACAATTGTGATGCAGCCCAGGGAAGCTTCTTCTTGTTTATATTAGTATGATTCACAGCTTCGGCTACTATCATTGAAACCACACCAAGCAACACATTACAGAAACAGCCAAATGTGATTATTGAGCATGCGAAATTTTGGCTTGCACTCAAAAGAAAAGTTAAAGCTAACCTAATTCAGTGATTTACATAATTGTTATCATACCACAAAATAATTAGATATAAATGATACTCACTGCATGTAAGTGGGTCATTTTCCAGGGAGCTGAAGGTGACACAAAGTAATGAATAGCAAACATTGTTCACACTATGGAAAGACAGAGTGCCCTGCTTATTCCTAAAAGAAGGAGGGTCAGCTACCTTAGGCTTAATGCTCTGTTCCCAGCTGCAAAGGCGCTGATGTTTATGGAGTCCATTAGAGAGCGAGGCCCTCTCCTGGGTCCTTTGCAGAGTCATGGAATCAGCAGTTGTTAACATAAGATACCTGGATTTTTCAAAGGTCCATGTGTAGAGAAGGAAATGCAATGCAAATCTTTCCTTTTCTGCACCATCCAAAATTCTACATTCATGTTTTAAGAACAATTTATTCAACCAAGACATAGTTCTTAATAAATTATAGGATGCGCAAGGATTCCCTTATCAGCTACATTCAGAGTTAGTCCCAATACAGCCACACAAACTTGGGTTATACTCTTAAAGCTTTGTCAAAAAAAAACCCAAAAAACCCTAACATTTCACAGGGTTCGATGTTAGGTAAAATTGTTAGTGATTAGCCCCCTTTCCAAAGCAGTCTATATACCAATTATCAGTACTATAGGAGCTACCTAGAGCTCAAGGAACTTCCTCATAGGTATTTTTCAAGGGAATTATTATAGTGAAAACAGGTTAAAAAACATATTTCCCATTTCTTTTATGTAATTGAATATCCCAAGTACTATAGAAGAAAAACAAATTATCTCAAGAACCCACATACCTTCATATCCAAGCAACTAGTTATAGATTAACAGAGTGTAAAAAAACAAGGCATTTTTTTTCAGCCACTTCTTTTACTGGTAGGCTGCATTTTATGGTTACAAAGGATGGATCAATAACTTTATTACTTATCTCAAAAGGTAATCTGATAAGGAATCTTAAAGAATCACAAACCTAAACTTTCATATATAAAAAGCAGTCATCTCTATTTAAATCCTCAGAATGCATATCCACTCATCAACAGTTTTTTCTATCAAGAGGCTGAGGGCAGAAATGGGCACAAGGAATGAGTCATCACCTTTGATCACCAACCCATTCTAGCAAGAAAGGCACATCAGCTAATAATAATTGTGCTGCTTTGTTATTGTTCCCTGACCTTAATGAGTCTTTACTCAATTATGTGCCTTTCTAAAACTTTAGATTGTTTCCCAAGGTTTTTCACCTCAAAGCTATTAATAAAAACATCTTAACCTTGAGCCATATTTAAAACTTTGTTTCAGTTATGATGCACACACCAAAACCTGTGAACACATCTTGCAACAATTAAGATTAAAAGAACCTGAGCTAACTTAGCTTCTGGGACTCAGTTGTTCTTAATCATTAATCTAAGCCAGAGTCCTCAAGAGAAACTAGCTGTATGATGTTTCCTTGTTTGTGTTTTCTATCCTCTACAGCCTCTTTTTTATCAGGGGCAGAGGCAACACCATTATCTTGCTTCTACCTATACTAGTTTTCCCACTAAGATAACCTCTATTATAACCCCTCACTATATTTAAAGACTCTCAGTCATCAAAATCCTATTTAAAGGTTGTCCACTCTCTACATATCCATTCAATATAGTTCTTGAGGTTCTGGCTAGAGCAATAAGACAACAAAAGGAGATCAAGTGGCTACAAATTGGAAACGAAGAACTCAAACTCTCACTATTTGCTGATGGCATGATAGTTTAGATAAGTGACCCAAAAATTCTACCAAGGAACTTATACAACTCACAAACACATTCAGTAATGTAAGACGATACAAGATTAACTCAAAAAAATCAGTAACCCTCCTTTACACAGATGATAAATGGGCTGAGAAAGAAATCAGAGAAACATCACCCTTCACAATAGCCACAAATAGCATAAAAAATCTTGGAGTAACTCTAACCAAACAAGTAGAAGACCTGTATGACAAGAACTTTAAATATTTGAAGAAATAAATTGAAGAAAACACTAAAATTGGGGGAAAAAATCTCCCATGCTCTTGGGTAGGTAGAATTAACATAGTAAAGTGGCAATCTTACCAAAAGCAATCTACAGATTCAATGCAATGCCCATCTAAATCCCACCACAATTCTTCACAGACCTCGAAACAATTCTCTACTTCACATGGAAAAGCAAAAAACTGCAGCATAGCAAAAAAAATTCCCGTACAATAAAGGAACTTCTAGAGGCATCACAATCCCTGACTTTAAACTCTACTACAGAGCTACAGTATTGAAAACAGCTTGGTATTGGCATAAAAACTGACAGGAGGACCAATGGAACCAAGTCAAAGACACAGACATCAATTGGCATACCTTTGAACACCTGATTTTTGACAAAGAAGCAAAAAACATAAAATGGAAAAAAGAAAGGATATTCAACAAATGGCTGGCATAACTAGATAGCAAAATGTAGAAGAATGAAAACAGATCCATATCTGTTGCCATGCATAAAACTCAAGTCCAAATGGATCAAAGACCTCAACATAAAACTAACAACACTGAACTTCATAGAAGAGAAAGTAGGAAGAACACTTGAACGCATTGTCATAGGATATGACTTCCTAAATATAATCCTAGCAACACAGACACTGAGAAAAACGACTAATAAATGGGACCTCCTGAAACTGAGAAGCTTCTATAAAGCAAAGGATGCGATCAACAAGACAAAACGGCAGCCTACAGAATGGAAAAAGATCTTCACCAACATCAACATCAGACAGAGGGCTGATCTCCGGAAATACAAAGAACTCAAGAAATTGATCACCAACAAATAATCCAATAAAAAATGGGGTACAGACCTAAACAGAGAACTCTCAACAGAGGAATTTAAAATGGCTGAAAGACACTTAAGGAAATGCTCAACAGAGAAATGCAAATCAAAACAACTCTGAGATTCCATCTTGCACCTGACATAATGACCAAATTCAAAAGCACTGATGACAACTTATGCTGGAGAGGATTTGGTGTAAAGGGAACACTCCTTCATTACTGGTGGGAGTGCAAACTAGTACAGCCACTTTGGATATCAGTGTGGTGATTTCTCAGAAAATTAGAAAACAACCTTCCTCAAGAGCCAGCAATACTACTTTTAGGAATATACCAAAAGGATGCTCAATCAATACCACTAGGGCATGTGTTCAGCCATGTTCATAGCATCATTGTTTGTCATAGCCAGAACCTGGAAACAACCTAAATGCCCCTCAACCAAAGAATGGATAAGGAAAACGTGGTCCATTTACACAATGGAGTACTACACAGCAGAAAAAAATAATAACATCTTGTAGTTTGTGGGTAAATGGATGGATCTAGAAAACATCATATTGAGTGAGGTAATTCAGACCCAGAAAGGCAAATATTATATGTACTCACTCATAAGTGTCTTTTAGACATAAAGCAAAGAAAAACCAGTCCACAATTCACAATCCTAGAGAACCCAGACAACACTGAGGACCTTAAGAGAGACATACATGGCTCTGATCTACATGGGAAGTAGAAAAAGACATGATATCCTGAGTAAATTGTGAGCATGAGGACCATAGGAGAAGAAGGGAGGGAAGCATAGAAAAATATGTAGCTCAATAAAATTAATAAAAAAATTTTAAATCCTATTTAAATTAACAATATTGTATAAAATCATTACTTCAGTTAAACAATACATCTTATGGGAAAATCATCTTTATAATAATTCACAGGTAAAAATGCCCAGTAGAATGAGATATTTCCATGAGATAATCATACCACATTAGAGTCAGTCAGCGGGGATCTCCCCACATCCATTCACACCACGCCAGATACAAGAGAAAAATGGCAGTGGGAAACATGCAAAGACACAACAGTAGCAAGAGACATCCTGGGGCCAAGGCCCTGGGGGCCTTGCCTATTTGAGATTCACCCATCAGTGCCTTGCCTGCTGGTGGGGTGATGCTCTGAAGTTAATAGCTACCTGTTGTTCTTCTGACATGGCCTCCAGCAGGTGTGGTTTATGATAGGTCAATTCCATTCCTGTGTTCATACCCAGGAGTATATGAACAGCATAAATTGGAATTGATGTGCTATTATTTTAAAAATTAAGAGAACGCAAAATTGGGAAGTTAGCGAGGTTGGGTTGAACTGGGAGGAGTTGTGGGTGAAGGTGATAAAAATACATTGTATGAAATTCAAAAATTAATAAAATATTTTAATTAACCTAAAAAGAGGGCCAATTCTACTATTGCAACTAAGTAAAATATCCAAAGTGCCCAAGGAGGCAACAGATTGCACATTCAGTATAGTGTTTGCTGGGCAATTATGAGGACCTGAGTTCAGATTTTCAGAAGTCTCTTAAAAGCCAGGCACAGCTGTACACACGCATAACCCCAGGACTGGGGAGGTGGAGAAAGGTGACTCCCTGGGATTCGCTTCCAACCAAGTCCTTGCTAAAGCAGTGAGTTTCCGGTTCACTGAGAGACTCTATTTCAAAACTTAAGATGTAGAACAATTAAGAAAGTTGTTTCACATCAGCCTTTGGCTCTACATGTACCCACATTTACACATGTGTAAATATACGTACATACACACACATGCTTACAAGGAATCAGACAATAGATGCTGGTCATAGTATTGTTAAAATACTGTTGTTACAGACAATTGAATGCTAAATAAAAGGCTAAAAGGATGTTATTTTTCTAAGGTGATCGCCAGGTATAATAGATGCACTGAGTTGACACTACCCACCTAGCAGATCAAAGGACCACTGCAGAAATGCTGCCCGCTGTTGCTGCTCTCTGCGTGTGTCCTCTCTTCCAGGGCTATCAAAGGGCTCTGTTATAGTTGGTGTAGAATTTTGTAAAGATAGCAGGGAAGGCACTTGGATTTGTCTATAATGAGAGCATCCAATGCCTATTTATTCAGTACAGCAGTTGGTCAAGGGAAACACAATGATCCCCAAATGATGGTTAGAACAAGTCCATGTAGCCAAATAGAAATTCGCCATCTGACTTATCTCAATTCCCAATGCTTGTCTGCAGCAGACACGGGATTCACATTAAACCTGATTATAAGTTTGCTGACTTTCTGTCACAAGGTTATGGCCCCCAAGGGTTGATCTCAGATGAGGGGAGACACTTCTGATTTTCAGTGTAACTAAAGTTCAGAAAAAGAAATGTGTGAATCCACTGAGCTAGAAAACAGAGTTGGGGTGCCTTGTAATCTGATTTTGTACTCAAAATTCCATTTTGCTTGATTCTCTGAAGAGAAGAGAGTTTCACAGATTAGATTTCATGATTGAGTAAAAACAATATGGTTGGTACAGTGCGTGAACCATGGTGGGTGTGGGTAGTCATGAGAGCTGATACTTATCCTGCTTTTTACTTTAAGCTTGGAAACTATTTGTGGGTCTGTCTGTGACAGGGGTTCAGGTTTTCTGTTTTCCAAAGAATGTTTTCAGCTCCCAATAGTTCACTTCTAGATGCAACAGCTGTTCCTTCTAAATGATTCATTACGTGGAGCTTAGAGAAAGCCTTTGGGATGGCAGCTCCCTTGATCTCTTGCTGAACTTCAGAAAATCAAAAGTAATTCTTTCAATCTGGTAAGGATTCTTTTTACTCAGTCCTGTTGAGGTATGACTTTATACAGGAAACAGTATGGTACATACTTAATGCATGCAATTATTAAATGTGTTTGGATAAATGCATAATTTGTACTTGTGCCTGTGTATATATGTATGTATGTATGTATATATATATATATATATATATAATTTGTGTGCATTCATGTGTGTGAGTGTAAGTGTACGCATCATAATGTACATGTAGCGGTTGAAGGACACCCTTGGGTATCTGTCATCTTCCACCTTGTTTGAGGGAGGATATCTGAAATTGCTGCTAACTGACCTTGAAGATTCTGAAGATTGTTGTGTCTTCATAACCTAGACCTCCACAGTAGTACTGAAACTACAGACAGGTACTCTTGTACCCTGCTTATGTGGGTTCTGAGAACTCAACATTAGCTCCTCGCACTTGGAGGGCCAGTGTTTTACCCCTGAACCCAAGTAATATACTTTATGTGAAAACTTTTGCTGTTTCTTTTTCCTGGAATGTTCTATCATTATTAAGTGTAATACATGTTTTGTTCTGTAATTCTAAGAATTTATCTTATAGTATAGAGCTCATAAAATTTCTATTGGATCATCTAATGACTAATTTCTGGGTGATATGGATTGCATGGAAACATCAAACCTCACAGCATTAAGTTCCCAGTATGGAAATAGTGTTCTTTTGTTATAATCTTTGCCAAAGTGCATAATCAATGTTATTTTCTTACCAGACATTCTTTTGGTTTGAAATTTTGGAAGCCATTTATTCATAATTATCTTCTCAAATTTCTTAAACATTTTACAATTTTGTATTGAAGCAAGTCAAGGTCAATGAATGAATGACTAGATAGTTCAAGGAATGTCTTGGAACTTAGGATCAATTATTCCTCAATAACAATCCAATTACATCAAAAATGATTGAAATGCATTTAATGGTAATGATAATAACAATGTCAGACACTATGGTTGCAATTCTGTGTTTTCTGTGTGCCAAGTACTACATGCAGAATTCAACTCACTTAATCCAAACCATTCTAAAAACTTAGGCCTAATTATTATTGAGCTACAATACACGAAGACGTCGGAGACTGTGATTTAGCCAAATTTATACATTTAGCCAGGTTTATACACAAAGCAACCTGTAAACAAATTTGTCTAAATGCTTAGGCTCAGGTTCTTATTACTACCACATCCCATCATTCAATTGCAGAATTGTTGGTATTGGTACACATGTACGTGCATTGCCTTGTAATTATCAAATTCCTATTTTTACTATTAATATGTGTCTCTAAAGAACAACTAAAAGAGACAAAAGGGGAAGTTTGGTAAAACTGATGAATATTTCTTAATTTCTACAAGTTAGCCAGGAGTTGTCTCTATTGACACAAATAGAACAATCTTAATTTTTTCTTCCTTGTCTAAATTCTCATCAGTGCCACAGTCTTGGCTTTTTTCCAAAAGTGAACAAGGTGGCATTTGAAAATACTGCTGGGGTGATATATGTGGTATGCATTTTACATTTTCTAAGTATTTCCCTGCCATGCAAAGTATTGTGTCCTAGGAAAATATGTTTTCATAAAAATAAAAACCTAATAGTTGTGACATATAGTATTTATTCTACACAACAAATGTTCAGAGTTAAGTCACACAGCACAGCCTATATTGTACTATGTGCCCTGTTCATTAAATCTAAGTAAGGTTTAATACAATAAACAGTTGTTCAATCCCTACTGTGTACCAGGGTTTGCATTTGAGACCAGTGAGACTGTCGTGAACTACTCAGACACTGCCTTTACTTTCAGAAGATAAAACCGATACATACGTTTGCAGAAAATATTTCAACAAAACACATAATCCGGTCTTGAAAGGGGAGGAGGGACATGGATGGGAAAGAGAGATGAAGGCTTTTCTTCTAGCAACAGGAATCCCCCTCACCCTTGTGTTCCAGAGCTAATGAAGAGTCTAGTCGGTTTGCCTGGAGGACAGACTTTAACATGAAAAGTAAATCATGGCCCCACCAGTCAATGCATGTCAGCCTCTTTAATAATTCTAGATTTTACCCAGAACACAACAGGAAGTCTTTAACAAGTTTCCCTTTACTACATATCTAGAAATACCCTAAAAATAACCTGCATTCTTGCTACAGAACAAAGGAATGAATTAGAATCAAACTGAATTTCTATAGGGAGACCAGGTGGGTGACAGTTATGATAATGAGGAAGACAATGTTCAAAACCTAGAGGAAGAGACCCAGAACTAGACAAATTCCATCAGTACAAACACAACAGAATTTCCATGGATTTATATGATTTGGTGTAATGAAATAGAGATAGATGTCAAGACTGACTCTCAGGTTGGAGGTTGTGTTCAGAATTGTGGAAGGTTCAATTTTGCATATTAATTCAACAAACTTATTTCTGAGCAGAGACGATAGAAGCGGGCTGCTTTGGGTGCTGGAGAAAATTTTTGTGGGGAAAATGAGTCCCTGGTGAGCTGTGACTTATCTCCTAATATGGAGATATTCAAGCAGAAATGTCGAACAACTGTTCCCAGTGTTCTAAAGCAGTATCTCTGCCAAAAAGGGTTATTTCAGTGCTGTTCCAACATCTGGCCTAAAACTTAACATCAGTTTAGATTTAATAGCTCCCAATCGAAACTCTGGAAATACAGCCATGTGCGAAATAAGGCCTCTCTTTTGATTGAAATGCAGTTCTTGTTAGAGAAGAGTTCTGCTAAACTATAAAGCACAGTATGGCATGTGAGCAAAAGCCACAGTGCGTTAAAGGAAGGCAGTGTGGAGAAGGCTAGTAGAAGTGGGGCTTGGTCATATCGTAAAGAAGGACTCTCAAGTTGGTAGGAACATGGAGCTTTGGGGCATACTTATCAAAACTTTTGCAACTCTAAATGAAAATTTAAAATGTGAAATACAAAGAGGGTCAGTTTATCTATCCAAGAAGGAGGGAAGAGGACCATCAGCATTCTAAGAGATGAGCATCAGACTGTCAGATGACAGTCATGATGTCCTTGGGGTGCCTGGTGTGTCTCGGGGACATCTCTGTTGGAGTCTGTGAATGTCAGACTAGGATGAAAAGACTAGAGAAGTGGGAGACCTCACAATGTCTTAAGGGTCTTATGGGGGATGAGCTCCCATCTGCGCATGTCAGGAGACTATTTGTCATAGCACGATTTCTATTGCTGTAAAAAAAAAATAGCATTACAAAGTACAACCTGTGGAGGACATTTTTATTTGGCTTATTTCTCCTGATCACAACCTTTTACTGAAGAAGTCAGGGCAGGAACTCAGGTCACTGCAGAGGCAAAAACTAAGAGAAAAGCTGCTACTGGCTTTTGCTCCATGCCTTATTCAGTTTGTCTTTTACAATCCAGGGCCATCTGCCTAGGGGTGGTACCATGTACAGTGGGCTGTGCCTTCTCACAACAATCATTATTCAAGAATATTCCCCCACAAACTTGTCAACAGGCCAGCTTGTTGAACACAAACCCCCAAATGAGGTTCCCTCCTTCTAGGTGACTCTAGCTTGTGTCAAGATGGAAAAAATAACTAAGCAGCAGCACACTGTTAGAGAGTTCTGAGAAGAAAAACGGCATGACGTGACTCATATAACTAAGCGTCCCTGGCTCCTGGGCGCAGAGGAGATTTCAAACAAGGCTAATCCAAGGAGTTTACAGTGGGTGGATCACTCAGGGGTCAACGAAATGACTCAGTCCTTTCTTACTGACATCCTTTCCTCTTCCTCTCTCTTAATTTGCAGTGCCATTTTCTAAATAGAATAGCTACCTTAGTTCAGGAGCCTGCTGTATTTAAGAGTCCTGTGGGAACCAGGGTGGTTGCTCTGGAGGAAGGAGTGAGGGTTGAGATTTCAGAAATAGGACAGGAATCCTTTGGAATTTCTTCTACATTATGCGGGCAGTTCTCTATAGATGGAGACTTTATACACTAGTCTGTTACAGCCAGAGAGTGCATACACATTTGGGAGGTCCCTTAGGAATTCAAACACATTAGAGAGTAGGGGTATAGGTGATGGAGTGTGTTGCACTGAAGGAAATCCCCCATGCACCCCTGGGAGATAACGGGACAGCTGTTTTCTGGGGTCCAGGTGTAGCCTGCTGAACTGAGGAGAAAACCAAAGAGCAAGAGACCACTGGAGACACACTGAGCTTGGAGAATTTGATCAACTCATGGAACACTGAGATTCAGGGAGTTTTAAAGGATCCATGTCTTACTTTGGGTGTATGTGTTCATATAGTTTTCTTTGATAAACTACATATAGTCTTTTTGGGGAGAGAAGGGTACAATTTTAACCAAAATATAAATTTATCTTATTTCATTTATATTTTTGCTCGGTTAGCTGTCTTGAGCTTTGTTTGTGCTGTGTTTGTGTTTTCTTAAAACCTTATAGCATGTAGCCCTGGGGGCGTTACATACATCCCTCTCATTCACATTGGGGCCACATTTTCAACTCTGCCATGTGTTAAAGTCAATTGGGAAGATAGATTTTGCTAAATATTAAAGTCTCAGATCCCTCTTCATAGATTGAAGTTTGACGGGTTCTAAGTGGGGCTAGAGCTTTGCCTTATTTAAACTCCCAAAGTCATCCCCAATGCTGCCCGCCTGAGAAGTACCCTGCCAAGGAGATGATCAACCAGATGTCAAACAGATCATTTCTGCTTTGGGTTGTCTTGGTAAAAGCTAATTAAACTGGTGTTTACACAGTTCTTGGTATTTCTCGACAAAAAGTCATCCCTAATTTCTTTCCCTAGCAAAATGCTAGTAATTTCTCTGTGGAGATAAGCAGAAAATTAAAATTCAAAACTGCAAAACTCAAGCATAAACAAGCCATCATGTACAGCCTTAAACCCATGTTTGTATTTTTTCTTATTCTCGTCCTCCTTTGAGGATTAAAAACAATGTCACAGTGTTTGAAGCTCTGAACAAACTGAACTGTATCACGCTGTTATTTTATCAATAGAAATGAAGGACATCAGAATAATTAGGAAAATAGTGATTAAGAAGCAAGTGTAAGTACCCTAATTGAAGGTGCAGATATTATGTCGGCTAGGTGGTGATGGAGAGCAATGACAGATAGCAGGCTTTGATATATTCAGAACTCCAGGTCTGAGGATGCTGTTTATCCCAATTAGCTGTGCCTCCCTTTAAAGTGGAGGGTCTGAGAAACCAGATCGGAAGATGTTTTGGAAAAATCTCCAATAATTTGACAGATTGGTAGGAAGTGCAAATTATTCGCAACTTGTCTTTATGCTGTGTTGTGTCTTGTGTCAAGGCCCTAGACAGCTTCCTTTTTTGACTAAATCCCTTCTATACATCTACACTATAAATAATAACTAAGAATGACCTCCCAATAAATACTTTGTTGTTTCTCTGACAGGAATACATTAGCTCATCAAAAGATAGTCTCACTAGTCAATCATGCTTCATGCAAGCCCACAGGAGGCCTGTCCCTTTCTGAATGGACATGAAGGAGGAGTGGACGGGAGGAGAGGTGGGTGGGAAAGGGAAGGCAACAGGAGGAGAGGAGGGAGGGAAACTGGTTAGTATGTAAAATAAATGAAAAAAAGAATGTTTTTAAATAAAAACAAGTAAAGATTTCTCTATACGAATTAAAACATTCACAATATTTCTCATGTGACAAGCACATATGTGTCAAGATTTAGCTAGTCATTAATGTTCATCATATTATTTAATTCATCCAGGAATGATCTGATGAAATATCCTTTTTAAGCCTCACATTACTGAATAAGGAAAAAATATTTCCTGAGTTCTGAACCCAAAGCCAGCCATCACGTGGTCGTTTTGGAGGACATTGCAGTGTGTGCAGCCTAGTGCTGATGTGCTGCAAAGTGGCACAGCATGCCAGTTCTCCGGTCCTTATGAACTCAGAAAGAAGATTCCCCTCCCACAGTTGTGTGATATCACTTCTGAAGCGTGGTGGCTCTTCCTCGTGATACACATCATGTGATCCTTGAAATGCATTCGTGAAGAAAACTGTGCAACTTCCTATTTTTCAAACAAGAAAACAAAGGCTTTTCTAAGTTCAGTACTGTGTTTGAGTCTCTGAGGAGTTGGTGGCCCTGACTAAATTGGTTCCAGGATTCACAGATCCTAAATCCTCCACTTCTCATCACTGCCCTATAGTGCAGCGGCATCAGACAGCAGCCACTGCTTCGTAATTCTCCAAAAGGAGCTCCAGTCCTCCTGCAAGAAGAAAAGCGTGAGTGGAAACAGATTTCAATACAAAACCAGTGTGGATGTTCACCTTCCTAGACCAGGACAGAGCGGGGAGGACTTTGGACTTTCCACAGGGCAGGGAACCCTGACTGCTCTTCAGACTTGAGAGGGAGGAAGAGAGGAGTGGGGGGAGGGGGAGAGGAGTGGGGGGACGGGGAGAGGAGTGGGGGGAGGGGGAGGAGTGGGAGGCTGGGAGGAGGCGGAAAATTTTTTTCTCAATAAAAAAAAATACATATCGTTTTATCTATTCATTTTGTGAATTCTAATTTCCTTTTGCTATATTATACATATACTGAATATAATTCAAGTGTGTGTGTGTGTGTGTGTGTGTGTGTGTGTGTGTGTGACCATGCGCAGTTAGGAATATACCTTGAATGAAATTTCACTTGTAAACATCAGAAAGGGATCTATCAGCCCCCAAACTTAAATCTTCAGCTTTTACACTTCAGAATGCTCTCTTCCATTGGCAGTGCTTATAGACTGTGCAGAGTTGCCTCAACTGAAAATAGCTTCGTTCAGTATCTTGATACATGCACTCTAAAAAGGAAAGGAATATTCTGGGAATGAACGGTCATTTGACCTAGGAATCAGTACATCAGTACATTGACGTTAATCCTAAGAGACGTCAGAATGGCACTACTTTCCTGAAGCAAATTTGTAAAATGTTCAATTCTTAGAGCTTCTTACATATATATATATATATATATATATATATATATATATATATACAGACACATATGTTCCACACACAAAACAGACTGACAGAGACAGAGAACGTAATATTCCTTTCTTTCAAACTTTCTGCCTCTGGTTGTATTATGAAAATACTGCATCTTGTTCTAGCTTTTCTCTCACCATCTTGGAGTCACAGTTAGATGAAAACCTCTCATCCTGAACCACACATTGCAGAAATGTAGAGACTGAGTCCGATTTCTATACCTGTTGTTTTTGACATCATTTCTGGCACATACTCGGCTGTTGGTGTTTGTAATGGGGATGACTATAAATACAAATAAATAAATACCTTTCCAACAGAGTTAATTATGAAACATACGCACTTTTCTGAACTATGAAAAGGCTTCCAAGACTATTCCTTGGCTCCCCTTTAATTACTGACGTCTGCAGCTAATCAGTGTAAAGCTTCGGCAGGGTTTCATTTTCCTTTCTGAGTTCTAAATAGCTCCTTATTTTACAGTTATTATTTGCATTTTATGAAAAAAATGTCTTTTTTCAACAGCTTCAGAGACTTGTCTTCGGAATTACTTATTTATCTGCTTTTAGAAAGATATTTATTCCCAGCAAAAACTCATGGTATCAGAAACTCCAAATTCCCTGTCCCCTCAGCTCTTCACGGTGAATGAGTATCTCCAATGATTAGGTTAGCTACAGCGCACCTTTCACTTTCCAGTCTCCCGTAGCTGTGTTCTCTCATAGGTTTGTGTCTTGCACATACCCCTACCATGCCAAAGAAATCTGAAAACACCTTCAGAACCAAACACCTGGTACTATTTAAGGAATCTAAATGTCTGCCATGATTTTTGTGTTAAAAGCTTTGTCCCTGCCTGTGGTAGTTTTTGTTGGTGGGAAGAGGAAAGGCATAATTAGAAGAAGCCTGGTCACGGGGAACATTTTCTTGACAGGGATATTGGGAGCCCCATTCCATTCTTCCTTTCCTTCTTTGCTTCCTAGCCATCATCAGATGAGCAGGTCTCCACCACACACTCCTATGCTGGTATCTGATAACGTCATGGATCCAAAACAATACACTATGTGACCATGGACTTCAAACTCTGGAAATATGAGCCTACCAGTCCTTTTTTCATTTAATTATCTGAGATGTTGTGTTTCAGAGACTAAAATCTGATTGGCAAACCCATAAATGGAAAGCTAGCATCCATGGCATTTGTGCCACACACACGCTATCCATCTACTTAAGCAACTCTACTCCTTTTCCAAAAAGGAATCCATAGAGAAAATACTTAGTATCCGCTATCTGTCTTCCTCAGCATTTTTCTGTCTCTGAGTATTGTCTATCAGGCTGAGTCAAGTGTTCAGTCTTTCTCTCCAGTAATTGTTAGTACATAGTGCTCGGAGTCACAAAGAATGGCAGGAAGCACCAGATCTGTGTCCGTGTTCACCTAATGGTGGGACCTCAGCAGTATCTTAATTTTTCATCTGTCAAGATTTTCAGCATTTTCCTAGGAACTTAAACTATCGTTCTAAAATATGTTTGAGAAAAAGGCAACTGTAATAAACGTGAATATTATTACAGAATAAAATTTAAGTTGCATACTATTCCTAATGTACCTTGCAACAAAATGGTTTTCTCTTTCCATAGCTGATGAATCGAACTATAATTCAGACAGGGTAATGTTCTTCCCTGTTGGTTGTTGTTCAAGTGAGAATAGATCTCTTCCTCATATGGCTAATTGACTCCACCATACATAGCTAAAATAAGAAAGATTAGTAGAGTCGAGTACTAATGCTTAGTCTTCTGGCTTACACACACACACACACACACACACACACACACCAAATATTGCATATTTTGAAATGAATTTTCCAAATGTCTATATTACAGCACTAAGACAGCACCCCACACACAAACACATTGACGTGTTGCAAAGATGGAAACAGAAAGAAAACTGTTATTACTGTAGTTTCTATGATGAATAAAGACAACTTTAACCTATAGTAGTTACAGAGAAAGAAGTGAAACCTGGTGTGTTTACTGGATAGAAAGGGGATCAAGGTTCCCACTGGGAAGATGAAGGGTGTGGGAGTCTCTGCAGCCATCACAGCCAACAAAGTATTGATCTATATGAAGCAGGACCGAAGTCCAGTTCAACACACTCAGTAGCTGAAGATAGGTCAAGATGCCAGAGTCTAACACTGGGCAGTTGACTTTAGGCATATTTTTTCCATTATACAAAATGGGATGCTTATTAATGTTTTATCAGAAGGATAATCAGAAACTAAAGCCTTATAACTCTCTACCACAGCTGAGGCAATGGAAGAGAACATTAGGGCTGGGCTTGCTGGCAAAGTACTCATCGAGCATATGTGACAGGCCCTGGATTTGATCCCCAGAAACCCCAAAACAAAGGGAGAAAATAAATGGAGGTAATACCATATTGATAATCAAAAAGAGGAACTGAAGAGATGGCCCAGAGGTAAAGGATGCACAGTGCCCTTGCAGAGGACCTAGCTCGTTCCTAGTAGCCACACAGCAGGGTAGCACACTGTCATCAGATCTGTGGGATCTGACCCCTCCAGACCCCCCAAACAATGGCACCCACTTGCACAAACCCAAACACACACACCTAAAAATAAAATAAGCCTCTTCTTTCTTTTAGAAATCAAGAAGGCCAGTTGTGTTTTGTGCATACTTGTAGTCCTAGGGGAGGATCTAACATGGTCTCAGTCATACAGATAGCATAGAGGTCACCTAGGCTACTAACCATCTCTGGCCTTGCTTGTAAGAGTCTGGGAGAGCCAGATGTAGTCTGGCCCTACTGATAGCTCAGAGGTCAGCTAGGCTATTAATCACCTCTGCTCTCAAACTTCTGGGCAGAAAATAGGTTATATAACTACCCCTAAAGAGACAACCGTGAACGTTCAACATTCCTGGTTTCGCAGTTGCTTAGCTGTGAGCACGAGGACCTCTATGCTTCCAGCAGAAGGTGATGTCTGGACTCAGAGTCTGGAGCAGGCCTCAGCCTGTGTGGGAATGTGAATTTGAAGGCCATACTTCTAGGAAAAAGTAGGTGGTGCTTTGGGTGGAAAGGGAAAGAGGAAGCAATTTGGTGTCCTTAATTAAAAATGTATTGGAAGGAAATTTAACTTGCACCCTAGTCCTTGTGCATCCACTCCCACTAGGACCAAATTAAGGGACAGTGTGAGCTTGAAGCAGCTTGAGTCAGTAACCCAAGTCTTCAAATAACACATTTGCAGAGCTTGGTGTGCCTTAGTAACTGGAGCATGATTTCTGATTGGTCTTAATAATAAAAACCCAGAGCCAGATAGTAGGGGTTGAGAACTGAGAGATCAGAGTTCAGAGCAGCCAAACACTAATGCTTACCTCCAGGAAATCCTCGGACTAAATGGGGTATCCTGTCTCTACAAGTCCTCAGACTGAATGCTGTCTCTACGAAACCTCAGACTGAATTCGAGCTCCTGTCTCCTCCCACTTTATATTCCTCTCTCCTCCCAGGCATATCACTTCCTGTCTCTATTTCCCCAGTGCTGGGATTAAAGGTGTGAGCCATCGCCACTTGGTTCTGTTTCTCTTTTAGACTGATTTATTCTCTTTCACGTAGCCCAGGGTGGCCTTGAAGTCACAGAGATCCCTCTGCCTCTGTTTCCCAAGTGCTGGGATTGAAGGTGTGTTCCACAACTGCCTGGCCTCTATGACTTACTAGTGTGGCCAGCTCCCACTCTGATCTTCAGGCAAGCTTTATTTGTTCAAGAACACACAAAATATCACCACACACCACAAGTAACTCCTAACTTTTTTAAGTTCTCTCTCTCTCTCTCTCTCTCTCTCTCTCTCTCTCTCTCTCTCTCTGTGTGTGTGTGTGTGTGTGTGTGTGTGTGTGTGTGTGTGTGTGTACACAAACATGATCAAGCTAAAGTCTCTAGGACAGTACTCGTCTCTCAGATTTGCCTTTGGAACTTCACTTACCAATAACTTCCTCAAGATTTTTTAGATCTCAACTTTCTAGAGAAAGAATGGGGATTGTGGTAGGTGTGGTCCTACCACAACACTGTAATCCTTAAAAAAACAGGTCCTATCTCAACACTGTAATCCTTAAAAAAACAGGTTCTATCTCAACACTGTAATCCTTAAAAAAAACAGGTCTGTTTAGCCGGGTGATGGTGGCGCACGCCTTTAATCCCAGCACTCAGGAGGCAGAGGCAGGCGGATCAATGTGAGTTCGAGACCAGCCTGGTCTACAGAGCTAGTTCCAGGACAGTCTCCAAAGCCACAGAGAAACCCTGTCTCAAAAAACCAAAAAAAAAAAAAAAAAAAAAAAAAAAAAACCAAACAGGTCTGTTTGCAAAGTCATCTGTGCCTGGCAAATATGAATTTGACTCTCAGCAAACATTTAACTGATAAAGTGTGACCAATCTGCAGCTACGGAGTTTAAGCTGGGTATCAGATCTACATCTGAGAGTGTGGGATAATGTCACTTTCTCTGCAGAAGATGCAATTTGGCCAAGCTCCATCAATAGCCATGGGCATCTTCTCTAATAGGCTTGTCTAGGCAGAAACATTGTATGACCATACACCATTTGTATTGGTGGAGAATATGCTGTATGTCTCTTTGTGGGATGGAGATGACATAAGAAAGATCACAGAGGCTTAAAAACCTTTTCTTCTTCCCTTCTGATCCATGTATGTAATTTATCATATAGTTACAGGGTTAGTCATCTACAGGAAGATTTTCTTGAAAATCTCATAAGGAGTTTTAGACTTTTTCAAAATAATACTTCCTAAATTTATAAGACATGAACTCTCAGGGTCCTCGTGTTATGTTGTGTGAAGAAAACTGTATGATAGAATGAGTTCAGGATGCCCTGGAACACAAAAAGAGAAATCTTTTCTGTGTCCTTATAAAGGCGGGCAAACTTCCCTTGAGAAGTTAAGCTTATTCTGACCCCCGAATGATTAGGGGAGAGCCAGATGGCTGCAGTTTTTAGATTCTGGTATGTTCTTTAATACAATGTCAGAAAATAACCCTCAACACAGCACTCGAAACCGTAATTATCAGGACACTGAAATTTTATGAGTACTAGCAATTTGCCCTCTCACAATCACAGGTCTTATCTAGTCCAAATAAGTCTCCATGGCAACAGGAAAGAACCAACATTGTCTCCAACTGGTTCAGAATTCAGGCTTGCTTTGTTCATAAGTACTGATCATTACCCCCTGATCCTGCTTCCATGTCGTTTCTTGAGGACATGTTATCTGTGTTTTTGCATCCACTGTCTCCTGGATAAATTGATCTTCATAGGTAAGTTATAGGGACCATTCACAGAGCCTACACTCCAGTCTTTAAGTAGCCTGATTCTGATGTTCTTCGTTCCCTCTTTAAAGAATTGTTTATAAGAAGTTTTCCCTACTAGATGGTTGATAGTTTAAAAATATTTTAATGATTTATGATATAAACACTAATTCATATGAAAATCCTAGTAAACAACTAAAAAAGAAACATTCTCCATCACTTAAGACACTGCTTCCTGGTGTATTCGAAATAAGTAGAAACTGAAGCGACAGCTGAGCTCTATTTCTGAAGTTCTTGGTTCAATCAACTGACAGTACAGCTGAAGAATTTCTTTTCTGTTAAGGCAAAGGATAGAACCCAGGATGTCATTCATGCTACGTAAGTGCTCTACCACTGAGTTTTACCCACAGCTCAGGAATTGTATTTCTATGTCCTCCAGTCATACAGACGCTGTTATTCGGGGGTCAGATTTTGAGATTCACCGGTCTAAGCACTAGAAGAGCAAACTAATATTTCTCAAACCAGCAGATGTCACTACCTGAAAACCCAAAAACAGCGTCAAAGACCTGGCTTTGCTCTGTAAAAAGTTTTAATTATGATGATACTATCATGATAATTATAGAAAGTTAATAGTTTGTTCTAAAGCATCTAAATGACCACATCATTTTCATATGATTCAGTATCTATATTGCATTTATACTTAAAATTGCATTGATACTAAATAGCACTCCTTTAGTTGCTAGACAACTAGACAATTAGATATAGAGAGAGGTCGACTGATTACATAAACGGCATATTCATATTTGGTGAAAATCTAATGAGATTATAAACATGACTGAACAAAGATTTAGCAGCATTTAGAATACAAAGCATGCAGCAGAGAAAGATTGGCACTATCCATCCATAGCTCAAGAAATACAGGCAAATCTCAATTACAATAAGCCACATGGCGGTAGAACATACCGTATTCTTTTGAGGAATAGTGATTTAGTTTGGGGAAAATATGAGTTCTCACACTGACTGAGTTGCCATTGATTCCAAGAATTGTGTTTCAGTGAAGTACTGTTTGAAACATCAGTAGGAGAATATATCTCTTCTCGTTTGAGCTGCTTTGGCAAACTTTTGAAACTTCCAGTGCCTATAATCTTATCAAGGTTAGCAGTCTTTAATTATAATCTTATCAGGCAACCTCCTGGGTAACTGGAGTTCAGCCAAGGAGGACAAAGCTGCCACTAAACTTCTAATTGTTGCTGTAATGAGAAGCTTAGTGTTTCAATCTCTTTTAAATTCTTTCTGTGAGGTGCCAAAAGCTAACGAACAAAAATGCATTTTCATATGAGAGAACTACAAACCACAAGCAGATGTGGATGCAAACTAAGGTACAAAGTAAAAACATAGAGTAACTGACAGAAATCAGAGAGTAATGAAACAGGGAAAAGAACGCAGCATGAGTGTGCCTGAGAATATAATGAAACATCTCTGGAAAGGGCAAAGACATACATTATGCCTTATAGTATGAAATCTAATTGTTATGATAAGATTCTTGCGGACAATGAGGACTACTGAGAACTCAAGAACAATGGCAATGGGTTTTTTGTCCTACTGCACGTACTGGCTTTTTGGGAGCCTAGGCAGTTTGGATGCTCACCTTACTTTGGATGGAGGTGGGTGGTCCTTGGACTTCCCACAGGTCAGGGAACCCTGATTGCTCTTGGAGCTGATGAGGGAGGGGGACTTGATCAGGGGAGGGGGAGGGAAATGGGAGGCGGTGGCGGGGAAGAGGCAGAAATCTTTAATAAATAAATAAATATTTGTACAAGAAGCCTATGAATCTTTTTCTTTGTGCTATGCTAGAATTTATCCATCAGTGTTAGCTATCTCTCAACTTTATTCAGCATAGACTGAGCAAACAAATGACAATAGCTTAAGGGAACAGATAGAACTGAGCAGCTCAGCAATTCACAAGTACGGTTGCGCTTTAAAATGTCACAAACTAGGTGCTAGCCTAGGTCTACAGTCATAAGTAAAACCTATATAAACATCATTTTCATGGGATTCATAGTATTGAGGATAAAACTCCAGAAACACAGAGGGGACACCTGCCTGGGTTAAGATGGCCAGCCTTGTTTACATGAGCTGGTGAGGAAGGGAGGGATTATCAGTAGGTCTGCAAATTGTCAGTAGGTCTGCAAATTATCAGTAGGTCTTTCC
The DNA here is from genome assembly GCF_018167655.1 of Microtus oregoni. Classification (NCBI taxonomy): domain Eukaryota; kingdom Metazoa; phylum Chordata; class Mammalia; order Rodentia; family Cricetidae; genus Microtus; species Microtus oregoni. The sequence goes on along the minus strand of NW_024543829.1, from coordinate 4,563,435 downwards.
TAAAAGAGGAGGAAAGTCTGTCTCTGAAAGATTTGAAGAATACCTATCTAAATGAAATATATCTCTATATATCTAGAAAACCTAACTAACATGACCACAAAGCTGACTATTATAGATCATTATCTACTAACTTATATTTCTTATTTATACATTACATTTTTTAATGAGCTGCACAAACGCAATACCTTAATCAAAAGCAGAAATACATATACACAGTATAACAAAATTGACCTTAAATTGTATCAATAGACCAAAATCCATACCAATGCAAAGTATCCATCTCTGTAGTATATCCTCCCTTTAAATGTAAACAAACTTTTATAGGCAATATTTGGGAATATGGGCATAGTCATTCTCCAAACTCCTTCCTGCTGTTTATTGGGCAAAGCAATTTTTTGAGAGGTGTTCAAGGCGATCCTTCAGGGGTCTTGGTCCATCAAACCACATTAGTCTGGAAGCAATCCACATGTTCTCATCCTCTGTGGAAATAAAAGAAGAACCTCTTCTATATCCTTAAACTCAAATTTTGAAGTCAAGAAACTTTTAAAACATATGTGTTGGTTTAGCTTAGCAGCCCCCAGAATCAAATGTCTCTCTGCAGTCAAAAAATTCAAAGAAGGCTTTGTTTACGAGCTACCCAACCAGCACGGAGACCTGATCTCTCAGCCCCAGGAGAGCCAACATTGGGGTGAGTTTCTGACCCCGTGGCACCTGCCCGGGACAGGGAACTCAGAAGTTCCTCAACCCCCTATCCTTCTTGGGCTCTCTGTAGGGCCTCTACTCCCTGAATACTGCATCTTTCTTCCTATTCCACCCAGCTTGCATCCAGAACCCTCACCACTTCAGCCCCCCTGCCCTCTTTGGGCACATAACATCACCCAGCCCAGCCTGTCTGGGCACTGGGTCCAAATCCTCAAGGCAACCAAGCAGGCAGGAGTTCCTTTGTTTCTATAGCCTGCCTGCACCAAGCAAGGTAGGCGCTTTGTTTACGAGCTACCCAACCAGCACAGAGACCTGATCTTGGTGCCAAGAGAGCCAGCATTGGGAAGAGCCATCATTGGGCATGGAGATCTGATCTTGGCACCAGGAGAGCCATCACTGGGAAGAACCATCACTGGGAAGGTACATCAGTAGGCAAGGAGACCTGATCCGGTAAAAGAAGATCCATAGGGGAGCATTTGGAGGAAGAGATGGGCAGACGCCAATGCAAGAATTCACCCAACAATCTGAAAAGCAACATGAAGCCACCAGAAACCAGCAACCTCACAACGGGAGGACATGAACACCTTAATCAAGAAGAAGTAGAAAAGATTGACTTCATGAAAGTGATTGACACCCTTAAATAGCATGTAAAGAACGCCCTTATAGAAATGGATGAAAAATATAACAGAAAGTTTGAAGAATTGAATAAATCAGTGAATGATACCATAGAAAACCAAGAAAAAACAATCAAACAGATAATGGAAACAGTTCAAGACTTGAAAACTGAAATGGAGGCAAAGAAGAAAACACAAACAGAGGGCCGGCTGGACATGGAAAAATTAAGTAAACAAACAGAGTCTACAGAAACAAGCATAAACAACAGAATACAAGAGTTAGAAGAAAGAATCTCAGATTCTGAAGATACCATAGAGAAAATAAACACACTGATCAAAGAAAACAGCAAGTCCAACAAACTCTCATCACAAAACATTCAGAAAATGTGGAACACAATAAAAAGACCAAACCTAAGATTAATAGGAGTAGAAGAAGGAGAAGAAGTGCAGCTCAATGGTCCAGAAAATATATTTAATAAAATTATAGAAAAAAACTTTCCCAACCTAAAGAAAGATATACCTATGAAGGTTCAAGAAGCATACAGAACACCGAATAGGCTGGATCAAAAAAAAAATCCCCTTGCCATATAATAATCAAAACACAAAGCATACAGAATAAGGAAAAAATATTAAGAGCTGCAAAGGAAAAAGGCCAAGTCACTTATAAAGGTAAACTTATCAGACTTACACCTGACTTCTCCATGGAAACCATGAAAGCCAGAAGGTCCTGGATATATGTACTGCAGAAACTGAGAGACCATGGATGCAAGCCCAGACTACTACACCCAGCCAAGATTTCATTCACTATAAATGGAGAAAATAAAATTTTCCACGATAAAAACAAATTTAAACAATATGCAGCCACAAATCCAGCCTTACAGAAAGTAATAGAAGGAAAATCACTAACCAAGGAGTCCAACAATGACCACAATAACTCAGACATCTAGAGATCCTTCACCAACACAACTCAAAGAAGGGAAACACACAAACTCTATGACTAAAAGAGTGACCGGAGTTAACAACCACTGGTCATTAATATCACTTAATGTCAATGAACTCAACTCACCTATAAAAAGGCACAGGCTAAGAGATTGGATAAGAAAACAGGATCCAACATTCTGCTGTTTACAAGAAACACACCTCAACCACAAAGACAGGCACCTAATCAGAGTAAAGGGCTGGGAAAAGGCTTATCAAGCAAATGGACCTAAGAAACAAGCAGGTGTGGCCATACTAATCTCTAACAAAGTTGACTTCAAACTTAAATCAATCACAAGAGATGGAGAGGGGCATTTTATATTCATAACAGGAACAGTTCATCAGGATGAAGTCTCAATCCTGAACATCTATGCCCCTAATATAAAAGCACCCACGTACATAAAAGAAACATTGCTAAAACTCAAGGCAGCCATCAAACCACACACACTAATAGTAGGAGACTTCAACACTTCTCTCTCACCAATGGACAGGTCAATCAGACAGAAACCTAACAGAGAAATTAGAGAATTAATGGAGGTAATGAATCAAATGGACTTAACAGACATCTATAGAACATTCCACCCAAATAGGAAAGAATATACCTTCTACTCTGCAGCTCATGGAACCTTCTCAAAAATCGACCACATAGTCGGTAACAAAGCAAACATCCACAGTTACAAAAAAATATTAGTAACCACCTGTGTCTTATCAGATCACCATGGATTAAAGTTAGAATTCAACAACAATGCTACCCCCAGAAAGCCTACAAATTCATGGAAACTGAACAGTCAACTACTGAATCATACCTGGATTAAGGAAGAAATAAAGAAAGAAACTAAAGTCTTCCTCGAATTCAATGAAAATAAAGAAACAACATACTCAAACTTTTGGGACACTATGAAAGCAGTCCTAAGAGGAAAGTTCATAGCACTAAGTGCCCACTTAAAGAAAACAGAGAAAGCTCACATTGGAGACTTAACAGCCCACCTGAAATCTCTAGAAAAAAAAAAAAAGAAGCAGACTCACCTAGGAGGAGTAAAAGACTGGAAATAATCAAACTGAGGGCTGAAATCACCAAAATTGAAACACAGAAAACAATACAAAAAAATCAATGATTCTTGGAGAAAATCAGCAAGATCGACAAACCCCTATCCAAATAATTAAACAACAGAGAGAGAAGGCGCAAATAAATAAGATCAGAAATGAAAAGGGGGACATAACCACAGACACAGAGGAAATTCAGAGAATCATTAGATCTTACTACAAAAGCTGTATGCCACAAAACTGGAAAATATAAAAGAAATGGACATTTTTTTAATAAGTACCATATACCAAAGCTAAACCAAGACCAGGAGAATGATCTAAATAAACCTGTTAGTCGCGAAGAATTAAAAGCGGGTATCAAAAATATCCCTTCAAAAAAAAGCCCAGGACCAGATGGTTTCAATGCGGAATTCTACCAGAACTTCCAAGAAGACCTAATACCTATACTCCTTAATGTATTTCACAATATAGAAACAGAAGAGGCATTGCCAAATTCCTTCTATGACGCTACAGTTACCCTGATACCAAAACCACACAAAGCCCCAACAAAGAAAGAAAATTACAGGCCTATCTCACTCATGAATATCGATGCAAAAATCCTCAACAAAATACTGGCAAACGGAATCCAAGAACACATTAGAAAAATTATCCATTATGACCAAGTAGGCTTCATCCCAATGTAATCCATCATATAAATAAACTGAAAGAAAAAAACCATATGATCATTTCATTTCCATCATATAAATAAACTGAAAGACAAAAACCATATGATCATTTCATTAGATGCTGAAAAAGCATTTGACAAAATCCAACATCCCTTTATGATAAAAGTATTGGAGAGATTAGGGATACAAGGGTCATACCTACATATAATAAAAGCTATATACAGCAAACAGACAGCTAACATTAAATTAAACGGAGAGAAACTCAAAGCCATCCCACTAAACTCAGGAACACAACAAGGCTGTCCACTCTCACCATACCTCTTCAATATAGTGCTTGAAGTTCTAGCAATAGCAATAAGACAACACAAGGGGATCAAGGGGATTCGAATTGGAAAGGAAGAAGTGAAACTTTCGTTATTTGCAGATGATATGATAGTGTACATAAGCGACCCCCAAAACTCCACCAAAGAACTATTACAGCTGATAAACACCTTTAGTAATGTGGCAGGATACAAGATCAACTCCAAAAAAATCAGTCGCCCTCTTATACACAAAGGATATGGAAGCAGAGGGGGAAATCAGAGAAGCACCACCTTTCACGATAGCCACAAACAGCATAAAATATCTTGGGGTAACTCTGACCAAGGAAGTGAAAGATCTATTTGACAAGAACTTTAAGGCATGGAAGAAAGAAATTGAGGAGGATACCAGAAAATGGAGGGACCTCCCTTGATCTTGGATTGGGAGGATTAACATAGTAAAAATGGCAATTCTACCAAAGGCAACTTATAGATTCAATGAAATCCCCATCAAGATCCCATCCAAATTCTTCACAGATCTTGAGAGGACAATAATCAACTTTATATGGAAAAAACAAAAAACCCAGGATAGCCAAAACAATCCTATACAATAAAGGATCTTCTGGAGGCATTACCATCCCTGACTTCAAATTCTAGTACAGAGCTACAGTGATGAAAACAGTGTGGTACTGGCATAAAAACAGAGAAGTCGACCAATGGAATCGTATAGAAGACCCAAATTTTAACCCACAAACCTATGATCACCTCATTTTCGATAAAGGAGCTAAAAGTATTCAATGGAAGAAAGAAAGCATCTTCAACAAATGGTGCTGGCATAACTGGATGTCAACCTGTAGGAGAATGAAAATAGATCCATATCTATCACCATGCACAAAACTCAAGTGCAAATGGATTAAAGACCTCAATATCAGTCCGAACACATTGAACCTGATAGAAGAGAAAGTGGGAAGTACCCTCCAACAGATGGGCACAGGAGATCGCTTCCTATGTATAACCCCAGAAGCACAGACATTAAGGGCAACATTGAATAAATGGGACCTACTAAAACTGAGAAGCTTCTGTAAAGCAAAGGACACTGTCACTAAGACAAAAAGGCAACTTACTGACTGGGAGAAGATCTTCACCAACCCCGCAACAGACAAAGGTCTGATCTCCAAAATATATAGAGAACTCAGGAAACTAGACTTTAAAATGCTAATTAACCCAATTAAAAAATGGGGCACTGAATTGAACAGAGCATTCTCAACAGAAGAAGTTCAAATGGCCAAAAGACACTTAAGGTCATGCTCAACCTCCTTAGCGATCAGGGAAATGCAAATCAAAACAACTTTGAGATATCATCTTACACCTGTCAGAATGGCTAAAATAAAAAACTCCAATGATAGCCTTTGCTGGAGAGGCTGTGGAGGAAGGGTACCCTCATCCATTGCTGGTGGGAATGCAATCTTGTGCAACCACTTTGGAAACCAGTGTTTCGGTTTCTCAGGAAATTCGGGATCAACCTACCCCTGGACCCAGCAATACCACTCCTGGGAATATACCCAAGAGATGCCCTATCATATGACAAAAGCATTTGTTCAACTATGTTCATAGCAGTATTATTTGTAATAGCCAGAACCTGGAAACAACCTAGATGCCTTTCAATGGAAGAATGGATGAAGAAAGTGTGGAATATATACACGTTAGAGTACTACGCTGCAGTAAAAAACAATGGCTTCTCGAATTTTGCATGCAAATGGATGAAAATAGAAAACACTATATTGAGTGAGGTAATCCAGACCCAAAAAGATGAACATGGGATGTACTCACTCATAATTGGTTTCTAGCCATAAATAACGGTCCCGGAGTCTACAATTGGTGAACCTAAAGAAGCTAAGTAAGAAGGTGAACCCAAGGAAAAACATATAGTTATCCTCTTGGCTATGGGAAGTAGACAAAATTGCAGGGGAAAAAATTGGGATCTTGGGGGTGGGGTGGGGTGGGATGTGTGTAAGGGGAGATGGGGAGAGAAAAGGGAGAAGGGGAGGATGGGGGGATCTTTGGGAAAACGGATGATTGGGATAAAGGAAGGTTGGATAGGGGAGCACGGAAGCACAATTCTTAGTTAAGGGAGCCACCTTAGAGTTGGCAAGAGACTTGAACCTAGAGTGGCTCCCAGGAGCCCAAGGCGATGTCCCCAGTTAGTTCCTTAAGCAGCTGAGGATAGGAAACCTGAAATGACCCTATCCTATAGCAATACTGACGAATATCTTGCATATCACCATAGAATTTTCATCTGGTGATGGATGGAGATAGAGACAGAGACCCACACTGGAGCACTGGACTGAGCGCCCAAGGTCCCAATGAGGAGCAGAAGGAGGGAGAACATGAGCAAAGAAGTCGGGACCACGAGGCGTGCACCCACCCACTGAGACAGTGGAGCTGATCTATTGGGAGCTCACCAAGGCCAGCTGGACTGTGACTGAAAAAGCATGCGATAAAACCGGACTCTCTGAACATGGCGAACAATGAGGGCTGATGAGAAGCCAAGGACAATGGCACGGGGGTTTTGATCCTACTTAATGTGCTGGCTTTGTGGGAGCCTAGCCAGTTTGGATGTTCACCTTCCTAGATATGGACGGAGGGAGGAGGACCTAGGACTTTCCACAGGGCAGGGAACCCTGACTGCTCTTTGGACTGGAGAGGGAGGGGGGAGGAGTAGGGGGAGGGGGAGAAAGGTGGAAGGAGGGAGAGAAGGGTGGGAGGAGGGGGAGGGAAATGGGAGACTGGGAGGAGGCAGAAACTTGTTTTTTTCCTTTTCTCAATAAAAAAAAAATTCAAAGAAAACACGATATACATAATCCAGACTCTCTGTGTGTATATTCTCTTTATGTTGCTTATTTTTCTTTATTCCTATTACTTTTTCTACAAGTTTACTCTGTTTCCTTAAGGATTTTGTTTTATTTTTATTATAAATCATTTACTTCCTTTTTTAACTCTTTATACTCTTTTTTTCTCTCTCCCAAGCCTACGTAGATTTATCCAACACTGTGATCCATTTAGAGGTCTTTTTCATCTGAATTTGTTTTTATTGTGTATTTGTAATCCTTTTCTGACCAGGATTGTTTCCTCAAATGCTAAGTGCTTCCTAAACAGCTAAGCAGAGGCATGACTAGGACTAGGACCAAGGCTGTTTTGCCTTTTGGCTCTGCCTAGTTGAACTTGGTGGATGCGTATTCACTGCCTCTGCAAGCAGCACACACACACAGTTCCAAGTATGCAGCGGGTTAATGTTGCACCATTAAGCCTTTTATAGCACTCTGCTCACAGAACGTATTTAAATGCTCAGCCTCCTGAAAGAGCCAGAATTTGTGCTGGCAGCACAGCCTAGGAAGCAGCCATTTCGAAAGTATGTGGTTTTTGCTGCTACTCCTGAGTCAGGAAACTGTCTCTTAAAAACATCTTGCCTTTGTTTGCTTTTAGCAAACAGAGCCCACCCCATCCCCCAAAAAATGCTTAACTTCTTTTTTGTCTAGAATTCCTTTTCAAGTCTTGTCAGGTTTTATGCAGATTTAGCTAGCACATGTTGGAGTGCCAATGGGAGATCCTTCTGTCTATGTGTTACTTTTAATGGTTAATGAATAAAGAAACTGCTTTGGCCTACAGCAAGGAAGAACTCAGCTAGGTGGGGAAAACTAAACTAAATGCTGGAAGAAAGAAGGTGGAGTCAGTGAAAAATCATGTAGCCCTGCCAAAGACAGATTCTGGAACTTTACCCAGTAAGCCACAGACTTATGGCGATACACAGATTAATGAAGATGGGTTAATTTAAGATATGAGTTAGCCAGAAATACACTTAAGCAATTGGCCAAACAGTATTGCAAATAATATACTTTCTGTGTGGTTATTTTGGGGCTGAGGAGTCAGAAACAAACAAGCAGTCTCCTACTACAATCTTGAACCTAGAACTTAACTGCAGCATGTAAAAGGAATCGACAAGCAGTTTTGAGGGCCCAGTTGTTATTCTCTTCACATCCAGAAAGATGGCTTCCTAAGGCATGAAGAAACAAGTGTTTGGAAGCTATGAGGGAGGAACTCTTGCATCATTAAGGTAAGGATTAAGAAGTAAAATGAAAGCATCTGTCATCAATTGAGAATCTATAGATACTAATCCTTCTCTCAAGATATAAAAGGGATGGATGAGACCTTCAGTGTCTTCTGGGCCACCATCTGACTTCACGAAGGAAAATGCAGAACACAAAGTAAGCTGTTCTCCTATGTAGTTTGAGACTTAGGCATGGGAATTTTGCATTTGGTAATGTTTATTCATATTTTGCAATGTCTTCCTAGCATTTTAAGCCATCTCTTAGCTTTAAAGTCACCATGAGAAGAGAGAAATAACTGGCTGCATCATTCCCTGTAACTACAAAAAGCAGTCATCAAATCATCGCCTAATACCTGTGTGTAAGGTAAATACTTTCAACTTATTTAACCTTCCTTCCTTCCTTGTCCTGCTTTAACATCTGTTTTTAGATTCTCAGTGCTAAAACCTTTTTTGAAAAATATGAAGATCAGAGGAAAACACAATGCTTTTATAAGGAGGAAAATTACCCATCAATTTTATGACATAAGCAATAATTTTATTTTAAACAACACCCAAGTATTGCTAATCTGTAATACAGTGTTTTTAAGAGGTGAACATTAAGTGGATTCTTCCCTGAATGTCATTACCAAGAGGTGCTTTAATGGAATAAGAAAGGTCAGGGGCTTGTTCATGTGCAGACTGCTAGTTCAGTAGAACCAGGATTATGTTTCCATCCACTCTCTTGCCTACTCTCTGTGTCTGGATAAACCCCCATCATCTGACCTAAACAACTGCACTGGCCTCTCACTGCTATAGCCCATATATTCACATCTTTTCTTCTTTAACCTACATTCTACACTTTACCCAGAGTTCTTCTCCAAAGATTGCATTAGCTCCTCAGTTAAAATTTCAAGATGACTTTCAGTGCTCCGGGGACAAATGATCAAGATCTTAACTGTTCTCTTTTAAGTGTGCCTCTTTGGCCCATTCCACCACATAACCATATCTTTTCATTTCAAAACAGCCGGGCGGTGGTGGCGCACGCCTTTAATCCCAGCACTCGGGAGGCAGAGGTAGGCGGATCTCTGTGAGTTCGAGACCAGCCTGGTCTACAGAGCTAGTTCCAGGAGAGGCTCCAAAGCCACAGAGAAACCCTGTCTCGAAAAAACAAAACAAAACAAAACAAAAAAAAACAACGCAGTTCCTTCTCCTTCCTTTCAATTTCATCAGGCCAATTATGACTAGTAGGTCTTTACATATGCAGCTTTCTCTGCTTGAAATGCTCGTTCCCTTCATTTTCTCTTTTGTCAATTGTTCACTGCTTTTACCCAGCTTCTCATGTCATCTATTGTCATCACACAATCTTCCCTAACCTCTGCATATTCCAAGTAATCATATAACCATCGTTCCCCTATGGCTGGTATGGTTCAAATATGAGATGCTCCAACAAGTTCATGTACTTAACATGACAGTGCTGCTGTAGGAGGTTGTGGAAGCATTGCAGGCAGAAGATGGAAGGTCAATGGCGGAAGACTGTACAGGGTTGTAGCCTGTCTATCCTATCTATGCTTTAGGACTGAGTTATCTGCTTCGAGATTGTGACCAGGTCCCGAGAAATGATCCTTTATCTTGTGTTCCTACCAGCATTATCATAAGTCATAATAAAATTGTATTTATTCCATTGCTGAGTTTGTCATAATCTCAGCAATTATGGCATATGCTTTTTTTCCTACTTCCTTAAAATTTTCCCTCACTATTGCTTCTTGAAAGGGGGCTTATTTTGCTTTTAACTCTACACTATTTCTATCCATACAAGATGCTTCAGGCTCATACTGTATATATTCTAGCCCAGTCTGAGAAATAGTCATTCTAAAAGAAAAGTGGAGCTTTCCATTGAAATAAAATACACACATACACACACACACACACACACACACACACACACACACACACACACAAACTGGGTGGTGTTAGGTATACTGAGAGATGATGCCAGCCATTGTTTCTTGGTCTTCTGTACAAAAATTTAAAAAAGAAGAAAATTTAGGGGGGGGGTGAGAGAGGTCTGTGTGTATGTATTATTAGTATGCATTTTAGCATATATAGGGATAGACAGAGATAAAGTCTTTCAGGTTGAAGTAAGCATGAATTTGTACCCAAACCTCCAACTTCAATTCAGTTATCTAGACATCTCCCCTTGTTCATCTAAACCTCTAGCTCAAACAGTAAAAACCTGGTTACATCCATCTGCCTTCCTGTTACTAAGCTATTCAATCACAGTAAGCTTGGATAATGACATCAAGTCCTTGGCTCACAGCTCCATAAAATACAGCTTTATCAGCTAGAGTGTAGTGCTTACGTGCAGTTCTTCTTGCCTTTTGACCGTTGATTTACACTCATTTGCAGTATCACTTAGTTCAACTTTTTTTTTTCAGTAAGGCTGTTTTGTGCCCTGTAGGGGAGTTGGAGTCCTCCTTCCTACGTTCCTTTCTCCCCTTAAGGTACTCTATGGAGATTTGCCTTGCATTGTGCTTTATGACAACATCCTCCCAGTCTGCTCCAAGCAAGCAGACCTCAGTATGGCTGTCCTTAGCCATCTTGTTTTCTAGATCTGAGCATATGCTTTGTCTTGGGGCCCTAAGGGAAGTCATAAACATTCAGTGTTCAGTGTATTCTACCACTTCTTGTTGTGAACAGGAATGAAGACTTCTAAATTCTTCCTTTAGAGTGTTGATATCAGTGGCTGTTGCTGTTATTCAGGGCCATGTAGATGACCAGGGTCTGGGCCACCACCTGGGGCCATGTTAGAATCTGAGGACTATGCAGTCACTGGATCCCATAAAGATCTGAGTGGCCTGTGATGCTACTCCGGGTCATGGCAACATCTGGGCCCAAGCTGCTGCTGAAGGCCACGTCTGGTCTGTGGTCCTGCTGCAACTGAGGTATGTGTCAATATCCTGCCTGTGTTAACATGGGAGCCCATTCAAACCATGCGTGTAGAAGTCTAAGGGACATTCAGAGAAGGTTTCATCCTTTACTGGCCCTGGAAGAGCTGGCCCCTGTTGACTCTGGCATGGGAGAGATGGCTCCATCCCTCAGAGGAAAGCTGGCTCCACCCTTCAATATGGATGTGGGAGAGCTGGCTTAATCCCTCATCGGAGAAGGTGGTCGGTCTCAGAGGTCCAGACTGTCCATCTCAACTACCAGACAGACACACAATCAAGCTTTTGAGTTGGCTCACCCCCAACATCTACCCCATCTATGACCATGGAACCATAGCCACAAGATCTCCATGATTTGGGGCAAAAACAAGATATCCAAGAAGAATTTCAATTTATGGAAATAAATGTATCTTTTCTTGATATATTGCTATGATTTCTTTTTCAGGTTAAATCTAATTATTGAGGGGGTAGAAACATGTATTTTGACTCCATAATAGATATGTATGAAAATATAAAACAAACAAGGTATATAAAGCAATTAGGCACTGACAGAGATTTATTACTGGTCAATGTCCTGAGACTAAGTGACTATAAATGCTTAACCCAAAGGAGTTAGCTATATGAGCCTCCCCACACCAACGTTTCAGGGAACATTGTGGGAGAGTAGGCAGGAAGAATGTAAGAGCCTGAGGAATGGATTGAGAGCTATAACACTCAGGGTCCTGGACATGATGAGATGATGTATACATGAATTCACGGCAGTTGTGGATCCCTGCATAAAAACTGCACAAATTCAAACCAGTCATAGTTCCAGAATGGATGCCAGAGGGCCCCCACCTCTAGCTAAGGAGCTATTGTCAAGTGGCAGCTGCCGAGGAAGGGAGAATCCGTTTTCTTTGGAGACATGTTTGCTGATAGTCTGTCCCTGGCCTGGTAGATGACCCTACAGCTATTTGCATTTGTTCAACACTCACTGGACTCAGGGAATTTATAATGATAATAATAAAAAAAATAGGACATGCAGTCAGAAGGGATATGGATTTATGAGTCTGGGAAAAGTTGAAAATAGGTAGAAGAAGATGGATGAAATCAATAATACATTGCATATATATATATATATATATATGAAATTTTCAAGGAATAAATCAAATAATATTTCCATTTTAACTAATTAAGAATTTAAAAGAAGCACAGAAGCTAATTACACTTCTAAAATTAGCAGTGTTTCAGACATTCATATTATGAATCAATGAAAAAATCATTTTATTTTTGCTGGAGTGTTGTACCTTAATGGCATGTAATTTTTGTTGTTGGTTTTTGTTTTTAAATTTTAGTTATCTGGAACATTTTTCAATATGAAATTTTTGCAGTTGTAGTAGAAAGTGAATTCCACATAGAATTTTTATGTGATTTGTTTTAGATTTAGTATTCATCATTCAATAAAGACATTAAAATATATCAAACCAGAATTTAAAATATTTATTCTAATTTTCTGATGCTTTATTTTATAAAGGGTCAACATTTTATATATCCTATGGCATAATTTAAAATATAATATAATTAACATGCAATTTCATGCTAGTTGCCTTACCAGACTAGGAAGTGAAACATTTCATTCACAGAATTCGGAGAAAAGTTAAATTTGTCAAAGTTTTGATAGGGCTTTTAATATCTATACAAAATATTCAAGAGTTCCAACCCTTCTGAAGACAGGTCATTGCATATCTACAAACCCATTTAGGAAAGAGAGATATGTTTGTTATGCCCTTTCTTCACAGCTATTTATAGTAGTTATCCATTACATTGAATGTTACATGTAATTACATTATAACAAAGTGGCCATCGTGGTAAGATGATTTATTGGTTTATAATTTCTAAAAACTGCCTTGTTGCTTATTTCTGGTTCTATATCATCTTAAATGAGAACAGACCATGTTGGGGAATCTATCACTCGAGAAGCATTCATAATTGGTTTTTCAGTAGTTGTTGAAGCATGTGTTAAGGCATTACTCAGAAGATGAAGCTACATTTCTTCTCAACAAGCTGAGAACTTGATTTAGTATAGGCTTTTCTGATAAGAAACAGAATGGAGATTTTTCTATTAATTTAATTAAGAGCCTAAAGCCCCCAGTTTTGACAAAATTTATTTAAAACATGTGGAAAGATGAGATACAGCATTTTATAAAAGTATCCTGACAAAGTTATGAAAAATTATTTTTGTTTTGAATCTTACCTCCATTCTTAGTTCACTGGATTAAACTATATGATTCTAAGTGCAAAAATAACAGATATAATTACTAGTAACTTGAAGGGTACTGGAAAAGTATTTTTGGTACAACTCCCAGCATATGAGAAAATAAATGACTTCAATAATGGCTAGCAAACCTTAATAAGTGAATTGATTTTCAATTCTTGGCATCAACAAAGCTGCAGACTGACCTAATAGAATAGGTCAGCTAATAGGTCATTAAATCTGACTTCTGATGTCAGACCATAATGAGATACTTGGCTGATCACTCAGAAAATATCCAAAGAATTAAATTAATTACATTCTCATCTACTTATCAGCAGGTAAAATCCATTTCACTCTAGGTTTCAAATCTATATGGGTTGATGCTGAAGCTTCCCCATCTTACTCAAGTGGTCAGTATATTCATCCAGAGTTTCATTTTATCAGTCAGGGTTCTCTTCAGTAACAGAACTTATAGAACAGTGTTTTCAGGCTGCAGTCCTACTGATCCAACAGTGACTGACTATGAATGGAAAAATCCAAGAATCTAGTAGTAGCTCAGCCCACAAAGCTGAATGTCTCATATATGCTGTATATGCTGGAATCCTGAAGAAGTCGTCTCTAATGTCAGTGAATGGACTTGCTAGTGAGGTGAGGGCAAGCAGGTGAAGAACAAACTCTTCCTTCTTCTGTGATGTTATATAGGCTTCCAACAGACTGTACGGCTTCCTTCCTCGAGAACCGGAAATCACAACAGTTCAAAATGCAGAGAACAGGTGATCATGTACTACTCAGCCCCACCTTATCTGTCTGTCAGGACTTGTTTCATGTTTAGATGATATAAAGGGACATACAATTATGAGGTGGTATGATGGCTATACTTGGTTGTCAACTTGACTGTTTCTGGAATAAACTATAATCCAGAAATGGGGGGCACCCTTATGATCTGGATTTTGAGGCTGGACGACATCTGCCTTTAATCCAGATCTTGGGGGAGGGGAGCACACCTTTAATCTGGGCCACAGTTTCTTTTGGAAGTCTATAGAAGGGCAAGGGAAGAAGGAAGGGAATGTGTTCATTCATATATATGCATGTACATATATATATAATATATAATGTATATATAGAAAGATTAACTCATAAATTCTGTGTGACTCCAGAAAATGCTGAATAACACAGATTTTGGTACCAGAGTGACTCTAGAGAAACAGAAGTATAAGGATGACTCTTTTAAGTATCTGAAATAGGCTTTTTAATTTTCAAGCACCTTCAGATTCACTAGCATCTTCAGCTACTGAAGCCTCGCCAGTCATTCTCTTTCCTGGGAGCTCAGAAACCACCAAAAGGCCATGGTGTAAACTATAATTTTCCTTTCTTCTCTCCTGGTTGGCTTTCTCTGAAACCCCTTCTTAGGCTGCTGCCAAACTAGGTAGCTGCCTTGAAATCCAGTCAGGTTTTTACTATTCTATGCAAGAGCAATAAGTCACACATCTTCATCATCATCGGCAGCAGATTTGGTGAGAAAAATGGGCGCAGAGCTAGCCACACTAGTCAGCCATACAGGCCAGGCAGTGGTGGCACACACCTTTAATCTCAGCAACCACATTAGTTAGCAATGGAGGCCAGGCAATGGTGGTGCATGCCTTTAATCCCAGCACTAGAGAGGAAGATAAGGTAGGATGAGACAGAAATTTGCTCTCTTTTTACACTGAAAATTTCATAGAGGAAAAAGTATTCTAGTAACTTGGCTTCTTTGCTTTTCTGATCTTCAGCTTGAACCCCAATATCCATCTCTTAATTTTTATTGGGCATGCTACACTTCTCTCCAGCAGCCACAGAGCTGGAGTTGTGGAAAATCAAACCAAAGGCCTCATTATAAGGCTGGCTAAATTATAGCAAAAATTCCAGTCTCAGCCTCAGAGAGTGCCAGCCGTTAAAGTCGGGGCATTAATAGGCAGAGAATGGGATGCTGCAACCTGGGATGGGGAAGTATGGGAGGACTATTAAAACTGAGAATTTTGAGCCTTCAGATTCTCAGGGATTTATTTTGCCTGAGGAAGTAGTGGCCTCAGCCCCACCCCTTGAAATATTCCCCCTTTTCAGCTTTTACTGAGGAAATTGATCCTTCAGTGTCTGCTAAACCAGCAGGGACTTTTCTGAAGAAAATCCCTGGTAGGATGATACTGTGTTCCTTACGGCCCACCAGTCACTGCCTCTAGACACCTATAACCAGACTCAGGGTAAAGCTGGCTTTTATTTTTTTTAATTTATTTATTTATTAAAGATTTCTGTCTCTTCCCCTCCACCGCTTCCCATTTCCCTCTCCCTCCCCCGATCAAGTCCCCCTCCCTCATCTGCTCAAAGAGCAATCAGGGTTCCCTGACCTGTGGGAAGGCCAAGGACCGCCCACCTCTATCCAGGTCTAAAGCCAGTACGTGCAGTAGGATCAAAAACCCACTGCGATTGTTATTGAAATCTCAGTATTCCTCATGGTCCGCTATGTTCAGCTATTACTCAGCAGTAAAAAACAAGGACTTCTTGAATTTTGCATACAAATGGATGGAAATAGAAAACACTATCCTGAGTGAGGTAAGCCAGGCCCAAAAAGAGGAACATGGGATGTACTCACTCATATTTGGTTTCTAGCCATAAATAAAGGGCATTGAGCCTATAATTCATGTTCCTAGAGAAGCTAAATAAGAAGGTGAATCCAAAGATAAAGCTGGCTTTTAGAGGGAAGGAAGAAAGTGGGGTCCATGAGGATATAAACTATACTACGGAGGAGCTTGATGATTTGCTAATTTATTCAAGCATAATTCTGGGGAATATTTGTGAAAATGCATTTTAAGGGTGTGGGATAAGGGTAAAAAGAAAATAAAACTAGATCAGACTGAGTATATTAATATGGGCCCTCTGAGTGGAGAGTCTCAGTTAAATATGGAAGCCTGCACAGTTGAAAAAAAGGTATCAAAAGTTTGTTTGAATGGTTGATTGAAGAGTTTATCAAAAGATGGCCTACTGAAAAGGTGTTGGAAATGCCTGATATCCCTTAGGTTAGAGTTGATGAAGGCATTTTAAGTCTCCAGGAAACTATAATGTCAGAATAGGTGTGCTCTGTAAAACCTAATCCTCCATGTAGAGCTTTGAAAGAAAATGGCCCCAAACGGAGTGGCACCAATGGGACATGTAGCCTTGCTGGAGGAAGTGTGTCACTGTGGAGGTGGGCTTTGCGCTCTCCTAAGCTCGAGATATCACTGCCTGCCTGCCACCAAGTTTCACCATGGTGGAATGGACTGAACTTGTGAACTGTGAGTGAGTCACCCCAATAAATGTGTTCCTTTATTGGAGTTTCCATGCCCATAGTGTCTCTTCACACAATACAAACACTGACTAAGACAATCTACAACGGAAAGGCTCAAAGACATGCCCTTCACAAATCCTATAAGACATAAAATAGTGAGAGGGGCACCAGCATATTTGAAGAGTTTTGGTTTTTGTCTTATGCCAGACCTGAGGGTTGGAGATGCAGCTGCTCAACTGGATGAATGAAATGGAATGGTTTTAATTTGGCTCAAATAGCAGGGGACAGGTGGCAGCATTGAATCACCAAAGGCAATGGGATCATAGTTATTATAATGAGCAACACAGAAAAAACAATATTCATAACGACCAAACCCATAATGGTCAGCACAGGCAAGGTGAATTTTATAGTGGCATGACTCATTTGGACCTTTGAAACTAGCTAATCAATCATGGTGCTTCCAAGCATGAAATAGATTTTAAAAAAAAGCTCTACTGCATTTCTGTTTGATCTGTGTATAAACAGAAAAATTCTCAAAGAAAAAAATGGGAAAAAGCTGTACAGGATCATAACAAAATGTAATCCCTGCCATGAATCACTTTCCAATCTTGAGCCAGTTTACAGACCTACAACCCCTTGAATGAAAGGGTGACCATGTTCACCTTAGGAAGGACCCTAATAATCTTTCTAATTAGCCCTTTTCCCATTCCTTCCAAAAAGAAACTATGGCCTTCTAAAAGGGTAACTGTACACTTGATGAGAAGAGAAATAATCAGATTTTCTGGGGTTTGTTGAATACTGGTTCAGAATTCACACTAATTCTGGGAGGTCCCAAGTAACATTGTGGTCCTCCAATTAAAGTAGGAGCTTATGGAGACCAAGTGGTTGATGGAATTTTGGCTGATGTCCAACTCACAGTAGGTCCCCAAACTCCTCCTGTGGTTATTTCCCCAGTTCCAGAATGAATAATTTAGATATATCTACTTAGAAGCTGGCAGAATCCTCACATTGGTTCCCTGACCTGTGGAGTGAGGGTTATTATGGTTGAAAAGGCTAAATGGAAGCCTTTAGAGTTGCTGCTGCCAAAGGAAGTAGTAAATCAAAATCAGTCTTGCATCCTGGAGGAACTGCAGAAATTAGTGCCACCATCAAGAACTTGAAAGATTCAGGGGTTGTGGTTTCCACCATATCTCCCTTTATCTCTTCTCTCTGACCAGTGCAGAAAACAGATGGATCATGGAGAATGACCATTGACTATTGAAAACTCAACCAGGTAGTAACTCCAATTGCAGGTACTGTACCACATGTAGTGACCTTACTTGAGCAAATTAACACATCTCATAATATGTGTTATGCGTGATATGCAGCTATTAACCTAAAAATTGCCTCTTTTTTTAGTACCTGTCTATAAAGACCACCAGAAACAATTTGCTTTCAGTTGCCAACAGCACAGTTTTTTACAGTTTTGCCTCAGGGATATATTAACTCTACTGTGTCATAATGTAGTTAGAGGGCTACTGATTGTCTGTCTCTTCCAGTAGTAATCACACTGGTGCACTGTGTTTGTGACATTATGCTGATTGGAGCAAATAAGTAGAAGACAGAAACCACTTTTAATTCATTGGCAACACATATGCTTATCAGAAAATGGAAAGTAAATCCAACCAAAACTCAAGGACCTTCTACCTCAGTGAAATTTTCATGGTGTGGGACATGCCGAGAAATTCCTTCTAAGGCGAAGGATAAGCTGTTGCATCTAGCCCTTCTCAGATTCTCAGAACTAAGAAAGAAACACAATGTTTAGTGGGCTTATTTGGATTCTGGAGACAGCACATTCCCCACTTGGCTGTGTTACCCTGCCCCATACACCAGGTGACTAAGAAAAGCTGCTGTCTTTGTTTGGGGCCTGGAACAGGAAAGAGAAAGCTCATCAACAGGTCCAGACTGCTGCTCACCCTGTTCTACTATTGGACCATAGGACTCAGCAGAGCCTATGGTACCTGAGGTGCCAGTGGCAGTTAGGGATGACTTTGGCAGGCTAGTACAGGTGAATCACAAAAATAAATGAGATTTTGGAGCAAGGCAATGATATCATCTGAGGACAACTCTTCTCCTCTGGAAAGAAAGCTCTTGGCCTGCTATTGGACCTTAGTGGAAACTGAACATTTGACAATGGGCCACCAAGTTACCAAGCAAGCTGAGCTGCCCATCATGAACTGGGTGTTATCGGAGCCACTATAAAGTGGTGAAAAGGGGAATATTTATTTCCCCTTACTGTCACCCTGTAGCCCACTAAGAGAGTCTTTGCTTCCTATCCCTGCAACCCTTAATTCTGATGGCCTAAAAAGTTTTGTTTCCACAGAGGGAGTGCTCTTGCCAGGAGCCACAGCAAACATTCCATTGAACTGGAAGCTCAGATTTCCCCCTGGTCACTTTGGGTTTCTAATGCCCTTAAACCAATAAGATAAGAAAGGGATAACAGTGTTAGGAGGGATGATAGAACCAGATTACCATGGGGAAATTGGATTGCCTCTCCAGAATGAAGGTAAGAAAGATTATGTTTGGAGTACAGGAAATCCTTTAGGGTGTCTCTTGGTGATACCATATCCTGTGATTAAAATCAATGGGAAGCTACAACAGCCTAATCCAGGCAGGATGCCAAAGGTCACAGACCCACCAAGAATGAAGGTAAGGGTCACTCCTGTATCAAAAGAGCCAGAGTCTGCTGAATTGCTTGAAGAGGGTGGAGGAAATGCAGAGTGTGTAGTCGTGGAGGCAGTTTTAAATACCATCTAAGGCCATACGATCAATTACAGAAATGAGGATTATAATTGACGTGAGTTCTTCTGCTGTATTTGTTAAGAATGCATTTGTACAGATATTTATGTTTTCTTTCAATTCCCTTATCATACATTGTAACATCAATCAAGTGAATATCAGCAGTTATCATTTGTAAGTTTAAGTTACTAGAAAGATGTTCCCCCTGTCTATTCTAAACTTGCAATGCCTTTGTAGTTGTACAAGGGATAGTTATGTCATGTTAGGTGTAATCATGGCCTGGTTCGATATATAACACACTTGTAATTGGATATGAGATAGTTATATAGTTTAAGTGTTATTATTACAACTCAAATTCCAGTTTCTAGTGAATATATGATGCTTTCACATATATATTAAGTCAAAGAACAAAACCACAAAACAGAAAGAAAACCTGCCAAACAAAAGAAAATAACCAAACCAGAACACAAGATGTCTTATATTAAGTTGGAGACCATTTGTACACAGTTCCCAGCAAATTAATAACTGAATTATTTGAAAGAAAAGTTGGAAAATGAGCTCAGGGCTGAGAAGAGTAACTTTTTTCTGCATGACTGGATGGACTAGTTTCCTTTAATTTCTTTTTATTTTTCTTCTGAGAGTGCAGAAAAGGAAAAGAAAATAGTTACACAGTGAGAGATCAAAATATCCTATAGTACTCAAGGTCCTTTAAAAAAAATCCCAGTAATGAGTAATTTGATTTGAGTTGTTCATCTTAAAGTAACGCTTTACTGCGTTTCCAACATGGCGGCAACTAACTACAAGTGTCCACACAGCAAAGAAAATATTAGTAGAAAGAACTGAGATGTACTTTAAATGCAAAACATGAATTGAATTTTAAATCTAATATGAATAAGAATATTAAAAGGTCACACTAATTATATTTCAAATTTATCTTATTTTATCAAGATGATTATTTTGGAAAATAAAGTTAAGTAAAATATAATATTAAAATTAAATTTACCCTTTTAAAATGTGGATTCCGGGCCAACAAGATGACTTGGTGGGTAGAGGCACTTGTACACAATCTTATTATTTAAGTTCAGTATCTATGTCCCACAAGTTGGTAGAAGAGAATTAACTCCCAGTAACTGTGCTCTTACCTTCACATACATGCCATAGCATGTACACCAACCCCATCCCCACATACATGTGCACACACACACACACACACACACTCATTAATCAAAATGTGGCTAATAGTAACAGTACAAGAACAGCTTTGGTTTTTTTCTATTTATTTATTTATTTATTAAAGATTTCTGCCTCCTCCCCGCCACCGCCTCCCATTTCCCTCCCCCTCCCCCAATCAACTCCCCCTCCCTCATCAGCCCGAAGAGCAGTCAGGGTTCCCTCCCCTGTGGGAAGTCCAAGGACCACCCACCTCCTTCCAGGTCTACTGAGGTGAACATCCAAACAGCCTAGGCTCCCACAAAGCCAGTATGTGCAGTAGGATCAAAACCCAGTGCCATTGTTCTTGCCTTCTCAGCAGTCCTCATTGTCCGCTATAAGAACAGCTTTGTGATAAACATTCTGGGGGATGTAGGTGAGATCTCGTTCTATAGATAGCAAAGAGATATCTGACACTGACAAGTGTCACTAGGTTCCCCTCTTTCTCTGAGTTTATATGAGCAGCAATGACTGCTTAGAGACAATTTCAGACAAGACGAGCTACTGAAAAATGTACAAAACAGCTGAGACACCTGGAAGAGACTTTTTCTGACTCATTGAGTTGCCTGCAAGCTATGCAGTAAGCTCTAGGATTCCAATTTTCATGAATTGTTATCCATACTAGGATGTGGTTTTGATAATACAGCTATCTTGGTGTCATTTCTGTACCTGTAAAATACCCATCACCGAAAAATTCATTGATTCACCAAATTGGACTTTGGTGGTATCTAAATCTGTTGTCAATTCACTGCTGTAGGATAATGCTTTTGTGTACTGTAAAGATTTGTCACTCATATTGGTTTAATAAAGTGCTGATTGGCCAGTAGCCAGGCTTGACAAATAAGTGGGGCAACCAGACTAGGAGAATTCTGGGAAGAGGAAAGGCTCAGTCTGCAGTTGCCACCCAGATGCAGAGGAACTTGATGAAAATTTTGCACAGAGGAAAGGTGCATGGCTAAACATAGATAAGAATTGAGGGTTGATTTAAGTTTTGGAAGTTAGTTGGTGATAATCCTGAGCTAACAGGCCAACCAGTTTATAATTAATATAAGCTTCTGTATGTTTTGTTGGGACTGAACGACTGCAGGACCAGGCAGAACAGAAATTTCCATCTACAATTCACGGTCTGGGGTGAATCTCTCCAGAAGTAGTATCAACAGTTTGAGTGTGGGGGGGGGGGGGCGGGGGGTTCAGGTGCCTGGGGAGGACAGATGAGGGCACTGCATCTCCCAGAGCTGGAGTTACAGGTGTTTGTGATTAGTACTTGGAGCAGTAGTACGTGAACCATGCTGAAGTCCTCTGCTAGAGCAGCAAGCACTTTTAACTGTCGGACCATCTCTCTAGCCCCACAAGCTGTGCTTTTCGCTCTCCACTTTTCTAAACTGTAAGTCTATTTTCCAGTTTCCTCTTTTATTTGTTTAAATATTTTTGAAAACTTTAAGATTTCTTATAGAGCCTTCTCCATTCACACTTAAATCAAATGACACAGATCTTTTCATTGTATGCACAAAAAAAATGTACAGATTTTTTTTATCAAAGTCTTTTGCTAATATTTTCCCCATTTGTAGTTTGTGGTGTTATTCTTTTGATAGGATCATAAAGTGGATAAATGTTCCATCGCAATCAGATAGCCTACGACCTAAGCCTATGACCCCAAACTATTACTTCAGCTTTCTCTGACAGTCCTTCTGCTCACGTTCACTGTGTGTCTCGTATATTCTGTTTTGAATTCATTTATATCTACCTCCCACTTCTAAATCCACAGATCTCCTATAGCCTACTCATTTCTTCAAAACATTCCTTCCTGGAATTATAATTGCAATGTACATCTTTAATACTCAAATCAGAATAAAAATAACTCTAATAAGTCGGATGCCAGGAGAAGAAGTCTTTAGGACATAGAATCTAAGGAACCAAGAAAGAAATGATGCTTATCACATCTATGGAATAATGAAGATCAGTGATGTTTCAAATTTAATTTAGATTAACTTGGCACAGCTGGCTGGTTGTGGTGACTATGAAAGGGCGCCGATATTATTAAATAGGTTAAATTAGAAACCTGTAGAAGAGTCTTTTAAATGGATCCGGCTATGCAGGCTTGAGCTGTCTTTTCATGAGCCTAAAGTGTACAAATATTTCCTTCTCTTTGTGTTTCTATACTTGACGTAGCTCGGTAACACTTTGTAAACATAGCATACCCCAGGAGAAAGCTCGATCTGAGTTTTTTATTCTAAGTTTTCTCCAATTTCAATTAATACTGCCACTTTTCATTAATCTGGGGTGGATAGGAACCAGTTTCAGCCCTTTTTTATAGTCTACAGTTCATATCCAATGCATCAGGAAGTCTGGTTAGCTCTTACTTTCTGGGTTTCTTAAATGATTATTTTCCCATTCTTCCATGGCTCTCAAATTAGAACAACACATCATCTCTTCTAACAGAACAATAATAATCCTACATAAAGGCAAGACTGCAGAGGGGGAAGACTTCAGGAAAACAGAAATCAAATGCCCTTAAAAAGATCAATACTTATTATGTATACTGTCCAACCAAATCAAAAGGAAAAATCAGATATGTTCATAGATCTCATTAACCATGCACAATAGAAAAGTCATATTCAATGCCGAAAGGGCTCGGATATTATTAAATAAAACCTGCTATAACAGACCTTAGCCCTTAAATACCTGGAAGGGAGTTCCTTGGTTGAACCAGCTAAATTTAGTTGCCTACTCATTGATTACATTGACTCCCTCTTGTTTCTCCACAGTCCACATGTAGTCAAATTGCTCTCCTAAAATCTAAGTCAGACCACATAATTCCCTTGCCAGAATCTTTCCAATGTACCCAAAGTATGAATTCTTGTCATGGCACACCATAACTCTTCTGTCCTTTGCCTACCTCTTTAATCTCATCTCCCTCCCCAGGCTTAGGGCTCTCCAGACACAGCGTCTTTCTTACTATTGATTTGTATGACTAGGCTTATCAGGATTTCAAAATCTTTACACTCCATTCGTGTCTATACACAAATGTCCCCTTTAGATATTGATTCCCTGACCATGGATCTCATCAAAGTTAGTTCTCCCCTTGCTTCCATCAATTATTCTCTGACCTTTTAACTTGATTTGTGATTTTCACAGGGTTTACTTTCACTTGGAATCACTCGATTATGTGTTCAACTGTCTTCTCTTTTCCCATGCCGATTCTTGAGAGATAAAAACTATCTGTCTCATTCATCACTGCACCTCCAATAACTAGAAAAAAAATGCTTTATATGCCAAATAGTAAAGACTTGGTTTTTTAATGGAGGAAGAAATGAGTTTTCTCTTATTCAATATGACCATCTAGTAAAGGAAAAGGTGTAGATCATCTAGTGTCATATTTTGCATTTACTTTCACCTCAGTTGGCATCTAGGCTTACTTTTATTTTAAAATATTATCCAAATGCATTGGTGGCAGATAAAAAGGAAGAAAGCTCCAATGAGATTCTTGGTGGCAAAAGAATGAGTATGGTGAAAAATCTATTTATAAACTCTTCACTCCTTTAGATCGATGCTGTAAGTCACAAGATTCCAAATCATAACACACCAATAAAAATTAAAATATCCCCAAAGCCATAGTAAAGATGAAAGCTACCCTTCTTACCTCTTTGGACAATGAATCTATTTTTATGTTTAGTTCTTTCCGTAATTCAAGTAGTAAGGAATTGCATGTTGCAACAAGAGACAAGGTTTTGCAAGATTAAAGCCTTAGATATGTCGATACCCTCTGATCAGAGGCCACAGGACCACGCCTGTGCTGGGACAAAGTTGAGCTTATTGATTTATTCTGAAGAGGGAGTTGATACACCACAAGGACCCATGGGGTTTCTCGGTGAGGACTCACAGAATTGATCTCTCATTTTGTTTGTTGGAGCAAATTGGAATTTGTGCTGGGGACATCCAAGTTGGCAGGACATTATTCTGAATGGGAAGCTACCCAGAAGTGCAATCATTTTATGAATTATTTTAGGAAATCTTAGCTATTCTTTGGGAGGTTATGAAATGAGGATAAACGTGTGATGGACAACGGTACAGCTGTTAGCTAACACAGGAGAACACTGGGTCATCTTGTTCAGACAATACTTTGTCTGTATTCATTCAGACATGGTTATAGAGTAGTCTTGTTTTGTCTTGAATTTCCTAAGGGTGGTGTGGCCTGTCTAACATCATCATTTGTGCCTCACCTCAGATTTCACGTTCTTGAGCCCAACTTATTCCTCATCAACTGAAGGCTTTGGTTCAGTGATGGCAAAGTAAAATCTGTGTTCCAAATCTGGTGCACATATATAGATTTTATCTGTGTCTCCCGCTATCTTTTCAAGATGAAATGAGTTCCTCATGTTTTAGTCGGAGAATTTTATGGAAGATAAATTCACATTGACTTGTCTGGAAAAATACATATCCTTTGCGATTCTGGATCTGAACGCTTGCCTGGCAACACTCAGCTGGGGCTGAGGAAGAGCCTGGCATGTGCTTTGCTCCCCTCAGGCATATGGGCTTGGCAGATCTGAGCTGGAGGTTCAGGTTCACTTCCTTCCCTTCAGGGCGTACTCTGCCAGCATCCACAGTTGTTTCAATGACTTCTGGGAACCCGTCCAGCACTGCGAATCCAAGTCGCATAGCCTTCCCTCAAAGCGATCCTGGTTCTCCCTTTATGTCAATTTCATAGCTCTATATTGGCTGTGGAAGTCTCAACCAATGAAGATATCAATGTCAGCCATCTCTGACGACAGCTTGTAACCTCTACCCACCCTCTTTGTCTCCTACTGGAACTCTCAGTCGCCCCATATAGACCTTGTATTCTTTTAATCAGCTCACCCCCTTTTTCCAATATTCCCTTTTCATCATCAGTGCTGCCAGCCACATTAGAGTGTATGAACCATTCCTAAAAAGATGCATTTGTAAGTTATCTTCTAAGCCAAATGACTTGTCTATGAGCTCAACTGTCTACCTTAGGCTTCCACGCCAGAAAAAAATGAATGTTGCCAGAGAAATCATATAACTAGAGGAAATTATATACACTCTTAAATTTACTTAAAATTCAAATTATAATCTTAACATAGCAAGAAACCTATGCAATATTTTCTTTGAGTGTTCATTTTTCTCATCTTCCCTCTGAGTCGTCCTCATCTCCTCCCTCCTACACTTGTCTCAGCTGATTCCCCTCAAATTCTTTAGCAGGCAGTTCCAGGATGGCAAGGAGTTTATTGTCTGGGGTAGAAAGCATTATTGTTTATGCTAGGGACACCTAGTATAGTGGATGTTACATGGTGGAACCTAATAAACACTGTTCAGGGTGAATATTTTCCTGACACAAGATCCTCCTAACTACCTGTCCATGGATCCATTGTTGTCTATTTTCTCTCCTCCTCAGCACTGTGCACGTCTGTGCATTCTGCAATTTTAACCTTCCTCATTATTTTTAAATACTTGATAAGAGTTTAATTGAATTTGAAAAGATATCTGGGTTATCGTAAGATATTGAGACATTATATTTGTCCAAGAGTCCTCATGAATGACCTTTACATAGAATATTTTATTATGATGATTATAATCACAGACAACAATTGCAGAGTGCCCTCCTTTGCTAAGTACTATTCCAAGGGCTCATTGTGTATAAATTTAGTCTTCACAATAGCATGAGATAGGCACTGTGTTTTCATCTCTATTTAACTGAAATAGAGAGAGTGTAGTTACCCACATTCTCACAGGCTAAAGATGGTGGAACAATACTCCTTTTCAGGATATTCTTCTGCATCCTTTAGAAAGTAAAATTTAAAATGAATTTAATAATATACAAAATCTATATCATGAAATCATTTTCTTGATATAAATAGGACCATTTTCTGATTGAGACCTCCCTATATGGAATAATGACTTTTAACTTTTAGAAGATTATAATTATATTTGCCCTTCCCTTTCCTTCCTCTAATCTCTACCATGTGCTCCTCTCTACTCCCCTTTAGTTAATGAAGGAACAGTAGGGTAAAAAGATAAAATATATATCAATAAAACCAAAACATAACTAAGCAGTGCCTTGTGGGACTCCTAACAGGAGGAACAGGGGCTGTCTCTCACTCTTTTACCAGCTTTTGAGACCCTACTCTCCATACTGTGTACCCTGCCCAGCCTCAATAATAGGGGGCGTGCTCAGTCCTACTACAACTTGATATGCCATGTTTCAATGATACTCAGGGGGGACCTGCCCTTTCCTAAACAGAAATGAAAAAGGAGTGGATGGGGGGAGGGGTTGGAAACAGACAGGGTGTGGAGGAGAGGAGGGAAGGAGTGGGGATATAACATAAATAAATAAACACATAATTTTCTAATGTTAAAAAGTAAAACACAGATGGAATTTTTAAAAATGAAATAAAAGGAAAAGCCCAGACATGACATTATGAGACAGGGAACCTCCAAAGATGCCACTGAGTTCATTTTCTGCTGACCACCTAGTGCTGGCCATGCAGTCTACTTAAGAGTAGTTTGTTTTCCCAGTGAGAATCCTTTGGAGGGAACTAACTTTTCATTCACAAATTGTTATCAATTGGAGATTGCTTCTAGGTTAGGGATGAAAGCATGTGTCCACTGCTCTGTTCAGCTTTAAGACACACTCTGGTGCATGCTGCCTCACATTCTGTGAGTTCATATGGGCTTGGGTCATGTTGATTTAGGACATATTGTTTCCTTGACATCCTCCATCCCCTCTGGTTCTTACACTCATTCAGCCTTCTCTTCTGCAGAGTTCTGTGAGACCTGAGGGGAGGGATTTGATGGAAATATCCCATTTAGAGCTGAGTGTTCCAGGGTCTCTCCCTTTCTGCCTCTTTCTGTTTCTGACTCTCTGTCTCTGTCTCTCTCTGTCTCTCTCTCTCTGCATACTATCTGACTGTGAGTCTCTGCATTTCTTCTCATCTTCTGCAGAAGGAAATAAGTTTCTCTGCTAATGGGTAAGTAATGCTTTGATCCACTTCCCTGGCCAGAGCATTATAACCTTTGTTTCCAAATATCAAATGTTCTTGAAGAAAATAAGATAAAAAGAGAAAGCAAATAGATTTATAAGTATTTATATATTAACCTATCATTCATGATGTTTCCATCTGTTGTTATATTGTTTGAATTGCCATCTGAAAAAAAACTTCATTTGCCTAAAGAACTTTCTGTAATAGAATATAGTATAACGCTGAGCCCTATAGTATAAATTCAGTGATAACTTGTTCTCTTGGTTTTAAATAGACTATTTCTATATTTAATCTTCATTATTGAAGGGTATATAAGAAATATTTGCTTCTGGTAGTTAATATAACATAAATGCTCTGTGTATAAAAAAATCACCTTTTTCTGGTTACTTCCAAGATTTACTACTTTAACTGTGATAGCCTAGGTATTGTTTCTTGTACTTATTCTGGTAGATTTTCTTTGAGATTCTTGGATCTGTACTTTAATATTATTCACCAAATTTGTGAAGGTTGTAGCTGAGATTTCCTCACGTCGTTCTAGTCTCATTTCTTTCACCCTTCTTCTGGAACCCCAGTTACACTCATATTGAACTTCCTGCTGGTCCCAGGAGTATTTTTTCAGGCTCTCTTAATTTATCTATGAAATATGAAGTGTTGCTATCTGCTATAGCATAGATAAGACTTGAAAACATTTGGTAAGTAAGGGAAGCCAGACTAAGAGCATCTCTTATCCAATGAGTTGATTTATTTGAAATGCATTTGGGGTCGGTAGAGGACAGCAGCAGTATGGCTGACTGAGTACAAGTGCCCTTGAGGGATGCTGAAAATGAATGGGATGAGATAAAGATCACTGCACAATGGTTTGAGTATTTGCTCCTCTAGATTCATGTATGTCAGCCTCTACCCTCACAATGATACATTAAGGGTATTTGGAAGTAGTGCTTCTAAAAAATGGTTAGTTCATCCAACAGTCCATTCATAGGAGCTCTTAGGCAGTACTTGTGTTAAAGAAGTGAGGTCTGTCTGTTGCTCTCCGATCTGATCTTCATTCATGTATAACCTCCTGACAAAGAGATTCAGGAACCACATGGTTGGCATCCCAGTCTCCAGAACTGTGAGCCAGATAAATTTCTATTCTTTTCCATAAACAGTATGTGACATTCATTTATAACACAGAACATGGACTCAAGTAGACAACTTCCTGAGTACCTAAAAGCCATTGAACCTTTAAAATAGCAAGACAGTGCTATGTGAATTATAGCTCTATTTTAGAGCATGTGAGGAATTGTGGAGAGAAAAGTATTACAACTGAGGATTCCAAAAATAAACAACCATAGAGATGAGAAAGAATAGGAGATAATGGTGTCATAAAAAGTAAGACAGAAAGATGTTCACAGAATGCTGTGCGGTACCAAGAATGAATGTGGGTGGAGGCTGAAAACTAACCACTGGGTTGAGAACTGGGGTAGAACTGATATCTTAGTAAGAGACCTTACAGCAAGTTGCGAAGAGAAACCAGGGAGCTGTGTGGGAGGAGATTAAAGGAAAGTAAGAACGCAATTACTATTTACTTCTTCTGGATGTTTTATAGGGTAAGAAAGAGCAGACAGGGAGAATATAAACGAGGTATACGTTTTCATTGAAAAACTAGTTTGGGGGCTTAATTGCTTTTTATGTGTTATCTAATCTTTGCAATAAAACTTCGAAAACGACAATAACCGTAATTGAGGTAATTTAGGCTTCTTAATAGGAATATGTAATTTCTTTCCCTAGCGTCATGCAACCCTTCTCTACCATTACTTAGTATCAATTTGAAATATTTAGTGCTTTCCCTATAATTAATGGGCGTTAGCAATAGTTCCTATTTTATATTTGATTTCCTACTGACATTTTGTGTTGCTTTGTATTATCTTAATATTTTGATACTGTACAATGCCATAGAAATCACTTCTCAAGAGTAGAGAATTAGATAATTCATTACATAAAGAAAATCTGTGGTTTCTCATTTTCTGTTCTTCTAAAATACCTACTCATTGTTACTAGTTTGGAATGGAAAGGAAAGAAGTAGTTTCAAAGAAAGCGTCTGTGTGACTTAAGCCACTGAGTATATAATATAATGCTCAAGTTTGGTTTACTGTTTTCAGTAGAAACTTTTATCAATTTTGTTTGAAATTTTTAAGTCTATTTTTTGCTTTTCTTAGGAATACCAACTCTTGCCAAATAGCAAAGCCTTATGTTTTTGACTAGCACCTCTTATGTCTCAAATAAGCCCCCTCCCGCCAAAAAAGCCAAAAAATTAGTATGTATTCCCATACATTTAAATCATTAAGTGAAGTTATGCTTAATTCTTTCAGCTACTCATTTTTTCTCCTAATGACAAATATAAAAACACCTGACACATGTGAGGCGAATATCAACAAGAATCTGAGGCACCTGAAACTAATGTAAACAATGCATCAAGATCGTTACCTGGGGGAAAAATATACAAAAAAAAAAAAGAATTTCCTTCTTTCAGACACACTGTCTCCAGAACTCACAGAAGTGGTACCAGCTGGGTAAGGAAGTATCCGCGCTCTGTTTCAGCAATAAAAACACGGTTTACAAATTGAAATCTTTCACTGCACCTATTGCTCAATGTTTCTGTTGGTTTCATTTACACTTCCGGTTTTTTGGCTTTTTTTTTTTTATTATTGATTCTTTGTGAACTTCACATCACACACGCCAATTCTGCTCACCTCCCAGTTTCCTCATATCTGCTCTTCACCCTTACAGAGTCCCCCCAAAAAGAAACTTTTTAAAAATCTGAAACAAAACAGACAAAAAAATTAAAAAAATATAAAAACTTTTCATTCCTCATCTGTCTTGCCTCTCCAACACCTCTTCATTCCTCCTAGTGGCATTGGGAGCTAAGGTGTGTCTCACAGTAGACCTTTTGTCCAATCAGCTTTACTAGCAAATGTTCGTTGCAATGAGTCCTTGGTCTGGTCCAAGGCCTGTGGTTTCTGGTACACCATCATCACTGGGTCTTCACTGAGACTCCTCTGATATCCTGTAGCCTCACCAACTCATGGAGATCCTGTGGTTATAGTTCCACAGGACCAATCCCTTCATGTGATCCAGCAGGACATAGATGAAGTAGATATTAGGATGGACCAACCGAAGGCCCTGGATGTGGTCCTGGCAGGCAGCTGAGCTGGTTATTCCAGGCCACTGGGGCTCCAACCCTCCCTTAGGTGAGGGGTGAGGCCATCTCTCCCTAGTGTTGGGAGCCCTGTGACTTAGTTTTGGACCAGCATATGAACACTTGTCCAATGGGTCTCCAAGAGGCGAAACCCATGCAGACGGTATCTCAGTTGACAAGAGCTGGTGGATCTCAGGACAGCACAGAATACTGCTGAGACCACACAGCTGGCACGCTCTCTTCTCCCTCATAATGTGGATGATTCTCTTGGCAGCTTTTGGTTTCACTTTGCCAGTCATGCATGGGACAGTTGTGATCATTCCTGGAAACGCCATTTTTTTTCTCCAATATTTTCCCCTAAAATTCTTTGGGCACTGACACTTCTCAGGTCTCTTATAGAGAGGCTTAGCTGTGCAGGACCCTTTTGTAGGACAAGGGAACAGTTGGAGAAACACAAGCTAACTGTGTGCATGCAGTTTTTGGCAAATCATCCCAAGTTCCATAAATATGCTTTGTTAAGTTTTGGATGACATTGCAGTTCTTGAGAATGTGTGCCTATGTTTATTATCTTTTAGCTTTGTAAGGACAGGACGTGACTGACTTGACATTTAGCCAAGCTAACAAAATGCTGAGCATTGTTTTTGTTTTAAAAGTTGTCTTGATAAACAAGATGGGGAAACAAAACCTATTTTTGTTTATTCCAGAGGTTAATCCTGGAAGGTAAGAAAAACACGTTTGTTTTTAAAGTAAAAATAAAGATGGTTCGAGCTATTCAGAACTGGCCACTGGTGTGAAACTCACCTGGTGGTCAGACAATTCTTAATCAGGACCTGAACCCAGGCTGCGGCAGAACCGAGGCAAAGCGCAGAGAGTCAGCTCTCCCGTGAGAATCGGGGCCAGTTCTCTTGATGTAATGTCCAGCAAGGGGCAGGGCCAACTTACCCAGGGCCAGTGAAGGGTGGGGCTGGCTCAGCATGACCTTCTGATTTCATCACACATGGTTCATATAACCCCCTGTGATAACACAGGCCATAGACAGCAATGCATATCCTAGCTGCAGCAAGACCACGGACCCAGACATGGCCCTCAGCAGCAGTTCAGGCATGTTCGACACCATGACTCTGGGCCACTGAGATCAGGATAGTTCTGGCAGCGAAACAACCCTCAGACACCAACAAGGCCACAGGTTGCAGCCAATATCCTGACCTTTGGTGGCTACGTGGACCCTAGACTCCAACACAGACCCCCTGCTGTGGTAGGAGCACGGATCCAGATGTGGTCCTCAGCAGCAACCTGACCTGAATGTCACCATTACTTCGGGTGACAGCGCTGGCCACTCAGATTGTCATGGCCCCAGTGGTATCATGGCCTTCAGACACCTACATGGCCACAGGGAGCAGCCTAGACACTGGGCATCCTTGTTGCCCTTGGCGGCAACTTGGACCAAGGGTGTCAACACAGACTCTGGCTGTGGTAGAACCACAGATCCTGACATGTCCCTTGGCAGCTGCTTGGGCCGGGATGTTCCCATGGCCCTAGGTGGCACACAGGCTACCCACATCAGCCCGTTTTTTACCACTTTCTCTTCTTCCACCATGTCTCTCTCCACAGCACGTGAACCACTCCACTTCTCTTTCCCTCCCATTTCTCCACCACACATTTGCTCATCAAAATGGCATCCACCTGCCCTGAGTGTCTGTGGCTGTCTTCCTGCCAATCAAGGCCTTGAGGACCCAGGCTGGTCCACAGGTGGTTAACACCCGTCTGAGCGGGATTGATTCCCTTTAAAAATTCTGTTCTTAGGTAAGTCATATTCCCAGTGGGTACTCATTTTCATACATTTATCAGTTAAGATCAAAGAATCTTACACTTTAGGCTGTTAAGTATTGTCAACTTGCTGAATATATTTTGCCAGCCTTGGTATGTCAGTTTGTGTACACTCCTATTGTATCTTGTTATGCTGAATTCCATTAATACTCCTAGGAGACCTCCTCTTTCCTGAAGGGAAATGGAGGTACAATGAATCAGAGGGAGAGGGGAGGTAGGAACTGGGAGGAGTAGAGAGATGGTCATCTGTGGTTGGGTTGTATTGTATGAGCAAATAAATGAAAAGAAAAAAAAGTTATACTACAACAGCAAGAACAAAAAGACTTGATTTTTCTAAGTCTCATCACTGGACTCAGGGGGCACATCTAGAACTTGGACAGTGTTTGCCAGGCAGGACACTTTCTACCAAACCAGTCCTTCCCTCTCTCATTTAGAGAGAATTCATCTCTGCTTACTAAAATTTCTTTTGAGATAAGTCTTCGAAGAATCTTTTATCCCTGATGACAATACCTATAAGCCCTTTAGTATGATTCTGACTCAGCCGTCCAGAAGTAGAGTCTTTGTACATTGAATCACGGAGTCTGTGGCTCTATCAAATATAGTAGAATATAGTAGGAAGATACTTGACTTCGAAGACTGACCATGACACATCTTCTGCCAAATTCTCAGAAGCTGTTGAGATTGGGGACGTATACCACTATGGAAGAAATGGGCAATTCACGACATATAACCCTGGCCTGGGACCAACAGTCTACACGGAAACCAAGCAATATGAGGAAAACATATCCAGACACCTTAGTCAGGATTAGAGTCTTTGATCTAAACAACTGAGGAACCAGATATGAATCCAACCACTGAGTCCCCCTTTGTGCCCTTCTGGCTGAGGTCCCAGACTCTGGATGGGAAACAAGTCACCTACAATACACGCTGATGGAAAGAATCCTCAGAATCATGAGAGCAATAAAATAGTCATTGTTTTGAGCACCAAGTGTTAAGGGAGTTTATTACATGTCAGTAGTAACCACACAAATCAAAGAAGAGTCATAGAAATCTGTGGAGTGCAATGTTTGAGTGCTAAATTGTTGAGCAGTCCTGTCTGCCCTCCTCTCCAGCTCAGCAGGGACAATGGCCTGTCCTTGTACCTTTGATGGAGCTCCCCAGTCAATGACTGCTTTAAACAACGAGGTGCCCACAAGGATTCAAACTGCCTTCCTCATGTGCCACTTTTGCTGTTACTCCTGGTCACACGGAACCAACATGAGCCTTGTTCCTTTCCTTGCGGTTACCTTTTTGGTGGGAGTGAAATTGAACCCAGGACCTCGAGCATGCAAAGCAAGGGCTCTGCTGTTGAACTACAGCCCTAGCCCTACACTGGCTTTTGAAAATTAGTCAACTTATCTTCCCCCACTTGACCTGCTGCTGCTTCAGGGACAGCAGGTGCCCTCACTTCTGGATTCACCTGACACTATCTGAATTGCATTGACATTACTATGGCCTCTTGGAGGCAGCAACAGCTGCCGATCTTGGAGACCCCTCTTCAAATCTCTGATCATCATCTTGGAGGCAGTAAGTACTGGAGCCTGTGCTCTGAGTGACCAGGTAATGCAAAATTGGCTCCAATTTTTTTCCAGCCCTGGAGTGCAATGTTTCTTCTGAGATAAAATGTCCCTCAGCTTAGGTCAAACCATCCCGTGGTTGCACTTGCACTTCCTTTTGCTATTGTAACTGTTCCCCTGTTTCAAATCCTAGCCCTTGAAATCTCTTTTGCAGGTTGTATTGCAAACTGTTCCATTAGAGTGATGGCTATCGTCTTGACATAAACCAAGCAATAAGGCTGCCAGGAGCCTGAGATTTGTTCTTTTGTTTGTTTTGTTTTTCTTCATTCAACAGACTTTTAGCAAACATCTACAAATAGAAGCATTTACTTGACTTTGAAAATAAAAGAAAGGCACTACCCAGTCCTTTTATTCAGGGAAATAAAAGGATGTAAAAAGCCAACCTTAAGTGGATTATGTACCCATCATATTGTTTGCAGTCTAGCATATCACTGACAGCCCACTGATCAATACCAAGAGTATCTTGTATTGCATTTACCTCTACTAATTTTGACTGCTTTGGGTACGTGTCCTACTTTTTTAGGTTTGACTCTTAAAATGAAGACACATACATTGTGACTCACTCACTTTTATCTTTCTCAAAGATGTACGTAACTCCATGAGTCCTAAACACCAAATTATTAGCCAGAGTAGAGATAGGTTAGAAAATATGATTTCATTTAAGCATCTTTTTTTATAACACAAAAGGGGATATTGCAGAAATATTTAGTAAAATGGATGAAGAGTGAGAGAAAAGTTGCAAACCAAATGTAGTTTTAAGATGTTTGAGAACAATTCTTTGAAGAAAAAAATCCATACTCTCTCTTCTGTTTGAAAATGTATCATAAAACAAGAAAAGGCCTTATTCATATAATTATTCAAATAATCTTGTTTATTTTGAGACCAACTTTTTTTTAATGGTCCTTTCTTCTTTCTGCTATCTTGTGAAACTGCCAGTATCTTTGCCTGAGATACTTGCTTGCAAGTATCAACCTACAAAAATCAAAATGGTAAATTTATCATGAGAATATTGGTGGTTCTCACTGACATGAGAAATACATTGGATATAGAATTATTGAAACCAGGGTATTAAATGTTTAGGTGTAATGGTAAAAATAAAATGATGCCATTACCAAGGGGACCACAGGTCACGAAGGGCAGTGGGTACCTGGCAGGGAGCAGCATGGCCGGTGAGAGACCTCGGAGGGAAGAAGGAAGGGGTGACTGTTGTTAGCCACCCATTTCACTGACCAGAACGGCCTATGGGTTTTCAGGGAATGCCTACTGTCATTGGAGGCAAGGGTAAACAGATGAGTGGTGGAAGGCAAGTTAGGATAGGAAGTCTATAGGACCCGCTGGAGAAGGGACCCACAGGAGGAAAGGAGGCTGCAGCAGGTGTTCTGTTGCAGAGCTGGGGATGTGACCAGGGGATCGGACTTGGAGGAGTAGAAGTGGAGGACTGCAGTTAGCCTACCTGCTTCCTTGACCAGTGTGGTCTGTAGGTTCCCAGGGAGGGCCTGCTGGAGTTGGCGGCGGGAGTAAAGCAATGGGTGGGGTGAGAGAGGTGAGGAGGGAAAGATTGATGGGATCCACTATAGAGAGGAAGAGGAATGAGACTGTCACAGGCTCTGCTACAGAGCTGAGGTTGAGGCTGGGTGATTGGAGTTGGCAGAATAGAGACAGAGGAAAGATGTGGTATAAGTTGCCCTCCATGTTTCCCTGACCAGAGCTGATGTAATTCCTCTTAAGCATCTACTCTAGATGTTCTAACATATCACCCTAAGTATGGCTTTTAACAATCTTGTAACAAACCTACATCTATCCATGCTAGGCACTGTGACTCTGCTAAGTGGTTGTATCATTCAGGGACTGACCAGGAAACAAAATCACATGAGCATTTAATACAGATTTGATATCAGATAGCTTTATCCAGACTTTCTTAATCCAAAGTCTCTGCAGCTTTTCCCAAAACACTTTCTAGCATCATATCTGGCCTTTCAGCTCTTAAACCCTAAAGAGCAATATTAAGAATGAATAAGATCGCTCTGAGAAATAAACAGGCATATAGTCCAAGTCACGAAGATAGGGTAATAAATAGGCAAATGGGTCCAAGTGGCAACGACAAGGGTACAGGGCACAGTTGTACTTAAGAGTCTGGCCACAGACCATGAATCTTTTTCTGTTAAACAAAACAAAAATTTTGCTCTAACTTTTTACATAAATCATTATTGTTCTATTTAATGGGGCTGCTGTAAACTCAATAACCTGAAGGATTTGCAAACATTTTAATGAAAAATGGACTGGCATTTTAGAGGAAATTAATTTGGTCCAGAGAGAGATAGTTTGGATACAGGGGGAATTTATCCTAGATAATCTGCCATGAGTTCTGTTACCTGGGTGATATAACACATTACAAAAGATGAGTTTATGCGATAAGTTGCTGCAAGCAACATGCAGAACCTGAAGGTGAGTGGAAGGGCTCAGAAGAAGGATGAGTTACCCAGGATGCCAAGTGGAGATGAGGGAAGATGGGCTGGGCTGTGAAGTAAAGACCACTTCGAGAAGAGTGGATTGCTAGGAGAAGATTTCTGGATTTGTTGTTAGGAACTTGCGAACCAATCACTAACTTGTAAAAGTGTGTGCATGGTTGAGCCATGTGCTAAATTCTCCGTCTTGAGTTCTTGAAAACCAGGTGTTCACATATTCCGATATCAAAAATGAAGTTTTCTGTGCTTGATGATTACCATTATTTTCCTTGAAGAAAGTGAAAGCATATACAATACTTGAGAGAGAGAGAGAGAGAGAGAGAGAGAGAGAGTGTGTGTTAGTTTAGGGGTTTTTCTTGCTTGCTTATTGTGCTGTGCACACAAACTAAGCTCAGAACTCTTAGCTTTGCTTGGCCTCTTAAAATGAGGGAACAGAGGAATTCCCATCCCACAGCCGAGCTGCTGGTGAACCTGGTTCCTGTCACCACAATTATTGCCGAGAGACAAGTTTACAAACCAAGGCCATCTGAAGGCCAACACTGGGATTTCTTCTCTTTCCTTTTTCTTTCTTCTTTTTTGTGATTAGCAGATCGTAAATCATTATTAGTGAGGAATATTGTAAACTGTGACAAGTCAAACTGTCAGCAGACAGAGAAATCCTAGAAGCAGCATGATAGTGTGCAGGTGATATACTAAGGAGAAGAACCCAGACAGGATGTGTGTCAATGGTTTTGAAGTTCTAGTTCATGTTCTCAAGTCCCACATAGCTCCTGGTTCACGAAGCTCATTCCTTCCAAGAAGAGCATCTGTTAGAACCAAAGTCCTTGCTGAACGTAGCTGCTATAGGCATAATAACAGTGATTCAAATCCATAAGATTTCTTTCAAACCACCTCTTTATTCGTGAAGCTTTCTCCCCCTCCCTGCCCCGGTAAGGCCTCTCCCCTATTTTCAAAGACAAAAGTTAATTCCTAGGGAAGTTTATATTCTTCCTACCACTTGAGTAAGTGGACTCAGCTTCTTGTATGTAAATTACCTGTACTAAATCACAAATTGAAAACACCATAGCCTCTTGTGTGAACCTCCTCATAAAATTCACGCATTCACATATGTGAGTTCAACATATTGTACAATGATTTAGTGGCACTTGAGGAATAGCCACATGCTGTATCTCATGGCCTTTTGTTTTCCACCTTTATTTGTACATACGTTTGTGTGTACACACTCACATGCCTGGGTGTGTGCCCACACACAAGTGTGCCAAGGCACACTCAGTGGACAACTTGTAGGAGTTGGTTTCTTCTTCCACCATGTGGGTCCCAAGGATGAAACCCAGGTCATCAGTTTTAGTCACAAGCATCTTTATCAACTGAGTCTCCTCGCCAGTCCCCCTCAGGGCCGTTTACTGTAGGTACCACATTCTCCCCCGTAATCAGCCCTTCCTCCTCTCTAGGATATATGTTCATATATCAGTTATTTGGTTGTTAGAACTACATTTTCACCTCTGTGAACATAAAACCATTTCCTAATGTCTCACAAAGGCAAAGACGAGGGTTAAAATTTAAACTTCAAAGCCTGAGATCACATCACAGTATTTGAATCATGCCTTCTTTATCTTCAATTTTGTATTTTGTTCAGGAATCCGATTTGCCATTTGCTGTCTTATACATAATAAGTAGGCTTAGCATACTGAGTAGGTAAAACATGGATTCCACTCCCTGAGGCTTTTCATCTTGAAACCTTGTTCCTCAGTCTATCAACTGCTGATTCCTCTGCTTCTATAGCTGTCCAAGGAGACTCTTCTTATCACTTCATTTCCTGGTCTGGTATTTCTTATGCTTTCTCTTGGTTCTTTCTCTCATGCATTTGACAAACCGTACTTAGTAAGAAAATCTTCACCATTCTGAGAGCTTACACACGGCAATGTATCCAATCTGAACTTACATTGAACTGATGGTTTGTAGGATAAAAGTTTCTAGATTGGAAATAACTTTATGACAGAATTTTTAATTTACTGTGTCATTATTTTTATTTGTCAGTATAACTTGGGGCAAATTATAACTGGGGTTTTCCCCTTTGAAGTACATAGGGTTAGAATTTTGTGTTGTTATTGTGAAAGCTTGGTCTCCCTGTAAAAATTCAGTCCTTTTAGGCTTAGGACTCTTCTTTGTTTTGCTAATATTCACACAATTGTCATTACTGATAACCATCCAATTTTGTTTAAAATGTCATGTCATAGCACCACTGATCATATTCTCTGATATTGAGAATATTGATTTCTTTTTAGATGAAGTCATTTTCCAGGGAACAAGAACAGCAACCAGGCCCCTCCTTAACCTAGGAAATCCAGGGAGGAATTCAGTGTCTGTTCATTAGTACAAAGCACCCTGCTGTGAGCCAGCAGAGAGCCATCTGCGAAGCTACAGCTCTTTCCAAATTCTCAAATGAGAAAGACTTTTCTCAGAAATGTTAACGTCTTTACCACGAATGCGGGTTCAGAGAATCCGTCCTGGTTTTTGCACATGAGTAGAAAAGGCCACAGATGCTCTTCTGTCTTGAAGAACACTACATCCTTGTGGCCTGTGAACATGGAAGAGGATGAAAAAGGAAGCCCCAGGTCCATTTGCTCCTATGGAAACAAGAGAGTTGCCTAAGTAGTCCTTCTGATTGGGTCTGATTGTGGATCGCTCATGTTGTCAGGTGGTTGAATCTGAGTCCAGGGTTACCATGGAGTTCCATCTTGGTGATCTGGTTTCCGGTTCCCTCAGTAGCCTTCTCAATGTGTCTCTAAAACAAAACAAAACAAAGCAAAGCAAAAAGAAAAAGACAGAAAAGAAAATACAACCAGAGAACTTATTAAACAAACAGAATGAGGGAGAGGCCCATGAAGTTCCATCCCTACCGAGGAGCTGAGCTATTGCCAATGGTTTGAGGAAAAGAAGAGTCGATATTATTCAGCTGTACAATCCCTGAAAGTCTACACATGCTTGCTCCCGTAGATGGCCCTACACTCCCCCACATACATGAAACACCAAATGAAATCAGTAGTTTTTTTAAAAAAACAAAGAAAAGAGCACATGAAGGTAAAATGGAAAAACGGCGGTGGTGCTGGGCGATATAGGAGGAACTGGAAGGAAGGGAGAGATGAGGAGATTTGATCGATCCACTCAGTCCATCAAGGCACATCACATGCATGCACGGAACTGGGAGTTAAAAATAAAATGGGGCCAAGAGTCAAACAATTCCCGTCGAGGAGCTGGTAAGGGTCCTGAGCAGGTAAAGGCACCAGCGCCAAAACCAAGGACCTGAGTTGGATCCTGCAGCTCACTAGGAGGAGAGAACTGATTCCATGTTCACTGACCTGCACAGGACCCATTCTGCCTAAAATAAATAAACAGACAGAAGGCCACAAATGAACCATTGCCTGAAAGACAGATATTCAGGAGCGGCTCAGGCAGCTTTCCTTTCCGTGGTTCCAAGCACTACCCTTTTAAAGCCTGTTTGGCGCCATCCTATCCCACAGCTCAAGTCGCTGTTTCCTTCAGAGCACAGCAGAAGTCATAAAAAGGAATTCATTCAGAAGCAATTTCAGAAACAGCGTTCATGAAAATCACAGTGGAAAGCAACCTATCTGCCATGTATGAGATAAAGTCATGAGCTTTCTAACATCACAAATCAAGTTTCCCACTGCTTTGAACCATTTTTTCAAAGCCCTTCTCCTTGAAGACAGCGAATTTTGACAACTGTAAGGAAAGTCACAAACACCAAGATAAAAGCAGTTGTTGAGACATGCATGCGTGGCCCATGCTCTATCTGCCTATTATACTAAAGACAGAGACGATTTAAGTCATCATCATCAGAATCATGAAAACTCGGCCATCAACTTAAGACCCAGCTCAGTGCTACACTGCCGGCTTAGCACACCAGGAACCTTTGGTTCTCAGCAATGAAGGAAAGCACTGATAAGCTGCTGTTTGTCTAAAGCAGACCTGATTATCTTGGTTCAAATCAAGGCCTCACCACTCACCGACTGTGCAACTCAGACAAGCTACTTCATTTCTCTTTCAGGTTGCTATAAAAATAGGATTAATGTGTAAAGTGTCCTAACCCTGGCTGGTTCAAAGTAGCGCTCTAGACATACTCGCTTCTGTAGCCGTTCAATCCGCCACTCCACGTCTAAGTTTAAGGTGTGTTTGTTCCTTCATCTTGTTTCAAGATCTCAAGAGCTTTGCTATTGTTTCTGAAAGGAGAATTCTGTCTTTAAAGTGAGGTTTTTCAAAGGAATTTAAGACTGAGTAGTAACAGGAGAACAAACCCCACCCCTCCCACCTGTCAAGCTAACACTGTGCTGCTTGGCTACACCACCTGAAGAAGAAGGTTTTCAAGGGTCAGTTTATTTCCTGTACATCTTAGCCCCGAAATTCCTTCAGTTCCTTGTCTCTAAAACTTAAATTTTAAGGCTCTATCCAATTTAATGATAACTTAATGTTCCAAACCTACCTCTATCAGCTCACTACTCTATCATAGTAGCCCACCATGAACACTTTTCTTCCCAACACATATTTGGTCGTCTTCATTGTCAAAGACTAGACTCAGAAACACCTAGAAGACTGAAAAGAGAGGGTCCACATTTAAACGTGTGGCATCATCCCATGAGGGACCCAGCCTGAAGAAAAGCAATTAGGAGAAAGCCAGATGAGCACCCGGATTCCCTCCTGCTCCACCTCAGTGTGAGCGAGCTTTCTGTTCCCACAGTTGGGAGCCGCTCCTGCTGCTATAGGTCTTAGCACTAACAGCCTGCATCCCCTAACCATGGAGCAGAACCTGCCGTCCTTCACTTACATCTTGTCCTAGAGAGGAGAAAAGCAACTAGATACTGAAAAGAGGAGATGCTGCTGTGGCGAACGCGGATCAATGTTTTGTAGGACTCATGCACAACAGGGTGCAGCTGTGGGTTAGAGGTCCTAGAACGGTGGGAAGCTGGGGAAGCAGCGATGATGGGCTGTTCCTCTGAGTTCGGAAGACTTGAACGCCAAGTCAAATACAGGGAGCCATGGTTTCAGAAGGGGACAGATTCTGATAGAGGCTCATCAGTCAGGTTCTCTACAGGAACGGAATCAAGATGAGTTCTCTCTCTCTCTCTCTCTTCTCTCTCTCTCTCTTCTCTCTCTCTCTCTCTCTCTCTCTCTCTCTCTCACACACACACACACACACACACACACATCTCAGAACTTTATTAAGTGAGCTTTTGAATAATAAGACAGCCAAATCACATCTCAGATGCTAAGAACACGGCATTGGGTCCTCAAGGCTGAGTGCCTCAACAGTCAGAATGGTCCCAGAGGAGCTCTCCCTCACTAGGAGGTGATGACCAGCAGTTTGTCAGCCCACAAAGCAGGGTGCCTCAGCAGTCCCAGTTTGGTATTGGAAGCCTGGAAAGTGCCTGAGAGCCGCTGGTGCCTAGTTCAGGAAAGCTTGGGGAGGCTGATTCTGCTACTGGTGGTGGTGGTGGTGGAGTGAGGAGTGGGAGGAGCAACAGGGCAAATCAGCTTGGCAAGAGGGAAGGCCAAGTCAGTAAGCGAGAACTTCCGTCTAAAATGTCCTTTATTATCTGGCTTGCTACCCGAAGGTAATCATCCTTCCCACAGCAAGTCAATTCTTCAGGTGGGGTCTCTCTTGAGTTGATTCTGAATTGTGGCAAGTTGGCATTAAAACCAACCATTACAAAGGACCTGATTGTTTTGCCTGTGTACTGCAAAGTTGGATGAGGCTAAATTCAAAAGCCAGGGACTAAGCTGTAGTGCCTGCACTACAGGAGAGTATGCGAGCCGGGAACTAGGATGGAGATTTAAAAACATACGCACACAGAGACACAGGGACACGGGTCATCCTTGAAACAAGAATGCCAACTTTATTGTGCTCCAGGGAAGTTTATATAGGGATCCTTAACTGATAGCCATGCCCCAGCTCTTGGGATTTCCAACTGTAAAACCCACCAGAATTCACTCCCCTGTCATCAGGAACTCATGAGGGTCTCGTGCTCAGAACAGCTGCAAACACAGGAAAACAAGTTGTTTTGCTCAGTCAACTCCAGCAGGCAAACGGTCTGAGGCAAGCAAAGAAAGTCAAGGGGCCAGGGGTCTGCAGCCCCCAACACTAGGTCGTTTGGCAGATAACACAATATCCAGGCAGTGGCATGGCTATTCCACTTACTTCACTAGGGACTTGCAGTGTGGGAGAATAGAAATGGATTCAGTCTGAGATGGAAGCAGAGCAGATTATGTGGAAAATGTACCATTCAGGCAAGAAGAGCAAAGTGAACCTGGTTAAAATCAGGGGCAGGCATGCATTTACCAGGAAGGGAGCCTGAGCCTGGTTAAAGTTAAGAACAAGCTCAGAAGTCATCTACAGGTGACTGCAAGGAGCCCTCAGCAGGGAGCGTTTTTAAGAGATGAACATGTTTAACTTCAACAAAAACAGAGCTATAGATTTAGGGATTATATGGCAAAAAAAGGAATGTTAGATCAACATATATTTCATAATTTAATTGTGCAGCTTATTGTATGTTAACCAGTTCAAATGATGCCACAAAGATTAAAAAAAAGATTGTCTTTGGGAAGAGGAATTCATAATTGAAGTTCAGGAGAAGATTCAGGGATTTAGGTAGCTGTCCATCAGTGTCCCAAGCAAGGTGTAACAAGTAGGAGCTTAAATGGGACACTGAAGTCTGAGAAAGAACAGGGGACACAGGACACGGCAGAAAGATTGTATTAGCAGAGCAGTAATGTCCGTAAGTCAAGTCGGCTGACATTTCAACCCCTGGGCACAGTGCAATCCAGGAGTCTGATGCCTGTGGCTGGAATGGAGGGGCATATTCCAGGCAGCACCTGGGGCTGTGCGTATGCGGTTTACTAGCTCCCTGTCTGAAAAGCCAGCTTTATAGAATTACATCTTTCTTCTGAATTTCAGTCAATCCTTTAGTAATACTGTGATAAGGTTTAAATTAGGGATTGAAAATTATCAAAATTCTCCATATAATCCTTATTTTGCTACAGTTCCATTTTTATTAACTTTTCTTATAAAGCCATGGCTTCTCAATACTCATTTCTTGTATTTTGAGCATCAGCATCCACCCTCCTTCGTACTGGAAGCCGCACTATCACTTCCAATTCTATGTATTTGTATGTTACTGGATCCGGTCTTGGCACCAGTGTGGAGAATATCGCAAAGGAGAAGCCAGTTGCAAGGTCCCTGGTGACTGTTTTCTGCTCCAGTGAGCACTTGACCCCCTTAAACCAATTGTTCACAATAAGCATTTGCTACCATCTTTGCAACAGACATTGATTGGATACGACAGTGATGAGGTTTAAAGACTTGTATTGATCGCTGCAGTTAGGCAAAAACTTTTCACACTACACAGCCAACTGAGAGATGGAGCTTAGTGGCCGTAGAGAAAATGGGCTGCGATGGTATACTGGTGCTACCTACTACCAATGCTCAGCTCTGGTTTTGGACTTCCTGCTAATGTGAATCTCTATGGCTTCTTTTCAGCCAAGTTACTGTAGGTCAGGTGTTCCTATTTGCACTCAGAAGAGG
The DNA here is from genome assembly GCF_018167655.1 of Microtus oregoni. Classification (NCBI taxonomy): domain Eukaryota; kingdom Metazoa; phylum Chordata; class Mammalia; order Rodentia; family Cricetidae; genus Microtus; species Microtus oregoni. The sequence goes on along the minus strand of NW_024543829.1, from coordinate 4,518,914 downwards.
CCTGTGTGTGTGTGTGTGTGTGTGTGTGTGTGTGTGTGTGTGTGTGTAACTATACCCTCCATATCTTATTTCCATTTGTTTATGGATAAGATTTTTTATTTCATTTCCAGTTTAGCAACTCCTCAAAGATACATATTTATATAAAAACAAAATGAAAGAACCGTCTTTGATACCAAGAAGGAAAGATAAAAGAAATCTTTTAATCCTGAAAATGTTCAGAAATTTCTCTATCTGAACGATACATCTCTATTCTATATGGGAAAGGACTGTTCTGTAATAATCTGTGGCCATTTAAACTTCCCTCTGGAAACTGCATTCCGAGGAAGAGCTGAGTCCCTCACTTTCCTGGGCATCAAACACAGCGCCTTCAACAGTGTTGCGGTATTTCACTCTGGTCTTGCCAGTCTTTGGGATCTCTGCTGAAAGAATTCAGACGAAACACACCATGCAGTGTATAAGACAGGCAGAGTTTATTAGAAGGTAAAGAGTCATTGTTGACAACGAGGAGGGCAATGGCCTGAGCGGCCACTGGGGGATGGGGGTGGTGGGATTGGGCATCATGGGGGAACCTCAAGGTGAAAGGGAGCAATGGTCAGAAAGACCATTGTACTGACCTACATTCTTAGGTGTGCTTTGTATTACTTCGTTGAGTCCCTAGAATTCCTTTCTGGGCCTTTTCTTCCTGGGCCCAGTGACTGACAGGCTCATCTGAATTAACTCTTAAGGGAAGAGAACAGGTCATCTTTGTTTTTTTGTTAGAAACCCTCACAAATAGTAACCTTAGCATCTTTTCAACAGTTCCACTGGGATCTCAGAGCCCATTCTTTTGGCTACTAATCAGGGTTCCACAGCTTGCATTCCTTGTTTAACATGATGATTATAAAAGGGCCCAATTGCAGTGATCTTTAATCTTATTACTCCTGGGCAGTAATCTTACTACTCCTAGATAGTAGCTCTACCACTGAGCAATGAAGAATTTAGATGTGTAATCTTCTTTCCTCTTTTGTCTCTCAAGATGGCCTGCCTTCATTGCTTTGCTCCTTCCTTTCTTATTCTCACTCACTATGCTGGGGAACAAATGCAAGAATTTACACACACTAAACTTTAAATTCAGTCAAACTAGATGTTGTGGTCCATGCCCTTAGAAGACTGAAGTAAGAAAAGGATGACCATGAGTTCCAGGCCAGCCTGGGCTACAGTAAGAACTGTCTCAAAAATTGAACTTAGCCACAGCAACAACAAAGTTACACCTAACTGAAACTACCCAGTCAAATACTGGCTAAAACTCTACCCCTCCCTCCCTCCCTCCCTCCCTCTCTGTCTCTCTCTCATGTTTATGAGTCTATGCGCATGTGTGTATGCATGCTTGTGGAGGACAAATGTTCAAATGTTGACATGAGGAGCTTTGCTCATCTGAACCTGGAGTTCAGCTGATCTGGCTAGACTGTGTGCCCAGCAAGAATGCGCTTGTCTCTGCCTAGCAAGTGTGTCGGGATTATAGATGCATACAGCTGTGCCCACTTGTTTTTCTTTTCTTTTTCTAATGTGAGGAGCAGGAATCTAAAACTCGGGTCTTTATGCTTATGCTGCAATCACTTTACTGACAGAGCCATCTCCTTAGACCAGAAACTTCTTTAAATTGACTTCGGTCCCATGTTTGTTCCAGATAGGCAAAACATATATTCATACAAATATTTTCTATCTTATGATCCTTTATTTTCTTTCTCTTTAATTAAATTTTTAAAGACATTAATAAAATATGAACTCTAAAAATAATGTAAAAATAAAACAAAACAAATCCACAATAAATACAAATTGAAAGAAGTTTGGAGAATAATTCTGAGCCACAAATATTTGTGAAGAAGAAAATTAATGTGGAAATAAATAAACTGTGAGAAAGTAAGGAGCTCTTAGTAAGACAACTGTATTAGAATCTGTCCTATGTGTCTGTCACCTCAGTGGCCCCAAAGCACCACAGCTCTGCTGTCTGTCGGTCGTGTGAGTCACACTGTCCATGTGCTTTAGCAATCATGAAAATCCAAGCTTGGCAAACCCTTGCACCCTGGGGTTTGCTCTTAGAATGTGTTCTCTGTCATGGCAGGACGCACAGCCAGCCTACTAGAGACAAGAGACCATCTAGAACATGAAGACCCAATTCACAGAACCATGAAAAACCATAAAGCTTGAGTTGCTTTTCTTTTTTGAGACAAGGTCTTGATATGTGGCCCAGGCTGGCCTTGAACTGGTATTTCTCCAGCCTTAGCTTCCCAGGAGCTGGAATAATCTCTTAAACACCTGAATTTTGTGGTATTTGGTTATGCAATAATGGAAAATGCTTCTCTGATATAGTAGAGCAAACCTATGCTTACATAAGCAAATCTATGCTTACTATGAAAATAATTAAGGTTTATAAGCAAACATCAAAACTGCTGTACTCTTACAACTCTAGACTTACAACAATTTTTCTGTAGTTTTCAACCTGTTAAAATACCTTATAATACTCAGTGTTTGACTGCTACCCACACATTCTATAGTGACTATACCAATCTAAACAATGAACTAGGTACATGATAAATAGTTTTATTTTTAAACAATGAATTCATATTTTTTCATATAAAAGATGAGATTTAATCACCAGGTTTTAAAAAATAACTATATTTGCCAATATCTTCATTTTTTACAGAAGCCAATTTCTCTAAATCTGTAGCTTCATCTATCACATAGCTTTTACAGATTCATAATCTCTTGAATACATTTCCAATATCCTTTAAAAATAAAACTTCATAAAGGATGTTTGTAGTTAACACAGTAAAACCTAACAAGTTACAGGACAACTGTCTAGCCCTCCAGGTACCACTGTATACTTGATTTCAACCAAATATTGGAGGATTAATTCTCTGTATTTACTTTTATTAAAAAGAGGTTTTTGGTAGTGAGAACAAATAATCTCTCGTTTGTTGCCTGAAAGCCTAAAATAGGATCATTGGTTTCTAGGCTTGCTACTTGCTGCTTAGCAACCTGGCCTACGTGCCTGCCTTCCTTCCTGTTGTAGAGCACAGTGGACATGGGAGCAGGCTGCCGATAGATGAACACTCGGCGAAGGCACTCACAGAGGGCTGCATAGGAGGAGTTTGGAGAACAGGCAAAAAATTTCTTGTCTCTCTTTGATGCTTGGACATAACCTGCCAAAAACATAAGGGGAAAAAAAACTGATATGTTAAAATAAAGGGAGAAAAGTCAGGATTTAAGGCTTACTATTTCACAGTAACCATCACAAACTTAAGTCTTTCAGTAAAACATATACCATAGTCAACAATAAATGAATTCAGCATCATTATTCTAAGCCACAGTTTCTTCTAAAAGTGCAAAAATACAACTTTAATTACTAAGAAACAAAACAGGGTTTCTCTTCAACAAAGCATAATACAGTCCCATTTAATTTCCATGAGATAAAAAAATAAGAATTTGAAATCTTAAATACCAAAACACATAAAAATTTAAATGCCTAGGTCAAAAATACAAAACCTAAAATGATGTCTTAAAAAACTTTTTTAAGCAAATGAAGAAAACACTAGATGATGGGAAGAGCTCCCATGCCCTTGGGTTGGCAAAAGTAGTGCTCAAAAATGGCTACATTAGTGAAATTGAAAGTTTAAAAAAGATCCTCATCAAATTATAATGACATTCTTTACAGAAACAGAAAAACAATCCTAATATTCATAAGGGAACACAAAGGACACTAAATAGACAAAGAAATCCTATGCAGAAAATAATGGCTAGAGGTTACGACAATACTTACAGATCTACAGAGCCACAAGACAAAAGCAGCATACATAATACAGACACAACAACAGACACACAGACCACCAGAATGGTATAAATAAACACAGCCAAGGCGACAGCACAGCCGACAACAGAGGTGCCCCCAGCAGGCGTTAGCATCCTACAGCCTCTGAGACAAGAATACTGGGAAACGGTATCCACAGGGAAAAGAAGGAGACTAGTCTCAGTTTGAAGAATCAACTCAAAGTGGACCAAAAACTTTAAGACCTGTAATTCTGAAATTAGTAAAAAAAAAAAAAAAAAAGATGTAAATAACAATTAATAAAAAAGCAAGGAATTTCTGGGAAGGACTACAATAGCTCCAAAAATAAAACAAAAGACGCCATTTGGTCACACGGGTTAAAGAGGTAATGCATGGCAAGGGAACAACTAATTGTCACAGAGTATCGAAGCTGCCTGTGCACTGCAGAGATGACTTGTACCCAGAAGATACAAGGGAACAACTGATTGTCACAGAGGATAGAAGCTGCCTGTGCACCACAGAGATGACTTGTACCCAGAAGATACAAAGAGGTCACAAATTATCCCAATCCCAAACAATTCAGTGTATAAATGGGTGATGAAATGAACTGGCAGTTCCCAAAAGTTGAAGCACAAATGTCCAGTAAACATATAAAGAATGTTCAGCATCTTTACTGTGGAAATTCAAATTAGGTCTCCTCTGAGATTCTACTGGAGAGTAGGCAGTATAGCTGTTGTTACGAGAACAAAGGACAATCAATGTCGAGGAGAATGTGGGCAAAGAAGAGCAGATGGGAGTGTACGCTGGTGCAGACTATGGAAGTCAGCACAGCCTGAAAGACAGAACTACCGTATGATCCAGTTATAGGGTCATCTAATGGCAGAAACCAGTTAGTGCCCATGTTTATTACAACACTATTCACCGAAGTGAAAATATAGAATTAGCTTAGATACCCAACAAATGAATGCATAAAGAAAATGTTATACACACACTCCCAAAATACGGTGTTTTAGCTACCAGAAAAAACAAAATTCTGTCATCTATAAACACAGCAAGGGATAGAAAGGTTGATCAGGCAGATGACAATGTAGGGAGAAGAATGGTTCTAAAGGAAGTGGGAAGTGAAGAAGGAAGGAAAAGGGAAGAGACAAAATAGCAGTTTTTCTCAGATGCAAACTAGATTTAAACGCAAACATATATTCATATTCTTTACATGGGTTTACATATACACATGAACTGAGTAAGTCATGAGACGCAACAGGTCAATACTGCTTTTAAAACATGACGTAGGATGCAAAGAGGGAAAAGTGAAGATACAGGGATCTATTTGAGTAGATGAACATAAACTGTACAGGCAACTTTGATAGTAGTGTCCATAAGAACTCAAGAGTCCTAGCTACTAGAGAATTGATTTAAGTTAGGATCAAGCACAGCAGAAGTCATCTGCAGGAGGGTGTTGCCATGCAATGAAGACTCTAAGCATCTAAAAGTGACCTGGAAGAACTTTCCTTTTCCTGAAGGAAAAAGATAATTACAAAATAGGAATTACAGTAGAGCCGTTAATTAATCCATCAAACCTCCCAAACTATTGCAAGACATACAAATCCACTTAGAGTCCAAGTGAAGCCGTCTAGTCATATGTGCTAGGTGATAAATTCCTCATCAATTAAAGTTCTACAAACATAGGCTTTAAAACCCGCACTTTTACATTTATGCTGCCAGTTTAAAGTAAGTGTCCAATAAAGTAATAATTGTAGCTAATTCATATAGCAGACCTCCCACATAATATGGGTATATTTCAACATAAAAACCAATCAAAGTGTAGTCTATAGTTACTACTTCCTCTTGTTTTCACTGTGGTTTGGATTTTGAGTCAGACTCTTGCTATATAACTGGCTGGTAACACACTCCTGCCTCATCCATCCAGATGGTGGGAATGTAGGTTTGTACCACCAGGTCTGGCTTCTTTAGCACTTAAGTTCAAAGAAGTATGTCTTCTCATTAAAAATGTACATCCCTATACAGCAGCTGTATAACGTTTTAGAAGATTACTCTGAAGATACTTAAACAAGTTGCATGTACTGCAAGGTCAAAGACCCTGATGATAATGTATTTTAAGTTCGTATTTAATTCAACTCATTAGAAAGATTCAAATGGTTATATTGCCACTTCCATGTCCATTCTGTGTTATCTTCCATGCAACTGTAATAACAGGTTCATCTTTGTATTTTAACACTTTAACCCTGCTCAACAGAACACAGACACCCAAACTGCAGCATGAACCAATTAACTAGCAGGCCTGGCTCAAATGAAACAGAGCAGCTTTCATCTGAGACAACGACTGCTAGGGCGGCCTGGAACCCTCCTGAGGAGCAGGCTTTCTACCTAGGGTGGACTGGAACCCTCCTGAGGAGCAGGCTCTCTACCTAGGGTGGCCTGGAACCCTCCTGAGGAGCAGGCTTTCTACCTAGGGTGGCCTGGAACCCTCCTGAGGAGCAGGCTTTCTACCTAGGGTGGCCTGGAACCCTCCTGAGGAGCAGGCTTTCTACCTAGGGTGGACTGGAACCCTCCTGAGGAGCAGGCTTTCTACCTAGGGCGGCCTGGAACCCTCCTGAGGAGCAGGCTTTCTACCTAGGGTGGACTGGAACCCTCCTGAGGAGCAGGCTCTCTCTACCTAGGGCATTGAAGGTGGCGATGTGCTCCCACATGTCATCCTGCTGGCTGCAGTGTGGCTGCCAGAGGAGGGCATCGACGTCATGGCGCAGACAGAAACAGGGCATTTCTTTAGGATCCACGGTGACTGAGAACAGATACTGGTTGCTGCCAAGATTCACCTAAAGGGATCAAAATCAATTTATTCAAAAGTTAGTAGTGAAAACGGACATAAGACATAACTGTTTTGAAACCAACTTTTCCTCCTCCATTCTTCCTAAGACAAGGTCTAAGTCCGCAGCTCAGGCTGCCTCGTACTTGGCAGTCCTGCCCCAGCCCAGTATTTCACACGTGTACCAGCCACCATGTTTTGCTTGCTCTAAACTCTGAGGACCTGGTTTCTGGATTGATTCCTCATAGAGATCCTGAAAGGAATGTCTCTGTTACACTCATTTTAAAGCTGACAGAAGCAATGATGTGGGGCACTTAACTTGTCCAAGGTCAGGATGCGCTGAAGCTACCGACAAGAAATTTGGACCCGGACTCTCTGTTCTTAACCATTATGCCATCTGAAGGGATATTAGCCCACTAGAACATGTGGCTCTGGCAGGCCTCGCCCCTCTCCTCTCCTATTTCCTCGCCTTACTAAAAAGTATTACATTACATTCCTGAAGCTAGCCCCCAAGGTCTATTCCCTTATTTGGCCACTTCCCTCTCCTGAGGCTGACCACCAAGTTCCAGTTACCAAGTATGGAAATCCAACAATTAAAATCCCCCTTTGGCTCACACAATTAACACCTCATCCTAATGTGGATTTCCCCCTTTACCTTAACCAACAGCCATTCTCCTATGCATCTGCCTCCTCTCTATTCAAAGGCAGTCCTTTGTCCCCTTCCCCTTCTCCCTCATCCTCTATTTCCTGTCTTTGTCTCTTATTCCCTGCCCTCTGTCCCTCTGGGCCAAAGAACTCTTCTTTGTGCGGAGAAGTTGGTCTTGGGTGTCCTTTCACTATCCACCCCTCAGTGTCAGTAGTCAGTTTAACATTTGACAGGAAGTACCAACTGAAAAACAAGAGTGCTAAATCACAGAACACAAACATTAAACTTGCCTAGTGTTAACTTGTAAATAATACCAAGAATAATTAGCAGCCACTACAACTTAGGAGCACATTCTATATGCCAGGCATGTTTTAAGTACTAATCTGCATAGCTCAAGAGGCTGTTGTTATCTTCATGCAATAGTTGAAAGTAGTGCCTTGAGATTTTGAGTAATTGCTTCTATGCTACAAGGGAAAAAAAAATCACATTATCAGATAAGGCCTCAGATCTACTTATCAATAGCTCCACTGTGTTCCTGAATCATGTTACTGTTACTATCAATAATATTGTTAGCAGCTGTTACTGTAATACTGATACTTCAGGAACTCCATTTCACTAATTTGAGACTCACAGTTGGATCTCACTCACAGGGAAATTTCTTTAACAGCGCCAGCTTGCAGCCATATTCTTCATCAACCATTTTATTATTGGAGGTTTAAATATCAGCAGAAATAATATCAAATGTAGATAGTAAGGTTAGGGTCAGGGCTGAGAGGCCCAGTGTATGATATATGCTGACGTGAGTCCATAAATTCTACAGTCCAGTGAAGAATGAGATGTTGGTTAGGACGCTTGAGGCTAAGGAAAGCTGCGAAGGCTGTAGCGTGAGGATTCAATGGTTCACCAGGGCAACCTACAAAGCTGCCCGCTCATGAGAACAACACCCAGGAGCGGGCATTTAGAGAGTCTCAGAGCTCTCTCTGCAGCAAGGAAATGGCTGCTGTGCTTTCGCCACTGTTTATTTCTTCCTTCCCTTTGCTCTGGACTGTCAGTGGCTAAGTGAGACTTATTTTCAAAATTCCACTGGCAAATGGCTGTTACAAAAGCCGCAGAGGACCCAGCACTGCTTCAGCTCTTTCCTCACATCCATCATTTTCCTCTGGATTACTGAGGGCTTTCCCAGAAGGACAAACCTAACTGAGCTACAGGAAGGCTACAATAGAATCTACATAAAAATGTGTTTACTGTGAAGAGAGTATTACCATTCCTAAGGACAGAACTAACTCATCCCGGAGTCTCCTATGCATGACTGGAGAGCAGCACCAACTGGAAGCTTAACTAAGAGATCAACCACGCAAACAAGAGGTGAGTCCCTTGTTCTCATTAGCTTGTTCTCCGTTCTCTTCTTCCGTTTACTTCACCTATACTTGTGCTATATGGTATATCAAAGTGTATTCCAGTCTGCCTTTACTGACTCCTCTCGTCCTCTTACACATTCTTCTTATCCCCCAATACACCGTGCAGTCATCACCTGTTCCTGGAATACTTATCATGATCCCATTTCAAAACTGATCATATTTGATGTTTAATAAATCATAACTGTCATCAAATTTGACCAAAGTATTCTTATAAAAAATATAAACATACTGAATGAATTACACAAATGAATTCTATGCCGAAATTTGTAATTGGCTGTTCGAAAGTGAAGGAGAAAGCGACACTACACCCAAATGTAGTGCTGCATGGGCTGAGTTGGGGAGTTACGGCCGAACGCTGCTAGAAAGCACATCACTGGAACAGACAGTGCAATCTGAGCATCAGCTTTACAGTGAGACTATTCTATCAATATTAAATTTCCTTAATGGTATTCTGGCTACACTAAAAGAATGCCTTCATCTTTAGTGCCTACATCAAGTAGGCAAAGGAACAATAAATGCAGTTCATTCTTAAACTCTACAGCCAGAAGAAGAAAGGAAGAACAGAGGAAAAATATGGTGGCAAAAACTTGGCAACTGCTAAGATTTGAGCTACGGACTGAATTGCAGCCCCCTCCCCCATACATGATGTACCATACCCTGGCATTGCAGAATGTGCCTATGCTATTTATCACATCCAATACCTTTCAACCAAACTATTTTTGCAAAACATGTATTTCGTTCAATTTTTATCTGCCAACCTTCTATTTATTATCCACAGCTTTTTAGAATTCCTATTATCAAGAACTTACCACATGGGTTGTTTTTAATGTATTGCCATCAAATCTGCATAAACTGGAGCTCTCTTCAAAGAAAATATCACATTCTTCTAATTCCTGAGCATTACATGGAGGTTTCTCTTTATCTGGATTTGGATTCTTAAGCCAAAAAAATAAATAAATAAATAAATAAAATAATTAAAAAACAAGTAAAAATCAAACAATAAGAAATAATTTATTCATCCTAAAAAAGATGTCAAAATGGCAGCTTTGGTCATCTGGACACAGTGTCTCAGGCCTATGAACCCATGACTCAAATGCTGGAGACAGAAGGACCAAGCATCATGACTTCAAAGCCAGTCTGGGTACACAGAGAGACTGGTTTAGGCTGGACCTGCATCCTGTACCAAGACACTAAAACCAATCAACCAACCAACCAGTCAACCAGCCAGCAACAACAAAAACACTTAGGTACTGTAATTATATTTTATATACTCAAAGACGAAAAGAAAACTGGGCATGTTGAGATATGGAAGACAGAAAAAAAGGAGCTAGTGAATTTTTTCCATATGAAAATGCAAAGTGAGAATAGAAAACCAAACATGAGATAGGTGATTAGCCAATGCATGAATATAAAGACAGAACACTAAACACTACAGCACATCACAAATCACGGTATGTTTAAAAACATTAGAGTACTGAAAGTCACAATAATACGACTGCTGAAAAGCAGTGATAAAGAAAAACACTAACAGCAGTCAGAAGAAACTATTTTGCATGGCTGAACAAAGATTCAAATATCTGACTTCTCACAAAAGCTCTTTCAGCCAAATACAATACAGCCTTTCTAAAACGAACAATAGCTGTGCTACCACTGAATCATAATCCTCACAAAGGCAAATGAAAGAACTTAAGCAAGAAAAGTAAGTCTACCAACAAAAGCCGAGAGAATTAATCACCAGATTATATACAGCACTGCAGGCAACACTGAGGGAAATTCTTCAAGGAGTGAAAAATGTAAGTGACGGCTGAGTCAACACAAATGGAAAGCAGGGAAATGAGGACCACCTAAGTGAATGACTTGTCTCTCTCACTTTTGCTCTTCTTCAAAAATCTGACTAAGGCTAAAAATACTGTATTATGAGGGATCGGAGTCAGAAATAAAATATATGACAATAATACAAATGATAAGGGAATGGATATATTATATAATCCTTAAGTTGTACATAAATAATACTTTTTAAAAGACAAATAATGTCAGAGATAGACATGACATATAGACAAATATTCACCCACAAGTGTATACATTAAATGATTATTTTAAAAATTAATTATCTAAACTACTTTGAAAGCAGAAAAATAACAAACTAAGCAGAGGAGAGAGATAAACATAGCAATTAAAGAGAGAAAAAAATTTAAAGTCAACAGAAAGTGATATTTAAGGTAACACTCTCTGTATTAAATTGAATTGTCAAAGCTCAGACGGCTAATACACAACAGCAAGATTACATGATCTTCCATGATGGAGGGTGAATTCCCTAACCACTCTCTGATATAAGCATTACCTAGGTATCAAAAGTGGGTAGACAACTTCCAAAAATGGAAAAAGAGAGCAATTTACAATCTATCATTTCCCTAGCTTACTGATGTTAGATATATATGACAATACTGTATGTCTCTATTTTTCATAAAACACTGTCTGGGGCATAAGTAACTTCTCTCATAAATATCAATGCTTCTTTGAAACCATGAAGTTTAAAAAGCCCTCGGCTTAATAGTTCATTCATTAAAACAATTACTGAGCTAGAAGATGGTGAAGTAGCAACAAAGAGCAATCTTCCCCACAAATCTTAACTAAAGACTAGACTTGAGAAAGAAGTAGGAGGCGCAGAAAGGCAAAGGACACAAAACACAGACACAAAACACATAAAGATAAGAACACTGACTGTTAGCTTTATAAAGGAGCAAAGCTCCAACTCCATGAGACAGCAAAGGGAAGCAGGGACTCGGTGACACTAACAGAGAGACATATTTTTCTTTTATTATTTTTATTTTTTTATTTTTTGGTTTTTCGAGACAGGGTTTCTCTGTGGTTTTGGAGCCTGTCCTGGAACTAGCTCTTGTAGACCAGGCTGGTCTCAAACTCACAGAGATCCACCTGCCTCTGCCTCCCGAGTGCTGGGATTAAAGGCGTGCGCCACCACCGCCCGGCTGACATATTTTATTTTTATCTCACTTTATCCTTTTTTTAAATTAGGTTTTATATTGGTTAGGCTTTGACTATTCTGTTCACCAATGTATGCTCGTGATGACGTAGGGAAAGAGGGACTTACACACTTGCTGGGTGTGGAATGCGGTACAGTTCACACCCATGGCAGTTTTGCTTTTAGTTTTGTGAGGAAACTCGAGTAATTTCTACACTGCTTACGTATGTAGTGCAGAGACATCTGTACATTTATGTTTATTACAGCACTATTTACAATAATTTACTATACAATCAAGTCTCGGATATTGGCATATAAATGGCACAATTGTAATTGCTGCTTCTGTCAACATTGGTTGATTCTTTTAAGGAATCTCAAAATATAGCTACACACATACACCATGTAAAATATGCCTTCACATTTCTGTATATATATTCATAGTAAAATATATAAATATTAGAGTTTCAATCCATATTAAAACATTAATTAGGTTGATAATCACTTATCGGTGGCATTTACATAAGGAAAGGCACATTAATGTTTGACGTGGCATAATCTTCATATAAGATACTCCTGGGGAAGCCAGTCGGTGGTGGCGCGTGCCTTTAATCCCAGCACTCGGGAGGCAGAGGCAGGCAGATCTCTGTGAATTCGAGGCCAGCCTGGTTTACAAGAGCTAGTTCCAGGACAGGAACCAAAAGCTACGGAGAAACCCTGTCTTGAAAAATCAAAAAAAAAAAAAAAAAAGATACTCCTGGGGGCTGGAGAGATGGCTCAGAGGTTAAGAGCACTGACTGCTCTTCCAGAGGTCCTGAGTTCAATTCCCAGCAACCACATGGTGGCTCACAACCATCTGTAAATGAGATCTGGTGCCCTCTTCTGGCCAGCTCGCATACAGACAGACAGAACACTGTATACATAATAAATAAATAAATCTTAAAAAAAAAAAGGATACTCCTGGATTCTTGGACAGTGTCTTAGACTACTGTACTTGCTTACCAGTTCGTCGGAGGTCAGGTGCATCAAGCGTTCTGCTATTGCAGCACACTGGGCTGGGTCCCTTATAAGTTCCCCCTGTTTATCACCAACGACCAGCTCTGGCCACATCAGACCTTCATTCTTCTTAATCAAGGTAATCTCCAAGCTAAATGATTAAATGAGAAACACAATGCTACATTAAATATTATTCATTTAAACCGGTGCAGTATTTCATTACAGTATCCCAGCACTCAGTAGGCTCAAACAGCAAAGAATCAAGAGTTCATGGCTACTTGAGGCTAAGGAGTGAGAGCACATATTAAAATTAGAGAGAGAGGAAAAAGAGTGAAGGGGAAGACTAGAAAGAAAGGAGGAGGAGAGGGAGGTAAAAATTACCTATCTAGTATCTAGAGAGTATTTTACCAAAAATCTCACTCACTTTGACTTTTATCTATAATCCAATGATAAATAACCTAAACTTCATAACTAAACATGAAAGTGCCACTAGAAATGGAGCTCCACGTGGCCTGAAGACAGAATTGGAGTGACTGAGAAAACAGAAAATGGAATGCAGGTATATAGCATGCTACTAAATCCAAGTAATAAAGCACAAGCAGCATGGATCTATGGGACACAGCAGATAGATGAGCAGTGCACCATATACAACAACAACAAATGACCCAGAACTAACCTCTTAAGATACAGACCCAACAATTTACTAACAGAAACTAAGAGCCTTAACATGTAATTTTAATCAAAGACAGGGCAAGTTAAATTAATGTCAATGGTAATTTTTAAAACATCAACTTTTAAAAAACTGAAAACAAATGTAGGAATTAAAAAGAAACTTTGTAACACAAGAAAAATGTTAATACAGTCTATATAACTTGCTTTATATCTAATTCTACACATTTAAGCCATTAAACAGAAACTTCAATTGCACTAGGCAGGCCGCGCCAGAGACCCAGTGATGAGAAACTTCTGCTGCAGGAAAATGAAGTGCTGAGTAAGGACAGACCACGGGCAGAGGAGGAAGCAGCCGCCTGTGTCTTTTGGACAGGAGAGGCAACCCAGGTAGCAGGCCTTGTGTTGCCTCCACAGTAAGGAAGCTTTTCCATGCGCCATCTCTGATAAATGTGAAGCACACTAACTCACATCCTGGAACAGCTTCAAGCACACAAATCCAAGAATACAATATGACCTATTATTGTAATTATCAAAGTAAACAAGCAAACTTATCAACTATTCTTTAGCAAGGCTGTTGTTATCACGAATTCATAAAACAATTAAAGCACTAAATTTTTTCTGCAACTATTTAAGAGACTATACAAAATAATATCACTAGCTGGGGGGGGTGGCGCACGCCTTTAATCCCAGCACTCGGGAGGCAGAGGCAGGCGGATCTCTGTGAGTTCGAGACCAGCCTGGTCTACAAGAGCTAGTTCCAGGACAGGCTCCAAAACCACAGAGAAACCCTGTCACGAAAAAACCAAAATAATATGGTTGTGGGGACGAGGCAGAAATCCTTAATAAATAAATAAATTAAAAAAAAAAAACCAAAATAATATCACTTACATAATAAAAGTTCTTATCATTAACACTGAAAATTACCACCACAATCAATAATGCCCAGACTTAGTTATATTCTCTAAGGAATTTGCCAGTCTGATGAGAACGGTAACAAAAGCAACAACACTGGCTCACACTCACCTAATGCTTTACCCTGTGAGAGGGACTGCCTCGGGCACTTCATGTTTTCCCTCATCTACTGCTTCACACAACCAAATGTCTTTATGTCCATGTTCCAAATGGGAATGGAAAACACCTAAGTGGTTAAGCAACTTCCAACTGAGCAGTGTGTTCGAGCTACCAACTGTACTGGCTGATTTTCAATTGCCAATTCTAAATGCTATCAAGACTTTTGCATACACATAAACACAGTCAAACAGATGTGGAAACAAACTGTTTCAAAAGAACTTCAAACGTAATTGTTTTTCCATATATTATAAAAACCAAAAAAACAGTAAATTTGTGCATGCTAAGCAATCCCTCTACCAACTGAAATACAGTCTATGCCCCTTGGTTATCTTAGGAGTTTGTAGGGCTTTTATACAGTGAAAATGTCTTTTATATAAATATTTTCTTAACGGTTCATGTCTTGCTTTTAAAAAACATTAATAGATGAGCAAAAAATTTCGAGGTCAGCCTGGTCTACAAGAGCTAGTTCCAGGACAGGCTCCAAACCCTGTCTCAAAAAACCATATATAAAAGAAAAGAAAAGAAAAGAAAAGAAAAGAAATCACAGAAGTACAGCAGCATCTTTACTCTTAACTACTTTTTGATGTAGTTTCAGCATTTTTAATCTATCTAAAAAGTGACCAATATGGATGGAACTATTAACATTCATCTTTAACATAACTACTGTAGAGAGAAAATATTAAAAAGTAAAATCATAAAAATTAAAATTTCAAATGTAAAACTACAAAAATACCTGTCATTCTCTTTAATTGTCCATGCACTGCTTTCACAATCAATAGATGAATAGAGCTTTCCTTCCAAAACCTGGACATCCTTCAGCATAACGCTGATGTTATCAGGCAAAAACCGTATTTCAACATCTTCCTTTGCACAGTGTTCTGGAAGCCTTACTGTTACTGTCAAATCATCGTCAGTTTGCTGCCAGTAATACAGAGGTTCTACTGGGGAAAAAGAAAATGCATTCCATAATAAAAATAGACGTAACACACAAAATCAAAGAGAAAACCTATCCAGCCAATCACTGTGTTTCCTAGTGAGTATTCTGTCACATAT
This sequence comes from Microtus oregoni, assembly GCF_018167655.1. NCBI lineage: Eukaryota > Metazoa > Chordata > Mammalia > Rodentia > Cricetidae > Microtus > Microtus oregoni. The sequence goes on along the minus strand of NW_024543829.1, from coordinate 4,503,452 downwards.
ACATAAATTGTAAGCACAAAGACTTCAAGGAATTTGACACAAAGAGTTGTAACAAATGCACACGATACTTTCCTCTTCCAGGCTCACCCAATACATTAAGAGATGGCACTCATAAATACTACTGACAGCAACCCCTTACTTTGTTACTTCACTTTCTGCCTCTTTTTAACCTCCCCCTTCTTCTCCCTCTTATTTCCAACACACACACACACACACACACACACACACACACACACTCTCTCTCTCTCTCTCTCTCTCTCTCTCTCTCTCTCTCTCTCTCTCCAGTCTCCCTGAAATGTGAACATATCAGTTACTCAATCTAATCGCATAATGGATAACTTCTGACAATAAGGCTAAGAGGAACCTGTAAAATTACATGTTTTAGTGAAAACAGACTAAAGAAAATTATTATGATAATACCAAATAGTCCACAGGTACCATTTTCATGAGGTTTACAGAGAATGAAACCAGTTTCTATTCTCAGAAGTGTTAAGAATGCTAATCAATCAAACATATATAATTTAAAATATCCTCTTTTCCTTTATCATCGTGAAAATATCACAAACAATAATTGATAAATTGCAAGATGTAACACAAAGCATCAACAAGAAAACCAGCAGTTGGACATAAACGCACACTGTGCTCTGCTGGGACTGGTTTGCCGTGGTCACAGCATGGAGGCAGAGACATCCCCAGTGATCAAGGCTCTCAGTCCTTCACACCTGCTCAGTGAATGAGTTCTAAGGGCACAGAGGTTTGCTTTAAGAACACTGACTTGGTAAAGACTTTAGTACATTTAGCAATGAAATAAGGTTCCTGTATTTATTGGGAAGAAGTCCACATCTAACAAAAACTGGATGTGAGGTAACAGGAAAGAGAAGAAAAGGCCCTAAAGGCACAACTCTTTCTGTATCGAGAGGCTCATATATTCATAAATTTGGGAACACATTTTTAACATTAATTACATTAGTATATTTAAATAAGCCATAAAGAATTAATCTTTTTTAAAAAGTACTCAAATTTACTGAGGCCAATTTTATTTTAAAGCTTTCTTTATTTCTATTTAATATGTATGAGTGCTCACATGTATGTACTGGAGATAAGGATGGTCGTGAGCCACCACGTGGGTGCTAGGTATCACACCCAGGTCAGCAAGATCAGCAAGTGCTCTTAACTTCAGAGTCATCTCTTCAGTCCCCAATTTTATTCCAAATAATTTAGTCATTTCAGAATAAAAGGCAGATGCAAAGAATATGTGATTATCAAATGCTATATAATTTTGTTAAATATACTATTCTGATTAATCCTAATGTTTTTATTCTAAGGCATGACCTCCTGACCTTTATCCACTTACCGTCAAGAAACTGCCAGTTTAAATAAAGGTAAGAATATGGATATTAGACCTTATTTTAGAAGAGCATTATCATACTGCCTTATCCATTATTAACATAAACATTATTTATTTATTATCTATTAAGTATTATTTATTAAGTATTAGATAGAGAATCAAGTAAGCCAACTGCAATTTCTAAAACACCATATTATTACAAAATTACAAAGGTAAACTAGTTCACATCATTAAGGGAGAATCTTAAAAAAAAAATGGGGCCATGAAATAAAATTAAGAGAAAGCAATCTATTGTGCCCTAGTGGGACTCATAACAAAGCAGACATACATGTATATGTACATAAGTACACATGAGCGCCCCCTGGCAGGTTAAATTACCTTTGATTTTCTCTGACCTGTCTTCATCCATACTTTCTTCAAGCTCCTGATCAACCGAAACAACCTTGAAGGACTTATAGGACACAACCATGAGGCCGTTTCCGTCAGGCTCGACAGCAGCGTAATGTGGCACCGACTTTCCACGGAGAACGTGATGCTTCGTAATTTCATACTTTTTACTGTCTGGAGGAAAGTAAGTATTATGAAAAGCTATAATATAAAAAAAATCTTTTTAGGAATAGAAAATTGACAACTTATGGCCACCAAGGCAGCTAGCTCAGTGAGTAAGGGCTCTTGCCACCAAGCCTGCTCACAAGAGTCTGATCCACAGACCCACATGGTGGAAGAGAGAACTGACTCACATAACTGTCCTCTGGCCTCCACATTCACACACACACACACACACACACACACACACACACCACATACATACACACAAAAAACCCACACACATACGCATACTCCTGACAACTTTATCTACCTCAAATAAATCCCTACTTTAATATACTGGTTTGATGAAATTTTCTCTAAATTGTACTGTCCAGTACAGCAGCCACTTGCTGCAAATGGCAGCTTAATTAAAATTAGGTAAATGTTAAAATGCACTTCCTTCATTACTTCTCCACATTTCCAGTGCTCAATAGTCACACGTGCCTGGTGGCTGATCCCAGTGAATGCCACATACCTGAAGTACATCAAACCTGCACAATTTCATCTGGAGAACAAAGTCTAGACCTTCAGGGGACTAACTACTTTCCCACACTGGCATGTAATAGGCACCTTTTGAAAAGAGACACTAGCTGAGAGCGAGGGGGAATGTGCGGAATTTTTTTTCTTGTTACTAATGAAGGCTTCTAAAAATAAAACATTTACAGAGTAATTGATTCTTATATACCAAAATAGAACTATACAATTATTATAATTAATAATGAAATAACAACTTAAAACCTTTACAATAAATACCAATTTAACTGAATTTTAAAGTTTTAATGAACTTATTCTCTGATGAAGACAGATTGTTTTCTACATACTCCAAAAACTTCAGATAAAAGAACTACTCTCTACCAAAAACCCCACAGGCAACACGGTTGGCTGGGACCCTGAACACTGCATTGACACACTTCCTGCAACAAGGCCACACCTCCTAATAGTGCCACTCCTTCTTACAAAGAAAACATTTAACTGGGTGGACTACAGTTCAGAGGTTGAGTCTGTGATCATCATGCTGGGACTTGGCAATGTGCAGGAGGACATGATGCTGGAGAAGGCACTTAGAGTCCTCCATCTTAATCCGAATGCCATAGGAAGTGAACTGAGACACTGATGGTGGCTTGAATGTATATCAGACATCAAAGTCCAACCCCACAGTGTCATTTTTGCTCCAAGGCCACACCTACTCTAACGAGGCCATATTCCCTATGAGCTTATGGGGACCAATCACATTCAAACTACCACAGGAATCTATGCAGAAGATGATGTGCAAAGTCCAGAGGTAGAAGATAACTTTAAGGAAGCAGTGTTATCTACACAAAACAGGGCTAATACACCTATGAACTCAGCGACTGTGACAGTATGCACAGACCTATACAAGTTCATGCCAGATAAAACTCTACCACAAAGAAGTATACGTCAAAGTGTATGCGAAGTCCCACGACTAATGAGGAGGTAATTAGCAATAGATACCTGCTGGTAAAATGAAAATCAGCTTTTCCCAATGCAGTATCACTGGGTAGACCAGCACACTTCAGGACAGGGTAGTTGACCAATACTTTAGTTCCCAAAATATACATGTAAAACTCCAAGAGGATTGTTTTCTTTTGTGAGTGTGTTTGTGTGTGTATGCACACACACTTTTTGGTTTTTTGTTTGTTTGATTTTGCTTTCTTGTTTTTTTGTTTTGGGACCTTTTGGTGTTTTGAGAAAGAATGAAGGAACATGATGTTGGGTAGGGAGTATCTGGGAGGACTTGGGGGAGGAGAAAGAATGTGATCAAAATAAATTACACAAAAATTTTTAAAATGTAATAATTTAAAAATATAATAAGGAAGGAAGGAATACAAACCAGTGAGCAAACAAAAAATCATTTCAGGTGACTATATACCTTTATACTATTCATATTTTTATAAATATGTGCTCTGAAATAATCCACTTGTACACTGTAAATATTTGTCACTCAAATTGGTTTAATAAAATGGTGATGACCAGTTATCTGGCAGAAAGTACAGACAGGGTGATGGGAAGAAAAGGCAGAGTCTGAGGAGTTGCCAGCCAGATGCAGAGGGAGCAGGAGATGAACATGCCATGTTAATAAAGGTCCCACCATGTGGCAGAGTGTAAACAGGGTGTATGGGTTAACTTAAAGGTGAGAGCTAGTTAGTGACAAGCCTGAGCTACTGGCCCAGCACTTATAATTGTTATTAAGCCTCTATGTACTAATTTGGGAAATGGTGGCTGGGCATTTGGGAACTGGCAGACGGGACAAGAAACTACTGTTTACAATTTGAGGTCTCAAAAATTCATGTAATTCTTTTAAAGAAACTGCATAGTTGGTTGTAGAAGCATAGTTTATTACATTGCTCAAAAAGCAAGCAGTAAATCTTCCATTTCAAGCCCACATAAGGGAAGACTAACTAGAGAGGTTTGGAATCTTGTTTACTTTACCTTCGTTTTTCTTACTGACAGTGACCCACTCCAAAGAAACATAGAAACCACTTCCTTTCATGTCCAATTCCTCCTTCTCTATTCGAAGAAGAAGCATAGCTACTGAATGTTCTTCAGCTTTCAGCAACGAGATACTGTGAATTATAATAAACGGATTCCCAAGTTCTTCATTAAACACAATCTGTAGGGGAAAAATTACACATATTTAAATGCATAGTTTATAAAAGAGAAATATGATCAGCACTCTTGACAAAAGAAAAAAAAGACCAAATAACAGGACACTTGAAAGGAATGGACAGGAGGAAAAGAAGGAAAGCAATGTCCCAGAATCATGACAGGAAAGGGTGCTTCACAGAGCACACAGCGCAGTCAGAAAGTGGCTCTCCATCTAGTTTGCATACACCTTCTGGATTCTGCACAAGTCTTACAAAGAACAAAAACAACTCACTTCCCATTTTTCAGGATTATTTCCACGGTCACCTGTTCCGATGACATATAATCTTCCAGTTCCATCTGACAAGGTAACCCAAGTAGGGGATGTAAAATGGATAGATGCACAAAGACGATTGTCATATGCTGTCAAATCTGTAGGAAGACGAAAAACCTCTCGAGGTTTTCCTAAGGCAGTGTCCTGAAACGAAACCAAGGATTATAAGCAAATCCCTCTCTTCCTGATCTGTACACACGCAAAATACCTACAGTACAGCTGATTCTTCCATATTCAAAAGTTGCGTCAATTTCCCTTCAAGTATGAACTTTATGTACTGATTTTAACAAATAACAGTAGATGGGAGAGGTGGCGTACAACCTCTAGGATATTACAAAACAAGTTACATCATCATCTTTGCCCTTTCTTAGGTTACATGCTGCGAGGGGGCTAGCCGGAAGCTGTGGTGATGATCAGATAGGGGAGTAAATACCCACGCAAGGAGGAACCCAGCAATCACAGAACCCTGTGACTGTCATAGAGTTTCCCATGAGAAACCAACAGGGAGACTGCCACTTTGCGATTCCTGACGAGACTGAGATGATTTCCAAGTGACTGGGTACTGTAGCTCTTGTGTCAAAGAGGCTAGTACAGCACGCTAATCTCATTTCTTTCTCTTAGCCTTAGGGCTAATGATCACTAGTGTTAATTTTCTAACTAGAAATACCACATTGTATTCCAAATGCCTATGTGGATAATATTCTACACCAGTGATTTCCAGCCTTCGTATCACTGTGACCTTTAAATACAGTTAATCACATGGTGCTGACCCCCAACCATAAAATATTTTTTGTTGCTGCTTCATAGCTATAATTTTGCTGCTGTTATGAATTGCAATGTAAGTATCTTGGTTTTTTTGTTTTTTTTTTTTAATGGTCTTAGGTGACCCCTGTGAAAGGACTGTGACTTCCAAATGGGTCATGACCCACAGGTTGAGAACCACTGTTCTACAGCAAAAAAAAAAAGTATTATTGAATAAAAACGAACCCCCTCAAAAATCCTGAAAAACAAGTAAATGTGCCTTTAATTCCAGAACTCAGAAGGCAGAAGCAGGTGGATCTCTGTGAGTGAGGCCAGCCTGGTATACAAAGCGAGTTCCAGGACAGACAGGGCTATACAGGGAAGCCCTGTCTCAAGGCAAGGGGAAGTATTACATTTAGATAATGCAAACTTAGATTTCTGTTCACAAATTTTCAGTTGTTATCTGCCTTTACAATATAGAGCTATGATAAGAATCACCAAAATGTTTCATAAAAAAATATGTTCAAAATTTACCATTCAGGAAATAAATGCTCATAAATCACTATATTTTCTATATTCAATTGTACGTTTAAAAAAATGTTTAATTGTCAGAGCTCCCTACAGAGGAAAGTGATCCTTGATTAATGTATTTTAATCTTGTGATTCTATAATTGTTTTAATCTATACTTTTTTAACTACAAGATTTCGAAAAAAGCAAACCACTTTAATCATCTATGAAATTACCTTTCATTTTTTTACTCACGTTGTTATATTTGGTAATGTCGAATTAAATAAGAAATATAAAATAGCAAGCACAGCAAACAACAACTGCTTTTAGAAACATCATATATGAATACTGACAATGTAAAACAGGATTATATCAAGATTATATATTATATCAGTACTAAAATGCATTATACACAGTGCAGTACAGCCACCGTCAGTAAACATTTGGCTTATTGCAGTCTCCAGTCCCGATGTTTTACAGAGGAAACAGAACAAGATCCAATCAGGTCAGTTAACAGAAATTGTGCCGTAAGCTGATGTCCATGCCTGCGTTTAGAACACGACATGGTACTTCCACAAAATGAAAACAGACAGACTCATCAACAAGCGATACTGGTACGCTAGCTTACTTCTGGGGAACCTCATCTCTGACAAACACAGGAATACCACGTATTTCAGTAGGACTGTTAATCTGAAGGCTTTACAGGAAAAGTTAAACGACTGACAGAGGACAGTTTAATAATTGTAGGGTAGTCAGTCGATGATTGTCCATACAAAAAAGCGCCACATAGGAAACAAAGAAGCACACACAGGGCTAATATCCAGGTAAACACTGGCTTGTTCTTGAAACCTCAAGAGCCCCTAAAGCCTGTTAAAAAATGTCTTTTAAAGGTAAAATAATATTCTACCATTATCAAAGAGAAAAAAATTAGACTTGCAATGCCTATCCTTGGCTTAAGTGCCCTATTGGCAGAAGAAATACGTATAGGCTTATAAAAAAAAGGTAAGAAAACAAATTTAACGATATAATTATACCCTTTGATATAATCCAACCTACAGGGATTTATATAGTATTTCTATTAATATAAGCTCAAGCATAAAGAAAAAGAAAATTTAAGCCAGTGAAAACTGGGATGTCGTGTAACAGCAGCTCCTGATGCAGCTCCCGCAGGTCTTGGTTTGGCTACAAAATCCAAAATTACAGCATTCTTCTACTGAACATAAATGTCAGACAAACACTGCAACTACAACGGGACAAGACAAAACAGCGTCACTCCATGAGAATTTCCACACAGAAGAACACATCACTACAAACAGGATCTACAGCACGTGACAGGAGCCACTGCGTCTACCTGACTGTCACAGGCAGAGCTCCAGTCAGGTCTTCTATCCTAGGTGACACTTGACAGCCCCATCTCCCGCTTCCTGAAACCCTGCCGCTCCAAATCACCCCGAGTCAGATCCCTTACTATCACCAATGCTAAATCCTCCCAGACACCCTGTGGCTCTCCTTCACTTATGTTTCCCCTTACTGCAAGGAGTAATAGATCCAACTTGTTCAAACAGTGTGACTGTTCTGTCGTCTAGAAAGTGCTGGCAAAGAAATAGAACAGCCACTCTAAGGAAACCCAAATACCAGATAAATGTACTCAGATAGATTTGTATCGCTAACAAAAAATAATAAACTCAATGAGATACTGACAAAGAAAAAGACAGAATGATATAATGTGCTTACCATTCAACATGAATTCATACATGCACAAACAAATGTGAGGCGCCATCAGCTCACAGCAATGACAGACACGGAACAGTGCTTAGCACCAGGAAGAGAAATAAGACTGGAGTGTGGCTGGGCAGGGAGACTGCTGGCAAAGGCTTTAAATATGTTGTGATTCTTGTTCCATACCAAATCATTTGTGTAGCACACATAATTTAAAAATATAAATAAAGAGACAAAATAATAAAGGTAAAATAGACTTCCACAAAGCAGGTGTTGACTGCATGATCTGTCAGACTTACTCTGGTGAACCATCATTAAGAAGGAAGGCTAAACTAGGCAATCGCTGTTCAAGTGTTTTAGGCCATTTTCTTTTAAATACATGGCTACACATGACTGAAGTTAATAGAAATATAATTATCAGATAAATTGGTGCAATATCTAATAGAATAATTAAGACACTTGAGTATACAAATGTGAACCAAAATTAACGAACTTAAAACACACAGTGTTTGCCTCACTTGAGTTAAATGATAAAACGAAAAAAACCCAAATGTTCCCAATTTAGAATTTAGTTCAGTTCTAAAGTGTCCTCATAATAATGCCTCAGGAAAGTGACATCTCCAGCTCCAGGCTCCACATATTATCCTTTACTCACAAACAAAGCAAAACAAAACAAAACAAAAATGTAACCATGTTAAAAATTACTAGAAAATCACTTGGGGTAATAATTCCCTGCTGATTCGCAGAACTGGAATTGTGCTGGCAAATTTAATGCTCAATGAGGGCCTACAGCATGAAGCATTTTCAACTTTGGCCATCTCATTTAAACATCACCAAACTGATGAAGCTGCAATCATTAACCCAGCTTAAGAGGGGTTCACATGGATCAATCCAACTGAAACTCCACGGCGACAGGGCCAAGATTCCAGTCCTACCGAGTCCTGTAGATGGTAAATCTCTCTTCCTTGTCGTTATCATCTAGGAAAGAAACCATTTTTTCTAACAAATACTTCAAATCTCAACGCAATGCACAAATGCCATTCCCTAAAACATTCACTCTGCAATTAGCACATTAAGTTTCTCTTTAACCAGACATGGTATTTTTGGCTATATTGGCTCCTATGCCATAAGCGTAATGTAAGTTATAATGTTCATATATTATAGATGGATGACATTATAAAGGAATAGTCAATAGCATTTATACTGCATATATTTATCTAAATTGGATTTTGGGGTCCTTGTAGTTACAGCCAGAAACAGAAAAGCTTTGAATAAATGAAATATTTTGTTTTTGTTTTTTAATACTTACACTCCTATGGGGAAACTGGAGGTTAAAAACATGTTCAAGCAGAACTTGGGAGGGATGCCACCCATGAGTGCTGTTACAATGGGATTAACATCAACCATTGTGAAACATTAACTTCATTTCTTAAACTTTTTTCTATTCTTTCTTTTATTGTTTTTATTAAGCTATATATATTTTTTATGTCCCCCTCCCTTCCTCCCCCATCCCCTTCTACTCTTTCCCATGATCCCCACACTTCCAATTTACTCAGGAGGTCTTAACTTTTTCTACTTCCCATGTAGATTACATCCATGTATGTCTCTCTTAGGGTCCTCATGGTTGTCTAAATTGTCTGGGATTGTGAATTTTAGGCTGTTTTTTTTCTTTGTTTTATGTCTAAAAGCCACTTGTGAGTACAATTTGTCTTTCTAGGTCTGAGTTACCTCACTCAATATGGTGTTTTCTAGATCCATCCATTTGCCTACAAATTTCAAGATGTCATTATTTTTTTTTCTGCCGTGTAGTACTCCATTGTGTAAATGGACTACGTTTTCCTTACCTATTCTTTAGTCGAAGGGAAATTTAGGTTGTTTCCAGGTTCTAGTTATTGCTAATAATGTTGCTATGAACATAGCTGAACACATGTCCTTGTGGCACGATTGAGCATCCTTTGGGTATATACCCAAAAGTGGTATTGCTAAATTTTGAGGAAGGTTGTTTCCTAATTTTCTGAGAAATCGCCACACTGATATCCAAAGGAGCTGCACCAGTTTGCACTCCCACCAGCAATGCAGAAGTGTTCCCTTTACCCCACAGCCTCTCCAGCATAAGTTGTCAATAGTGTTTTGGGTCCTGCCCATTCTGATAGGTGTAAGAGTGAATCTCAGAGTTGTTTTGATTTGCATTTTTCTGATGGCTAAGGATGTTGAGCATTTCCTTAAGTGCCTTTCAGGTATTTTAGATTCCTCTGTTGAGAGTTCTCTGTTTAGGTCTGTACTCCATTTTTTTTTATTGGATTATTTGTTCTTTAGATGACTAATTTCTTGAGTTCTTTGTATATTTTGAAGATCAGCCCTCTATCCAATGTAGGGTTGGTGAAGATCTTTCCCCAATCTGTAGGCTGCCGTTTTGTCTTGTTGACTGTGTCCTTTGCTTTACAGGTTATACTTTGAAAACCTGTACTTCACAAAATTGGAAAATTTAAAAGAAATAGAAATTTTCTGGATAAATATCACTTACCAAAATTAAATGAAGACCAAATAAGCAGATTAAATATACCTATAACCACTAAAGAAATAGAAACAGTCATCAAAACTCTTCCAACCAAAAAAATCCCAGGACCAGATTGTTTCAGGCAGAATTCTACAAGATTTTCAAAGAACTAATACCAATATTCCCCAAACTGTTCCACACAATAGAAACAAAAGGAACATTGCCAAACTCTTTTTAGGAGCCTACAATTACCCTGATACCCAAAGCACGCAAAGATATTACTAAGAAAGAAAATTACAGACCACTCAACTCATGAACATTGATGCAAAAATACTCAATAAAATACTGGCAAACCGAATCCAAGAATACATCAGAAAAATCATCCACCATGACCAAGCAGGTTTCATCCCAGAAAGGCAGGGATGGTTCAACATACAAAAATCTGTCAATGTAATCCACCATATAAACAAACTGAAAAAAAAAAAAAACACATGATCTCATTAGATGCTGGAAAAGCCTTCAACAAAATATGGCATCCCTTCCTGACAAAGCAGATTAAATATATTGGAGAGAGCAGGGATACAGGGACATACCTAAACACATAAAGACAATATACAGCAAGCCAACACACATCAAGCTAAATGGAGAGAAACTCAAAGCGATCCTACTGAAATGAGGAACAAGACAAGATTGTCCGCTCTCTCTTTAGCTGTTTGTTATAGTACTTGAGGTTCCAGGCAGAGCAATAGGACAACAAAAGGACATCAAGGGGCTACAAATCGAAATAGAAGTCAAAATCTCACTATTTGCTGATGATATGATAGTTTACATAAGTGACTCCAAAAATTCTAACAAGGAACTTCTATAACTCATAAACACCTTCAGTAAAGTAGCAGGAATCAAGATTAACTCAAAAAAATCAGTAGCCCTCCTTTATACAGATGATAAATGGGCTGAGAAAGAAATCACCCTTCACAATAGACACAAATACATAAAATATCTTCGAGTAACTCTGAGCAAACAAGTGGAAGTCCTGTATGACAAAAACTTTAAATCTTTGAAGAAAGAAATTAAAGAAGACAGCAGAAAATGGAAAGATCTCCCATGTTCTTGGGTAGGTGGAATTAATATAGTAAAAATAAATAAACAAGGCAAGCTTCAGGACTCGAAGCAGCCTACTGGCACCCAAGGATCTGGGCTACAAAGTAATTATTACTTGTTTCTCTATGGCATAGTCACACATTACATGAAATCCAAGAGCTACTCCCCACACTTTAAAGACACCACAGAAAATGACATTCTTGTTACTGGAGAAAATAAGAACGCTTGCCAAGTAAACAGAAGTCTGTTATGACAGAAATATTCTAAATATTGAGAAGCAGCAAGTTTCAGTAAATTGAGCAGTAGCAGTAGCCCCCCAAGGCTTTTTCTACACCCTAAACACACTTTCTCCTCATCGACATTCCTAAAAGCTTAAATATTGCAAGCCTACAGTGAAACTTGCTTGGTGTGGAAGGCCTCTTAACAGCTACACTGAGTTGCTGCCATCTGCTGGCTCTCACAGGTAGGGAAGGCCCTTTCATTTTCACAAGGTGTCATTTTGCAGATTTAACAAGGGTGCTCATTTACACCAGCCACAAGAAAAGGCTGGTCTCTAATTAGTGGTCTGCATTCTTCACATGCTCTCAACAGAGCAGCTCAAAGAATTTGCTGGTTTATTTTGTTGCTGGAGAGAAAAAAAAAAATACTAAGCATGGTATTCCACTGGCCAGCACCGGGCAGCAAGACTTCATCGCCACTAGGGCCCAGGGAAAATCGCCTACTGTGCTGGATAAAATTTTAAATTTCCAGACCACTGTTAGCCATAACACACTGATTCAGAGTCTTTGAAAATGGGATTCTGAAATTAGTTCTTATGTTAGCTAAGTACTATACATGATTCTCAGGTGAAGTGGAATTGGAAAATCAAAGAAAAAAGCTGAATTGATGGAGAAAAAAACAAAGCAAACAAAACAAAAACAAAACCCCCGAAACCTGGCTTTTTATAATATAACATATACATTATAGTAACAGCATCTTTTTAAAACTTGATTGGGTAAACAGAGGAATATTACAGAAAAGAGAAAAGGCAATAACTAACCTAAAAAAAAAAAAGTATAACCACTTTCTCTAAGTTGCCCATAAAGAAGACAAATTAGGTCAGAAAAAAATGAATATCAAAAGTATTGGTATTTGCCCCAATTACACATCAAATAATCTGTTTGGGTATAATTATAGTAACTTGTTTCCTGGGGAAGTTTCCAACAGAGAAAAATACTAGGACCAAACCACAGTGGTTCTGGTGGTTTCCAGGGAAAATAGGTTTTATCTCAGATTTCTAATAAAGTATTTGTGGTTTAAGCTGGGCATGGCACTGCAAGTCCTGGTCATCAGCAAGACAACTGATAACAACCAAGCTCGTGGCTCTGACTGTGACCCTGTCCACCCACCCCTCCCAGTTCAGCACAGTGCCTACAGGGAGTCACCATGCCTTAACTTTGTCAAGTGTGTTTTTACGCTGCCGGAATGCCCATCACCCCAATGTAAAAGGCAAGTTCTTTTCTTTCTTTCCCCCACTAGAGACAGTTTTGTTTAGGTAGCTCAGTTTGCATCTGACTTCTGGTTCTCCCATTTCCATGTCCTGAGGAATGGGATGAGGAGTGCATCATCACGCCCAGCTCCTGTGAGGCAAACTCTACTCCACCCCTCAAATCTCTGTGGAGGTGACATCAACCGCATCCCTAGCATCTGTCGTGTACTCCCGTGTACTCACTCCCGTGTACTCACTCCCGTGTACTCACTCCCGTGTACTCACTCCCGTGTACTCACTCCCGTGTACTCACTCCCGTGCACTCCCGTGCACTCCCGTGTACTCTTGCGCATCTCACGGCTGTACTTCACTTCGGCATGCTATCAATTTATTTTTAACTAACCATATAGAAACATTCAATCATGTTTAAAGAAAAATATTTCTTTACCCAGGAAATTAATTTATCTCAAAAACTAAAGATAACTAAAATGTGTATTCATGTAGGTTTTTTTAAAAAAAAATACTAAATGGTGAAAAATTAGTAAAACAGAATAAAAGGGGTTATAAATGAGCCTTTTATGGAGTGCTAATGGAGCTTTCCCCTTCAAGAACACTACATTTTATTGAAAATATTCCCCTCAGAGCAAGCTATTTCTACTTTACTAAAAATTTTGAGAGAAAAATGAACAAAGAAATATGATTTCACTGATGAATAATGGTAGCATATCCGCATGTCTAAAGTAGGCCAAACTGATTCTCAGCACATAATTCAAGGAGCTCAGAGACATTATTCAGAGGACAGACTGAAAGAGGCAGTCTGATGGGCTATTTACACGGGACTCAGAGCGTCCACCTTAGCCGCCCACTCTTCTTCCTTCACGTGTGCTAACGAGGTTTGCGCTTACCTTACTCACCAATTCAAGTCAGTATCATACACTCTAGTGACAATGACATAAAAACCCTAAGAAATCGTTTGACGAGAGTTAAAAATGTATATAGAGTTCAAGTAGTTATTTCAGAAACACAATGTCACCTGTGGAACATGCAGGCCTGTGGTTTTTACCAGGTAAGTTTCCCTGCCAGCAGATCCAGAGGCCAGAATTAAAGGAATGACCATTATACCTGGAATTCAAAAAGTGCCTTCTATGGGATGATCCATTAATATTTATGTAAGAATAAAATCATATTCTAGACTGATTGCTATTCTGTATGCCCATTTTGGACAGGAACTTCTACGAATAAATAAATAAATAAATAAATAACCAACCAACCAACCATATGGAGCAGATGAAAACACACAGAGCTGCCCCTGGAGTCATCCTGGAAAAAAATAAAAGAGGGAGGATCCGTATCCACTGTTGGGAGGTAGTGTGGCTACTATGGAAACCAGTGCGGGGGCTTCTCAAAACACAAGCCATATGTGAGCTAGCTATACCATTTCTGGACATATACACAAAACCCAGAGATACCTGCATATCCATTGCTAACACTGTTCTAGTCACATTAGCAAGGAAATGGAGTCAAGCTAGATGAATGGATAATGAAAATGTGGCACATATTACAATGATACTTATGAAATCATGGATAGAACTAGAAAATACTGTATAACAAGATGCAGATAAACAGATCCTAGACTCCAAGTGTTAAACATGTGTTTCCAGATGGGAGTAAATATGGGTAAAGACAGGACACTAGAAAAAAGCCCAAGTGAGTAGGGAAAAAAAGAGGCTTTCAGGGAGTGGAGAGTGGGGAAGACAATACAAAGGTGAAAGGTTACAGCAGGCAAGGGGGGACAGAGAGGAAAGGGAGAGTAAATAAGGAAGGAGAATCAGCCAAAACAATACAAATATATGGTAATCTATTTTTAAATTAACTTAAAAAGTAAAAATAAAGTATAAATATGCTCTATGTCCCGTGCCTAACAACATCTATCTGTTCCTCCTAATCTATTACTCTATACCTAACTTCTGTGGTTCTATGCATTGTAGCTTGGGTATAATTGATTTCACAGCTACTACCAGACAAAAGAAAATACAGACCATATTTGTCTTTTTCAGTGTGGGATACCTCACTCAAGATGATTTTTTTCTAATTCCATCCATTTACCTGCAAAACTACTTATTTCATTTTTAAACCGCTGGATAATACTCCATTTTGTAAATGTATCACATTTTCTTTATCCATTCTGTTGACAGACATCTAGATTATTTTCAATTTGTGGCTATTATGAATACAGCAGCAATGAACAAGGTATTGGTCATTCTGATGGGTGTAAGACAAAATCTCAAAGTAGTTTTCATTTTCCTGATGATGAAGGATGTTGAACCTTTCTTTAAGTGTTTCTTGGCCATTAGTTTCTACTTTTGACAATTCTATTTAGATCTGTATTCCATTTTCAATTGGGTTTATATTATTTGAGGCTATTGTGAAAGGTGCTGTTTCTTCTATTTCTTTCTCAGACTGCTTGTTATTTGTACTTAGGAAGGTTACTGATTTTTGTGAGTTAATTATGTATCCAGCCACCTTGCTGAAAGTGTTTATCACCTGGAGGGGTTTCCTGGTGGAATTTTTAGGGTCATTTATGTATACTTTAGCATCATCTGCAAATAAATGTATTTTGCCTCTTCTTTTTTTCTATCTCCTTGATACCCTTCAGTTGTCTTATTGTTCTAGCTAAGACTTCAAGTATACCGAATTTGTATGGCGTGTAGACAACCTTACCTTGTCCTTGATTTTAGTGGAATTGCTTCTTAGTTTCTCTCCATTCAAGTTTATGTTGGCTATGGGCTTGCTGTAAACTGCCTTTATTATGTTAAAGCATATCCCTGGTATCCATAATCTCTCCATAACTTTTATCATGAAGAGGTGTTGGATTTTGTCAAAGCTCTTTTCTTCATCTAATGATGATTATGTGTTTTTTGTCTTTCAGTTTCTTTATCTGGTGGATTATATTTATCAATTTCTGTATGTTGAACCATCCCTGTACTTCTGGGATGAAGCCTACTGGGTTATGAACGATCTTTTTGATGTTCTTGGATTCAGTTTGCAAGAACTTTATTGAGTATATTTGTATCTGTGTTCACATGGAAAACTGGTCTGTAATTATTTTTTTTCTTTGGGTCTTTATGTGGTTTGAGTATCAGGGTGACTGGCCTATTAAATGAATGGGCAGTGCTCCTTCTGTTTCCATGTTGTGAAATGATTTGAGGAGTACTGGCATTAATTCTTCTTGTGAGCTAAAACCATCTAGTCTGAGGCTTTCTTTAGTTGGGAGCTTTTAATAACTGCTTCTATTTCACTAGGAGTTAAAGGTCTTTTTAAATTGCTCACCTGGTCTTGATTTAACTTTGGCGAGTGGTATGTATTGAGAGAATTAGCCATTTCTTTTAGATTTTCCAATTTGGTGGAGTACTGGTTTTTAAAGTGTGTCCTTAGGGTTCTCCAATTCCCTAGGTATCAGTTGCTATATTCCTGTTTTCATTTCTAATTTTGTTAACTTGGATAAATGAATACATAACATATTGAAACTTACGAAACATAATGAAGGTGGTTCTAAGAGGCAAATCCATAGCAATAAGTGCCTACATTAAAAAAAAAAAAACAACAGAAATCTCATAGTAGTAATTTAACAGTACACTTGAGAATTCTATAACAACAAAAATAAATCACACCCAAAAGTACACAGCAGGAAATAATCAAACTCAGGGCTGAAATCAGAAAAACAGAAACAACCAGAAAACCAAAAACATAACCAACAACAAATACAAAAAATTAGTAAAGCATACATGTAGGGCGCCATTTGTAGTAATTGGAGGCGGCGGGACTGCGTCCCTGGCACCCCAGCCGCATCCAATTACTACAAATGGCGCCCTACAGATTGGCACCCAGACGTGTGGACATCTGAATCCACTGAAAGCCTGAGAAAGTATGGGAAAGAGAAGAGCATGTTTTCTTGGTAGCTGCAATTTAATAGAGGCTTCCTGACTCCGCTTTAGCTGCAAAACCCTGCAGCTCTTTTAAGAGGTCCTGCCACGAAACACTTAAACAGTGTTGACGAAAAGCTGAACGCACGCTTTTCGGTTTTCAGCCGTAACAGGAAAAAAGCTGCGCCTTTTAAAAATGCCAGCTTTCTGGGCTGTCCTGCCAGGGCAAACTCTGACTCTCTTACGCAGGCGGTTCGTGCGGTTTGCAAGCACAGGCTGCTGAAGCTCGCTTGCTGGCAGGGACCTTGAAATGCCATAGAGTTGTGGCAGTAAACATGGCTACAGCCAGTACCTCAGCCATGAGGCTGGAAAGCTAAGGAAAGGGCTACATCTAGCCGTCAAAGCCATGGCTTTAATCCTACTGATATTTCTTGGTAAATTAAAGACTCATGTGGTCAGAAAAAAAGAGATATACAGTAAAGAGAGATTCAAAGACAAAGAAAATTTTTAAATGGTGTACAGTGTATTAAAAATATATGCAGACTAAAAGTTGAAGTTCTTAAAGTAAAAAACAAAACAAAAAAAAAAGGAAGAGAGTTGTTGTGTGTGGTAGTACACACCTTTAATCCCAACACTTGGAAGGCAGAGGGAGATTGACCTCTGTGACTTCAAGGTGTGGTAGCACACACCTTTAATCCCAGTGCCTAGAAGGCAGAGACAAACAGATCTCTGTGAGTTCAAGGTGTAGTAGTGTACACCTTTAATCCTGAATGCCTGGGAGGCAGAGACAGGCGGATCTCTGAAAGGTCAAAGACAGCCTGGTCTACAGAGTTACTTCAGGTCAAAGATACAGAGAACCTGTCTCAAAAAGCAAAGAGTTAAAAGTAAAAATAAACAAAATAGAGGTTAAAACAAAGCTGCACAAAGATGGAAAATACACAGAGAATTTTGATACTGTATGCTATTATGCTCTCTTTGAATTATTTGAATGCTGAGAAAGGAGCAACAGCTGCTAAAAGATATTTATTTATAAATGCTGCTGAACTAATCCAACATAGATATTTTGAATTTGGATCTAAAGATATGATACTTTGGAAAGGAGTTTATTTTGTTTTCACAGAGGGTGAGAGTCTGTGGATTGCTTCCATCCCAATGTGGTATGATAGACCACGACCTCCCGAAAAGTTTCTGTGAAAACCATCAAAAAATTACTTCGCTCAACTGCCGACTGAGATGAACCTAGCAGACAGGTTATCTCATAAAAGACCTGAATAACAGCGCCCCCATTCAGCAGGAAGCAGTTTGGAGAGAAAAAACTGCACCCATGTTCCCAAATATGGTTTATAAACGTTCTTTAACATTTAAAGGGGGATACGAATAGATATGAATAATTTGCATTAGTATAGATTTTGCTTTATTGATAGAGATTTAAGGGCAATTTTGTTATATGTATATGTATTTCTGATATTGATTAAGGTATTGTGATTGTGTAGTTCATTAAAAAATGTAATGTATATAGGTAGTTAATAGATAATCATAATAGTCAAGTTTGTAGTCATGTTAGTTAAGATTTTCTAGTTGTGCATAGATATATTTTAGATAGGCATTCTTCATATTTTTCAAAGATTATAGAATATGGCATTTTAAATGTTTTAATAACTTAGGACTTTTCATGACAATGAGACACTCTGCTCCTGGCAGCACCAATCTACTTCAAGAGGAAGATGGGCATCGAAGAGGCTCGTTATGGAGTTTGATAGCCATTTGGGCAAGAAACTGCTCTTGCATGGACTATTGCATAAACTGGACACAGAGAACCCGCAGAGAGAGGACTACTGAACTTGCCTAAGGTGAGATGATCTTTCGGAGTGACTGATTCATGAAAGAGTCTGCGAGACATTCTGCAGGACACAACAGATAGTGACTGAACTGACTTTGAATTTTCCTGCTTCATGGAAATGTCTGCTGGATACTATGGGCCTGAAGGCTGAAGGTTGATGCCCCAACGGTACAAAAGAACTTTGGGTGACTGTACAGGCAGCGAGATGTCTCTGTCATTTCTAGAATTTTGGACTTCTTGTTTACTTAGGTAATATTATATCCTTCTGGAGTCTTTGATGCTGTTGAAGAATAGATAGATAGTTAAAGTTATAGTTTTCCATTGTTATGAAAAAAGATAAAATAGATATAAATATTGTAACTGTAATTTTTACTTGATAACTGTTTTGTTATATGTAATTTTGCTATGTTAAGTTAAAGCCTTCCTTTTTTTTTTTTGTTTAAACAGAAAAAAGGGGAAATGATGGAGGAAGGTCATTGGTTAATTATAATAAAGAAACTGCCTTGGCCCATTTCATAGGTTAGAACATAGGTGGGTGGAGTAAACAGAACAGAACGCTGGGAGGAAGAGGAAGTGAGCTCAGACTCCACAGCTCTCCTCTTGGGAGCAGACGCCTCAGAGAGAGGCCATGCTCCCCGCTCCCAGGCAGACGCACACGATGAAGCAAGCCGCCAGGTTAGACATGCTGAATCTTTCCTGGTAAGACCAGTTCTCACAGATTATTAGAGATGGGTTGATCAGGATATCAGAATTAGCCAGTAAGGGCTAGGGCTAAAGGGCCAAGCAGTGTTTAAAAGAATACAGTGTCCGTGTAATTATTTCGGGGCATAAGCTAGCCGAGCAGGCGGCCGGGGTGCTGGGAACGCAGCCCCGCCGCCCTTATTACTACACATACAGTTGGATTTTTGAGAAAAAACAGTAAGGCTGACAAACCCTTATCAAAATTAACTACAAGCTACTTATAAGAGATGCACTTTTAACTTTAACCCTTTGAAAGTAAGAACACTAATAAATACAAAGAGAAAAGAAAAAGAACACTTTGTGTGTACCTGTGAGTGTCATCACACCAAGACTTTTGACACAGGCTCTAGGTATGGAACTCAGATCCACAAGAGTCAAGCACTTTACTGACTGAGATTTCTCCCTAGCCAGAATTTTAGTTTTGAAGTCAGTTGTGACTCTATTAATATCAATCCAACAAGATTTCAAGGTAAAGAAAATTATTCCCAAGACCTAGAGAAAAAAGGACTACTTCATAATGCTAAAAGAATCAACTCAAACAACCAAACATAAATGTTAACATAGTTTAAATCACAAAATGGCTGGGTAGAGGGATTATAAAAACTAGAACAAGAGTAAAAGCTCCAATTGACATAAGCAGAAAGCAGTGTTACAGCTTGATGACATGTTTCCACATTCCAGAGGAATGTGCACCTTGACTGTCGGGATATCAAACTCAAAGAGACTATAAGGAGCAAACACAACAGGATGAGCTGTCTTTACACTCTGCATGATTTTCTTACCAGCATCACTGTTAAGTTCATGATCCTCCCAAGGTTATCAATGTAGTAGACACTGTCTTGATACCAGGCATCACAGTGCAGATAATTATACATTCCAAAAGCATGCATGTGCTCCAGTGTATACTGGTCATCCCGAAGTTTTACTTCTGCTACAGCTGAAAGACAATATAAGTAAATAAACACACATGTTTACATATATATAGCTATGAACACAATCATCAAAACATACACCTCAGATCATTCCTTTGTGGAGAATGCCTACAGGGCACAGAACTCAGGCAGTGCCAGCTACAGAGGCTAGAACATGCAGGACTTTCATAGAACAATCCTCTTCCTTAATGGACCTCTACAATTTTGAATTATAAGAATAGAAATTCTAAAAACAAAGGACTTCTAATCTAAGAACAAATAAGCCCAGCTTGTAAATTCTTACCCTAGTGTATTGTTCATCTTTATCACACAAAAAGAGATACATATAAACTGTACTATATGATTATACAGCTAGAAAACTATCTCTGATGGGAATAGATGGCCCAGATGATCCAATGATTCAGACTATCTCTGTTCTACTTTCCTCTGAGTTCTGCATCCAGAATACCTTCAAGGCTGCTGCTGGCTAAAATAATCCAGGCTCACAGACTACTCCGTCAGGAATTTACCATAATCCCAAAGATAAGCAATGTCCCCAATCAACAAGAAGTAGTCTAGAGAACTATGCCCACATTCCCAAAAATAACTTACGGATATTTGTCATTGTTTAGGGGTTTGCTTTCAAATTAATATTGGTCATGGTAAAAAAAAAAAAAAAAAAAAAAAAAAAAACTAAACAAATGAGTGAAATTCCAAGATCTCTTTCTAAAGGAAAAAAGAGATAATATATAGTATTGATAGGATAAAAGGATAGATTATTGAATCTACTTTAATCCCCCCCCCCAAAAAAACAGCTATTAATCTCAGGATATTTTACATTGGAATGGAGTTTAGTTTATTGATACAAATTTAAAGTTATTACTGTTATACTGCATTTTTCTACTCTTGTTTGGGATATTGTGCTTATACAGCTCATTTAAAAATATAACAGATAATTAAAAATACAGATTCATAGTCATCTATAATAGTCAAACTTATAGTTATGTTAGATATATTTTCAAGGTCATAGAGAGATATATTTCAGATAGATAGGTAATCTTCAAACACTTCAAAGACCTCAGAATATGACATTTAATATGTTTAATATTTAAGGCTTTTCATGACAGTGAGACATATCTATTTTTGGCAGCACCAATCTACTTCAAAGAAAATAATGGGCAGTGAGGAAACTCTATATGGAGTTTACTTTCTTTGTGGCAAAAGATAGTCATTGGGCAAAGAAACTACCCTTGCCTCAATTGCTAATAACTACTGCCCAAATTGGACCAGCAGGATGCAAGAAAGGTAACTGCCAAACTTTTCAAAAACAAGTAGGAGGACAGTCCTTCAGAATTCCCTGCTTCACAGGAAAATCTGTCAGATACGTTAGGACTGTAGGCCAGAGTTGGATGCCTCAACATTACAGAGAAACTCTGGATGACTGTCCAGGCAGCCTATTGTCCCTTTCACTAGATAACATTTCACCCTTTTGGGGTCTTTGTTCAACATCCATCAAAGACCCCAAAAGGGTGAAATGCAAATCAAAACAACTCTGAGATTCCATCTTATACCTGTAAGAATGGCCAAGATCAAAAACACTGATGACAACTTATGCTGGAGAGGGTGTGGGGTAAATGGAACACTTCTGCATTGCTGGTGGAAATGCAAGCTGGTACAACCCCTTTGGATGTCAGTGTGGCGATTTCTCCGAAAATTAGGAAACAACCTTCCTCAAGACCCAGTAATACCACTTTTGGGTGTATATCCGAAGGATGCTCAATCGTGCCACAAGGACATGTGCTCAACTATGTTCATAGCAGCTTTGTTTGTCATAGGCAGGACCTGCCTCGACTGAAGAATGGATAAGGAAAATGTGGTACATTTACACAATGGAGTACTACACAGCAGAAAAAAATGACATCTTGAATTTTACAGGAAAATGGATGGAGCTAGAAAACATTGTTTTGAGTGAGGTAACCCGGACACAGAAAGACAATTATCACATGTACTAACTCATAGGTGGTTTTTAACATAAAGCAAAGAAAGCCAGCCTACAAACCACAATCCCAGAGAACTTAGACAACAATACAGACACTAAGAGAGACTTACATAGATCTAATCTACATGAGAAGTAGAAAAAGACAAGATCTTCTGAGTAAATTGGGAGCATGGGGACCTTGGGGGAGGATTGAAGGGGAGAGGGGAAAGGCAGGGAGGGGAGGTAGAAAAACGTAGAGCTCAATAAATATCAATTAAAAAAAAAAAACAGAAAAAAACCAAACTACTAGTTTTAAATGTTTTACACTGGACTAGATTTTTGTATATTGTATACAAAATTTGTATATTGATACAAACTTGAGATAAATTTTGTAAAAGAAAAAAAAACAGAAAGAGAATGAATGTGCACTTAGGTGCTAAAATCATCTTTTCCTGTCACTCAAGTCAGGGCCCAGCCCACTAAACGGTATGCCTTCCCACCTCAATTAACTGAACCTCAATTAATTCTCATACTCATACCCACAGGCCAACCTAATCTATTCCTTATAATCTCAATAAGGGGGACTCCAGATTGTGTCAAGGTGACAGTTAGAACTAGCCACCACCCTGGCTTTGTAAAATACAAGAACTATGTACCAAGAACAGCTGCAAAGGAATGCAGCTGGAGAGTGAGCACAACAATTAGATTTCTATAATCCAATGTGACTTCATCTTCACTTCTTCCTTTATAAACTCACTGTAAGGATCCACTGGTTCCTAAACAGGAGGTGGAAGTTCAGATTTGGGTTCCTGAGACAGTACTTCATGCAGCAGACAGAGAAGGGGCAAAACCACTAGCAAGTTACTAAGGTCATCCAAGTCACATCCAACTCACACCAAGAGGATGACTGAAGCCGGGAAACACTTCAGTTCACAGGCAAACTCCTAAGCTTATAGAACACTGATGGGGGTTGTGGAAACTCCTAAGCTTATAGAACACTGATGGGCCTTGTGGAAACGTCCCCTTTAGTTTAAGGAAGTATTATTTTATAAGGAGCGGTTAGAAATATATACTCTATTAAATAAGAGTTGGTTTTCTAGCACCACCGTGTGGATGAAACTTAATAATGCAGGAAGCGTGTATGAACATATTAGCTCAAAGCAGTAATGATATTAGACAATAATAAGCTATGTTCTGCCATATTTGGATAAAGAGTCCTGAGTAACCTTAAA
Source organism: Microtus oregoni (assembly GCF_018167655.1). Taxonomy (NCBI): domain Eukaryota; kingdom Metazoa; phylum Chordata; class Mammalia; order Rodentia; family Cricetidae; genus Microtus; species Microtus oregoni. The sequence goes on along the minus strand of NW_024543829.1, from coordinate 4,479,919 downwards.
CAAACCAAAAGTTTTTAACTTTTTGTCTCATTATAACACCACCCACAAACATAGATCTGGATATGATTGACAGATTTTTATAAGATATTCACATATCATTAGAATACATAAGCCAGCAGTGGGTTTATAACATGATGACTATTTTATAAATCTGTTTGTTAGGTCACAGAAAAAGGCTGCCTCTCTGGCCCCAAACGAGCACTGAAGAGTTGTCACTGTAGTTATCATGCCGATCATCTTAAATACAAGGAGGGGTGCAGAGCTCCACAAAGGAGGAAGCAGAGTTCGGTCCATGGCAGAACTTAAGCACCAGAAGAACTCTTCCAGAAAGCCTGCCCATCCCAAGAAATAGACGAGGGCCCAAGCTGGACCTAATCTGGTGAAGATCAGTTTTACAGAGAAGCTCAAAGTCGGTGTTTTATTATTTAATGTTACCATGAATTATAAATAAGCATTAATTAAAAAGTCATTATTTTAGAAAGAACTCAGGATCCAAGGAGATCTCCCCTAAACCTTTACAACTCCTGCCCCAACAGACCCTCCAAAGCCTATGTGGTTATACATTGGTGATGGAGGAAGGTCATTGGCTAATAAAGGCACTGCCCTGGCCCATTTTATTGGTTAGAGGATAGGTGGGAGGAGTAAACAGAACAAAATGCTGGGAGGAAGAGGAAGTGAGCTCAGAGACTCGACTGCTTTCCTCTCGGGAGCAGACGCCTGAGAGAGACGCCATGCCCCGCTCCCGGGATGAAGCTCTGACCCAGGATGGACATAGGCTAGAATCTTCCCGGTAAGCACACCTTGGGGTGCTACACACAGATGATTAGAAATGGGCTAAATTAATATGTGAGAATTAGCCTAGAAGAGAATGGGCCAAGCAGTGATTAAATGAATACAGTTTGTGTGTTGTTATTTTGGGGCATAAGCTAGCCGAGCAGGCGGCCGGGGTGCTGGGGATGCAGCCCTTATTACCTCACATTGGCAACCTACTACAGGCCAGGCACTGACTGCATTTGGCTTTGGGCACACACTGCTGAGGAAAGTCTACGTCACTCCTGCACTAAAGGTGTTAACAATGCTACTCGCTACTACTCCTGACCTCTGGGAATATACTATTCGGCTGAACCCATGAAATCCCCTGTATTTAACTCTTGGCCAATGAAGTATGAAACATCTCATATGTTTATAAGTGTACTAGTTTACAATAGGGAACACAAGGAACACTGTTTGCAAAGTTGACTTTGAGACCATGAGCACCATAACTTTTCCTTTACATTGTGACAAGAACAAGCAACTAACACAGTCTACCTGCACTTCTCAAACTTCTCTACAGAGCTGGTCCTCTTCCATTCTACCCACCCTTAGCAACCATTCCCAACTGTTTCCCATTCAAATGCTCCACAGAAATCATTTTTTCACTTAAAATACATCTTGAACAATATTTATTTCCAACCAAGGCACAATAACAGAACCTAATTTCTTTTTCATCAAAACAACCAGTAAGACAAATCAGACAACAGTACATGAAACAACAGTTTCCAAGAACGACACACAGGCAGATAAGGATCGCGATCCTTGAGACACCAGACACACAGAAGGGCAGCCGACCATGCCCCATCTTACAGTCCTGAAAAGCTTCCAGAGCGTGGGACAAGGTGCCTAAGATAGAAGACAGCAAAGTCCTTGACTTGAAGACACTGCCCGGTGATTCTAAGAAGGCCAAAGGGGCCACAGTTCCTTGGGCAGAGCAGCAGCGAAAGGAAGAAGAGCACAAAACACAATCCTGCAGATGGACTCAAGGTCTCCCCAAGCACCCAGCACAGCAGAAGCTGTGTGAGTTGATGGAAGTAACGAGCCAAAGTAAGAGACACAGCAAGGATTAGAGGAACAGTGCTGGACCTCACACAAGGCTGGGAATGACTAACACCAGCAGATAGAATGGGAAATGTGTGAATCAAGGAATACTGGGAAGGTCTTGGATAGTTTGTCCTACCCTGAGCACTATTCCCTACCAGCTTCGAGATAAAAACAAGGCCCACTGGTCTTAATGTTTCCAAGTAACTGAAGCATAGCCTAAAGAAAAAAAAATTAAGAAGACTGTAGGATTGCAAAAGTGTTCTACATCCACATAACAAATGTAAATACAATATCATCTTCTTAATCAATTCAGAAAAGGCACTAGGCTGAGTTCATAATATCTTCATGACAAAAGTCCTAGAGAAATTAGGACTACACCTCAAAATAAGAAGTAACAAGCCCATAACCAACCTTATATGTTAAATGGGAAAAAAAAATGAGAGTATTTCTTCTAACACTAAGATGAGACAAGAGTACTCACTTTTTCCATCTTGTTTAATACAGCATTTGATGTCTGAGGTAGAGCAATAGAAAATAGATCCTTGCACATCCATGTGTGCTCTGCTCACAATAGCTAGGAAGCAGAATCAATCTAGATGTTCATCAATAGAGGAACAAATAAAGCAAACTTATCACTCTGGATCGAGACCCTTTGCTAGGGCCTTCCAACAGTGACTCTTGATTTGATCACTTAATTTGCTTTGGCCAATAGCACAAGTAGAAACTTGTCAAAAGCACACTGAAACAGCACTTGTACACTGTGACCTCCCTCCTGCAAAAGGCCTGGCTGGCCTGCAGAAAAGATGACCAACCACGTGGGGGCTCAAGTCAAGATTATATGACAATATCTGAAACAAGGGACTAGCCAGCAGAGTCTCCTCACACCAAGATGACCAGACTGCCCCTGCCAACCCATCCCTGAGCAAAGATGCATGAATGAGCCCTGTGAGAGGACCTGCTGACCCGTCAATTTGAGAGCAACAATACCTTCTTTTCTGAGCCAAAAGGCTTTGTGCATTTAGGTTTTGTTTCCAATGAATTAGCTAACTGAACATAGGGGTATCTGTTACTGGCATGGAGACAAAAACATCAAAAGCCCAAGAGGAAGAGGAAAAGAAAGGAAGCTCCTCTTTGCTGCTGCCCAACAGCTACACTCAACTCAGTTCTCCAGGATGCTTTCCCAGATATACCAGTGCATGCTCACTTCCTAGCCCTGCTTGCCCGGACTGGAGATGCTTCTTAAACGGATTATGATTCGTCAGCTACTTATGAACTGTTTCCTACCAATCATGACCATCATAGTATAACACAAAACAGACCCACAAAGATTACTTAATTGAATAAACAAATTTAAAAACAGGCATTTGTTGGCCTGCATGGGGACACGGGAGAGTATGCCTTTAAATCCCAGCACTCAGGAGGCAGAGGAAGCTGGGTATCTGTGAGTTCGGGCCAGCCCAGTCTACAAAGCAAGTGCCAAGCAGTCAAGGCTACAGAGTCACTCTCTAAACAAATGAACGAACAAAATCAACATTTGCTCGATTTTTAAACGTCTACTAATACTTCTGGATCAGTATTTCTCCAAGCGTAACCCTCGGGAAACATAAGAAACAGAATTTGCAGAGGCGTGTATTAAAAAACACAAAAATCTCTGGGCGTTTTCGTTAATAAAATTGCTGTTCCTTTTTTTTTTTTTTTTTTTTTTTTGGTTTTTCAAGACAATTTCTCTGTGGCTTTGAAGCCTGTCCTAAAACTAGCTCTTGTAGACCAGGCTGGCCTCAGACATCCGCCTCCCTCTGCCTCCTGAGTGCTGGGATTAAAGGCGTGCGCCACCACCACCTGGCAAAATTGCAGTTCTTAACGTTGTAAAAAGAAGTTTGAGCCAACCTGGTCTACAGAGCAAGTTGTAGGACTGGCTCCATAGCTACTAGGAAACACTGTCTCTAAAAACCAAAACGAAACAAAACAATATATAAAAGAGAGAGAAAACTTTGAGAATAGCCTCTGGCCAGTTACAAATGAAGTAAGTAGCAGCAGTATGCAGTACTAAGCGCACTAAATCTGTTTCCCTCAATAACTTGTAGGGTCGTTGTGTGTGAATCGGGGACCTGAGTACTTGACACTGCTAACTAAATGTGGTGGTGATGGTGGGGGGGGGGGGCGGGGGGGAGGGTGGGGATTCTCCAAAGAAATGATTCTGCGTCAGAAGAAAAGGGGAGCTGGGGATTTTCCAAGGAGGCGTGGCTTCCTGGTGAACACGTTTACAAAAAGGTGCTTGCTTCGGGGAAGGAAAGGCGCAGCGGGGGCCAGGGATGCAGGGAACCTCCGAGCTCGGCTGCGGGTGCCAGCCAGGGCCCAGGGTCCCGAGGCTCGGACGCGGACGGAAGGGGGTGCCCCCGGGTCCCCGAGTGGGTAGCGGTCTCCGGGGACGACCGCTGTAGGTGCAGCCCCGCAGGACGCGTCCAGGGAAAGGCCACCATGCCTGGCCAGCCAGAGTGACAGAGGGTCGCGCCGATGGCTGCCTAAACGAAAAGGAACCGCGTGCGAGAGGGCGCCGCCGATCCCACCTGCATCGAGCTCCAGCTGGTAGCAGGGTAGCGGCTCGAGAGACAGCTTGTAGCCCTCGAAGCGGGGATCCAGCAAGGGTCGCTTCACCCGCAGGGAGCAATTGGCTGCCTCCATGGCGTTCCGGGAGCCCAGCGAGAGAATCAATAAAGCTCTTGTTGAAAGGTCCGCGCTTCGCTCCTGGAACTGAGGGTGGAAAGCGGCGTGGTTCCCATCCCAGAGGACTCTGCGGCGCCCAGTCTTGTCTGGGAAATGTAGTATCCTTGAGAAAGCTGACTCGTGCTGCCTCCTAGGAAGTGTAGTTCACCGAGGACAAACGCCCTCCCGCTAAGCTGACTCCGGACTTCCCTACCCAGAAGGCCGAGCGACTAGAAGGCGGCCCGCGCTAGTTGAATTCTCACATTATAGGCAGGGTGGCCAGATCCCGCCCCGGAAATGCGTGGTCTAGCTTTCTGTGTGCTTAGGTGCCCGAGCTACTGAGGGTCTAAGTCCGGGCAGCCGAAGAGTGTGGTAGGTAACGGTCGTCAGCGCAAGGGTCATTTCGTCGCTGGGAAGGGACGGCCCTCGCCCGCGGTGATGGTGGTGAGCTATGCCCGTGGTCCTCAGGGCCGGGACCCGGGCCCAGCCCAGGCTCCTTTCGATGTGCTGTCTTCTCGTTAGCTTCCCCGACCCGCGCTTGCGGGCCTGTAGGGCTCTCCGACAGGGCGTGCTGCTGGAGTTGGCCCGGAGCCAGACCTCGCTTTGTTTTCTGGCTCCTCCCCTCCCGCCTCTCCAGCTGTCTCGGCCGGGGTGCCTTTTCCCCAAGAATGTCAGAGCGGGGAGGGGTTCCCTACCCTAGCGCCCTTGTTTTACCAGTGAGAAAACTGAGGCCTTTGGGAAGTAAGTGACTTGGCCAAGGTCACCAGCCGTGATTTCTTTAGGGGCCCAGACGAGGTGAAGTTTCGCTGTGCTTGGTGTGGGTCTGACTGAACTTTGCAGGTATTTTGAAAAGGTTAAGCGCTAGACACAGGAGTAGGACATTCCCTAGTTATTAACCCTCTGCTCTCCTGTGCCTTGCCTAACCCGACACTGAAAATTCTGTCAGTCCGAGTTTTCATGTAGACGAGGTGGGCAGCTACCCAGTAGTCCCAAGTTAGTGACATTAAGTAGGAAAACATTAACTTAGTTCTGACTTTATTTTAAACCTTTAAAAGGCAAAAATGCCCTCAGAAGTTAACCTTGCTTTTTTTTAAAAATGAAAATGGAGAATTTTCTCAATTAAGGACTAGTTTGAGATTTGTTTTCTCTAATCATACCGTCCAGAAAAAGTGTGTTTGTGGGCACAGATACCCACAGTTAGGGTGGCAGTTGTAATTCTCAGTAAATTTAGTGAACACTAAAGCTCACAGAGTCCTATTTCATTCTTCGCGATAGTATCTCTTATTGGTGTGCATACTATATGCCTGTCCCAAAATTTGAATGTGGTTAAGATGCAGAAATGAGCAGTAGTCAATTATTAATCTGCAGCTAAGTGAGGTGTTTGGGGCTCTTGGTGGCTGAGTGCCTGAGTTCAAATTTACCCATCACCATTTTCTGTTTCTGTGCCTCAGTGTTCTCATCTGTAAAATAAAGTCGTGTTCACAGAGTGAGTGTGGGAGTTCAGGATGCTCGGTGTTAGGTAGTAAGCGCTTGATGAAGTTGTTCCCTTCAGCTCATGAATGAAGAGCACAGACAGGAAGGGGGTAGCATAGCGAAGGTGAATTGGGATGCGGTAACTAATACTAAGAATAATGATGCCATGTCACATACTTGAAGTTCTCATCCTCTCCTTCCTAGAATGGTGAATGTGTTGTTAGGATGGTTGTCTAGAGAGGACTTAGCAGGAACCGGTTCTCTAAATGTGATGTATCTCACACTCATGTTGCTGTCCAGGTTAGCAAGATGAACAAAGATGCGCAGATGAGAGCAGCGATTAACCAAAAGTTAATAGAAACTGGAGAGAGAGAACGGTGAGTAGTCAACTGGGTTCACAAGTCAGGTTTTCCCGTCCCTTAATGGCTGCGTGTGAATGGAAGAATTTCTAGTGTCCATGGACAAAACCTATCTGGAAAGAATTAGAGAGAAGGAAAGATTAGCAAAGTTTCTGTTCTTAACATCTATAATAGTCAGAACAAGCATTGCAAGATTTGAAGAGTCACATACAAAGACAGCAGTAAAGGGTACTGTGAGCATGACTCACAAAACGAAGAGAGCATGGACACAAATAACTACTGCCGGAGAGTATGCCAGGTTTCGTTACCTCGTGCTCTTAGCCCTGCAGAATTGGGCTGTTACTCTTTGTCGGAGTGCTTTCTTCTTCCTCTTCTATTCAGTTACTTCAAATTCTAGCTCTTGTATCCACTGTGTATTCCATTAGTTTATGGTCGTCAGTGTAATCCAGGTTCCATGGAGAAATGCCTTTGTATACCCATTATATAATGTTATGCTTAAAACCTTATTTAAGTAGCAAATGTTTAAAGAAATATAAAAAGCCTCCCAGAGCAGAGTAATAATTTACAAAAGGAAGCCAGGCAGTGGTGGCACACGCCTTTAATCCCAGCACTTGGGAAGCAGAGGCAGGCGGATCTCTGAATTCAGTGCCAGCCTGGACTAGAAGAGCTAGTTACAGGACAGTTAGGGCTATTACACAGAGAAATCTAGTCTTAAAAAAGAGAGAGAGAGAGAGAATTTACAAAAGGAAAGTGCATTTACAGGAACGGAGGGATTTCTCCCATTTTATCTGAAGGTGATTGGGTAAATTTCAATAATAAAAGCTGGATGCTAGTGGTGCACGCCTTTAATCCCAGCTGAGGCAGGTGGATCTCTGAGTTCAAAGCCAGCCTAGTCTACAAGAGCTAGTTCCAGGACAGGCTCCAAAAGCTACAGAGAAAAAAAAAGATTTCCACAGAGGATAGAAGAAGAATCAGCAGTTCTCTAGGTCAGAACGGGAAAAGATGGTTTAGGCATGTGGAGCAGGAGGCGCATCTAGAGCTTTGGTACCTGATAAGTGCTCAGGGAACTTCAGGATATAGAATAGAGAGAGAGTGTGAGAGCTTGTGACTGGAGCAGGGTGCAGAAGTGTGGAATTTCGTGTAAGAATTCTGTCCTTTGAAAACATACTGAATTTTACAAGTGTTTAACCAGTGGCATATTTAAGCCCATGTAATGAAAACATTGACGATCTGAAGATGCTCTTTATATCACTGTGTCCGGGCCCTAGAAACGGTTGCACACAGTATCTTTTTTTCCCGCAGCTCTCCTTTCCTCTGTTGTCTTTATTCTCAAGCAGGCCCTACTCACAGGTGGCAGAGGTTAGCAGTTCAAAATTTACATCCTACCGGCAAAGAGCCTCACTTTGGTTACCATCTTGCTTAGGTAATAGGCAAGTTATGATCAGCCATGCCCAGGTCATATTTCAAATTACAAGAATCTTATAAATAAATAAATAAATAAATAAGAATCTTCTCAGCCAGGTGATGGTGGTGCACGCCTTTAATCCCAGCACTTGGGAGGCAGAGGCAGGAGGATCTCTGTGAGTTCGAGACCAGCCTGGTCTACAGAGCGAGTTCCAGGACAGGCTACAAAGCTACAGAGAAACCCTGTCTCGAAAAACCAAAAAAAGAAAAAAAAAGAATCTTCTCCATATTTGTATGGGGAGAGTGACTCAGTAGAGCTGTTTGCTTGTGTTTCTGTTACAGAGCAGAAAACTGAGTTTGCACAAGCGTATGTTGCTGTCTTTGTCCTTAGGTGATGGGAATTTTTGGAAAGGAAGTAACTAAGCTACATTGTCCTTGTAGGGATATTATTTTGGTAGTGTGAATGTAGATTTGAAGGGGGTAAGACAGACGGTAGGAAGATTAGTTAGAAAGGTGATGGGTGAAGGTGAAAAGCAGCCATTAGAAAGGAGGAAATAGCCGTGTACTTTTTCCAAATGGGAGGTAAAGCAGACACCCGTATGGAGAGAGATCAGATGCTGTGCTGGGTGCGTGCAGATAGCATGGGTAGCAGTGTGTGTGGAGAATTGCCGTTCTCTTTCTTATTCATGCACTGGGAGATTTTGAAGGGAATGTCATAATCAAGGGAGCAGGTGGGGAGGTGATGTAGGAAGTTAGGTGTGAGTCCAGACAAGAAAAGATGGTGGCTAGAACTAGGGTACTCTTGGCAGAGAAACATTTAAATTCTAGATAAACATTTTAAAACTGAAACTGCAGGATTTACTCATACATTGCATGCATAGTGAGTTGAAGGATGCTCCCAAGTGTCCAGAAGAATGAAGAATGACATTGTCATTTTGAGAAGAAGGAGGGAAAGTGGGAGGGAAAATGAAGCTGTGTTTTGGCTCTCGAAAGCCCTACTCAGGCATCAAGGTTGACGTGTCACATGGTCAGTCTCTGGGGCTATTGAGAGACTGGTGGTCTGCAGGGAAAGAGAGTTTAAGAGAAGAAAATCCTGCTAATTATAGTACAGTGGCCATGCCAGTTTTGCTGAAGTGTGGGAATCGAGAGAGACATGGGGCAGCTTAAGACTGGAATCAGTGAATGGGGACAGACACGGGGCAGGTTAGGACTGGAGTCAGTGAATGGGGACAGACGTGGGGCAGGTTATCAGTGAATGGAGACACATGGGGCAGGTTAAGACTGGAGTCAGTGAATGAAGACAGACGTGGGGCAGGTTATCAGTGAATGGAGACAGACATGGGGCAGGTTATCAGTGAATGGAGACAGACATGGGGCAGGTTATCAGTGAATGGAGACAGACATGGGGCAGGTTAAGACTGGAGTCAGTGAATGGAGACAGACATGGGGCAGGTTAGGACTGGAGTCAGTGAATGGAGACAGACATGGGGCAGGTTAGGACTGGAGTCAGTGAATGGAGACAGACATGGGGCAGGTTAAGACTGGAGTCAGTGAATGGAGACAGACATGGGGCAGGTTAGGACTGGAGTCTGTGAATGGAGACAGACATGGGGCAGGTTAGGACTGGAGTCTGTGAATGGAGACAGACATGGGGCAGGTTATCAGTGAATGGAGACAGACACAAGGCAGGTTAAGACTGGAGTCCGTGAATGGAGACAGACCTGGGGCAGGTTAGGACTGGAGTCAGTGAATGGAGACAGACATGGGGCAGGTTAGGACTGGAGTCAGTGAATGGAGACAGACATGGGGCAGGTTAGGACTGGAGTCAGTGAATGGAGACAGACATGGGGCAGGCTAAGACTGGAGTCCGTGAATGGATTTGGAACCTGACGATAAGTGAGGCCGAGATCTGGCTTGTGTGATGTCTGAAAACTAAGCAGTGACTCAGGATTTGACTCCAGATAAAGCCTGGGGACGGAAAGCAGGGGGTTTTAGTTGAACAGTTTGTACTTGTACATTGCTTCAGACATTGCTATTTAAAGTATCTTGCTACGATTGATTTGAAAACATTTCCTTTTAAAACAGCCTCAAAGAGTTGCTGCGAGCTAAATTAATCGAGTGCGGCTGGAAGGATCAGTTGAAGGCACACTGTAAAGGTAATCAGTTTCACTTAGATATGCCATGGCTGTTGTCTGAACTGGGTTGGTCTGGGAATCATTATAATAAGGAATAGTTCATATCTTACAGTTCAATCCTCAGTCATCATTTTAAGCAGATAGGAAAGTGGGTCTTATGGTGAGAGTTTTCTTCTCAGTGATATTTTTAGACTTAATTCCTGAATTTTTAGAATTTTCCAAAATTGAAGCCTAACTACTAAGATTCTGTGGGACCAAAGTATAGTCGCCTGTGTTTAGTAATGCTAGTGATCTTGATGTACTTTTCATTAAAACAAGCACTTGATAGCTGGTAGATGTAGAGGAACTGTGTGTTCTGTTACACTGTGGTCGGGGAATTAAGCCTACTGTAGAAAATAGACAATAAAAGTCTTGTGTTTTTGGTAACTATGAGTCCCTTTTATGGCACAGCTTTTGATAGATTGAAATTCTAGATATTTTTAATGAGTTGTCCTTATTACATTTCCTACAAGTAAAAGATAATAGACTGTGTCTTTATTAACTGTTAAAAAAAAAAAATCTGAACAAGTAAATAAAAGGGGAAGCTGAGTTGTGCAAACCTTGGCCAGAGCTCATTTTTGGCCATGTACTGAACTTTATGCTTTAGTTGCCTCGCCTTTGACGTGGGTGTTATTGTGGGTACTGAAAGTTGTAAATGCTAAAGGGTCCAGTAAATGTGATTGTGTTCCCTCTTGTTTCCTTTGGTCCAGACTGGAGAAGAGAAAAAAGCAAAGTAGCTCAACATTCTAATTCTTGCCTATAAAGTTATAACATAGGCTCCAATAATAAATTTTATTTCCTTGATGCATTTAAACTTAATATAATTATAGTAAAATTAAATTATAGTTAAATTACAAATTTCCAGATTTTTACAAAAGTTACATTTGACACTGCACAGTTTTTATTTATTCTGTGTATTCCTGCTATTTGTTTGCTTAAAAAAGTCATTTAGTGGAAGGATAAACCAACTGTCTGTAATCTGGAGATTAATACATTTATGAGGCAATTAATTTTCATTAAAAAAGAAAAAAGAAGTGTCCTCTTTTTATATAAAAGACCAATCTATACTCTAAAAACATGATTTTAACCCTTCCTCTATGAAAATCTTTCTTACAGATAATGATTTTAAATGATATGATTTGTTTTTTGCTTTTGCATAAGAGGTAATTAAAGAAAAAGGACTAGAACACGTTACTGTTGATGACTTGGTGGCTGAAATCACTCCAAAAGGCAGAGGTAAGAAGCACAAATTATGTCAGAGGAAATACAGGCTTTCTGTAAGAAAGCATCCTTGCCAAAATCATGGAGTTGTTCTTCCTGTGGGAAAGGTTTAAGTACAGTTGCCCAGCTGACTGTTGGAGAAGTCTGGAGTAGTTGGTATAAATTGGCATGCTCCCTGTCTGCAGTGTTAGGTTGATGGTTTGTATTAGTAAGGCAGATCATTTTTGACATGAGATTTTATACAGGAAAATGTCACCTGAATCTTTGATTTATAAAGTTTATTAGATATGGCCTGACTCCACTTAAATATTTAATAATTCAGAGTTTTACTCCAGTCCTGAGTCATTGTCCTACTATCTCTTTCCTTATTAACGATTAATGAAAGTCTGTCTTCTTGAATGTCTAATTAAGAATTTGGTAATTCAGGGTGATACATATTTAAGACTTAGAAGTGAAAGCATCTAAATTAGCTGAGTTGTAGGATGTCTTTACACATGGCCACAGTCAAAATCCTTGACTATAAAATAAATACCTGAAAATTACACAGAATACTCATTCCATGTTAAGAAGGAAGCATAAAACCCATTGTCCTTTTCTTAAAGTTTATTTACCACTGAAAAACATTTGTTTTATTAACTATGGCTCAGGAAAAACATTTTTTCATTTTATCCATTTATACTTTAAGCTAATTTTCTCTGATTTCTTTTTCTACTTTTTTTCTTAATCTTTTAACATTGCTTAGACATTATTTATTTAAGTAGGAAATTATCCTGTTTCTCCTTCAATGTTTCCATCTTGGATTTATTCATATCTTTCAGATTTTCTATTGGTTTCCAGTAAAAATTGACCTTTTTGAGATTATAATTAGAACATTTTTTCCTTTCCCTTTTCTCCCTCTTAGTCTTCCCGCCTCTCCCCCACTTCTTCAAATTTATGGCCTCTGTTTTAAAGAAAAGTTTTGTGTATTTTGTACACGTTTAGATCTATTTAGCCACCACCTCAAGAAGGTTTACAAACCACCTCCCCCGCCCCAAAGATTCTCTTCAGCTCCATTGATGACTTTATAGTCAGACAATTCAGAGGTGACATGTTTGGTGTAGGTCTTGTTTAAGTCGGATTTATCAGTGTGGCTTTGCATTTTCAAATGGACTTGTATATATCTAGTTTAAAAAATTTCCCAGGCTTTTGCTTCTCATTGATGTGCTCTGTGTTTAGGTCTTAGATGTTAAAGTCCTGATACCATCTTTTTGTTTTTTCATTCAAACATGAATGTTCTGTAAAATCCCTGTATTGGTAATCTGTAATAAAACATCAAGTCAAATTAATATGTGATCACTGGAGTCCTCTGACTTTGATTTTTATGTTTCAGCCCTGGTACCTGACAGTGTAAAGAAGGAACTCCTACAAAGAATAAGAACATTCCTTGCTCAGCATGCCAGTCTTTAAGGGTGAACTAGAATGTGTTGTTCTGTGGGTTTATTTCTGAAAGTAAAACTTGCCATAAATTAGAAATTGATTTCCCAAAATAAAGTCCTTTTTTGTATGATGGTATACAGTTTTCAGTAATGATGTATACATTGTATTGGTTTTTTCCCTAAATGTGTTATTTTAATAAATATCTCATGAATGAGTTTCAATTTTTTTCAATTTTGGAATAAATGGGACTGTGTTTATTACCGATTGAGTAGATATGTTGAGAGAAAATGCCAGCAATTACTATAATTCAGTATTTCTATGTGTGATTCTCTGTACTAACAGCTGAGAAGGCTTTCTGGGTTGTCTAGTTATGGTATTTTCCTCTTTTGAATTCTCATATTTGATAACTGTTATGCCCCCATCTTATACTGTAGGTTATTTGTCTTATTTGTTACAAGTTCAGAGGGTTAGGACTGGGTCTTATCTGTATGTGCCTTTCTTGTGCTTCAAAGAATTTACCATCTAGTGGAAGACAACATTTACAAGCTGGCTGCACACCATCTGAACTTTGAAAGCAGCATCTCTAAATTGCATCCCTATATACTGAGGTCAAGAAAGAACATAAATGGAAACTAATACTCTGTACCCACTAGCTTTCCTCTGCCATCAGGATTGCTAGATCTAATGGACTCTTGTCTGTTAATGTGACCTTCGCAGGGTGATAATGTTGACCATCCTTCCATTTGGAACTTTGCCTCCCATTCCTCGAATTGCTTACTACCATTCGAAGTTCTTTCTGCTTGTTTTTGGTTGCTTGGGTTTTTTTCAGGTGTTTTGTCGAGTACTTCTTGTTCTATGTAACCTTCAAATAATGTTCTGTAGGACTTTCTTGAGTCCTCTAGTTAACAGTATATTTTTCCCTGGCTTGAAACCCAGGAAATGGGTCTGACCATGGCTTCAAATACCAACAGATTGATAAATGCTAAACTTCCTCACAGCCAGACTTCATTCCAGCCTCAATACCCATATACCTATCAACGAGTCTAGTTCCTTGGATATTACACAAACACCTTAAAATGACCTTACTTTAAATAGTAACTTTCTCCCTGGTAACTCCCCTTGTTGTATTCCTTATTCATGGAATATATCAGATACAGATGACTCAAGATGATTGTTAATGCTATTTCTGAAGGTAAGAGATAAGAGGATTATTTCTGAGACACCCTAAGTTTGTGTTATTGCTGCTGATTGAGGACCGCTGTGAGAATACCCGACATCAACTTGGATCATCCTTTTTGGCCCTCTTAAGCCCAAGTGACTGCAGTGATCCCTTTGTGCCTCCATTATCTCTCCCTTACTGTTACTGCCTATGTGGCCTTATAAAATTTAAGTCTGATCATTTTATTCCCCTACTTGAAATGTTTCAATTCTGGATGAAATCCAAACTCTATATATTAGCTAGGCCGTCCTAAATCTAGTATGTACTCATCTCCCCAATCTGTAGAATCCCCAACCTATTACATCCCCAACATATTACATTGTTCTACCCCTTAGTCCTTTTCAAAACCCATCAGCCTGGGAAGCCCTCTAAGTCATCTCATTACTACTTTCCCTTCAGAGTTCAGCTTGAGTTTTAAATGTTCTGACAGTCCTATGATTTAAATTCCTTGTCACTGATTTCTTTTTGGATTTTTGAAATTGACTGTCCCTGTGTAGGCCAGATAGCCTCAAACTCATATAGCCCAGTCTGGCCTTGAGCATGAATCCTGAGAGCTGGGTTTACAGGCATTTGGTGGTACATCTGTAGGGGAGGAAACATGACTTCATTGTATGATGTACGTTTCTGAATGGATGAGTAAGGGAATGAATGGGCTGTTCTGCAGGAGCATGAGATAAAGTCCTGATAAATGGGGGTGTAACTGAGAAAAGGTTTCTCAATTTTTGGTTCATAGTTCACACTTAATGTCATGAGTTCAAATGTCATCGAGTAATTTGCATAACTGTAAATTATATTTGGATCTTGATCTATGTACACACACAAAATCTTACCCAAAGTAATGTTGTGTTTCAGTTTCATAATGTAGAGTATTGATAGGGTTGTTCATTTGTTGCCCATTTTCAGAAAGGAAATAGTCTTACATGGTACACAAAATACTAGAGATAAGGGGTAGTTCTTCATAATTCTGTACATAGAAACAAATGGAAAAAGGGCTTATAAAGATACTGTTTTAATATCCTAAAAGTTAAAAGAAATAACCAAGTTTTGGAAATACCTTGAAAATGGGAAAAATAGCTGAATTGAAAATACTTTGTAGAAATTTAAGTAAGAACATAGATTTTGGGTTTTGAAGGTGTTTTTTGTTTTGTTTTTCATGTTATTTTGGGGTTTTGCCGTTTGTTTTGAGACAGGGTCACATGTAGTCCAGGCTTTCCCTGTACTTGCTATGTAGCCTAGGTAAGCCTTGAATACCTGCTCCTCCTACCTCTACCTCCCAAGTGCTGGGATTACAGGTGTGTGCCACCGCCGGGGCCCATAACTAAGTCTAGATTTAAATAATGCTAAGACTCCCCTACCACTTTTTTCTTTGGCATCTTATAAATGTCTTGTAGATTGAATCTAGAATCACTGGTATTTGTAAATAAATCAACTTTGTGAACATTTTGGCTCTCATTGATTTATGTAAAGAAGCAATACACTGAAGCCACTTCACCCTTTCACACTGAGTGTTGGAAATGTAATACAGTTCCATGCTGTGCTGGGTTAGTATGATCGGCATCACTATCCTCTGTTATAGGGTAAAAGAAGACCCAACTAAATTATTTATACAATCACTTTGGGCATTACAAGTGTATCATTTGGTTAAGCATTGCCAAGCTAGAGACTGGTTGATGCTGGGGGTTAGTAATTGGATACAGGACTTTACATAACTTGGTAGAACGTTCCACCCAACACAAGAGAACTGTGACAGCTGCTCAGTAGCTGGCGTTGGAATTGATCCTGCGCACGTGTGGGGTGTGTCACACATGCACCTGCGTGTGCCTGACCCTTGTAGAAGCCTAGCTTGTGTTTGACATCATACATTCCTACATATTGTCTACTAGGAACCTTTGAACAGAAATTGAGTGAACCTATCAAGAAAACTGTTAAGTATAAGCAGATCATTCTGGTTCTGAACTCATTTATGAAACTGGATTAACAGATGAGGACAACTCTTGCCTTGATTTCTCTGTATAGTAAATCATATCATATCCTGCCTGGAATTAATAAAGACTTAAATACTGATAGGGTAATGAGAGCATGTGGATTTATGTTACCAAAAACTGTAGAAAGGGTGTGATTGTGTGTTTTCCTACACTTTTGTATGGAATGAATCCCATTAGTCGGGAGTTTCTAGATGGTATTAACCACTATGCGATGCATTCCAAAATGGTGTTCTTGGGGTTGGGGACTAGTTCAGTTTAGCTGCATACTTCTCAATGATTCAAATTTGTCTCTCAGCATCAATGTCACTGAAGCCCTTAACAAGAAGGATTGAAATATAGTCATTTTTAGCCTTTTATCTATGGCTTGGAGTGTATCACATTTACCTTTCTGTCTTCAGTACTTAACAGAATCCTTAAGATGATGGTCTTTTAACTGAATCAACTGCAAGAAAGATACAAATTTGTGGCAAGTACAGTCAATATGTTCCTGTTTATTCCAGATTTCAAATTGTATTTAGTTACTCTGCTTGTCAGCCACAAGGGGGCCCCTGGCACCCATACTTATTCCTCTCTGGAACTCACTAATTGAACTGAGTATCACATTTTACCAGGCCCAGTTCCAATCTAGAGGCCAACCAGCTTGTTCAAGAGAAAAGTGTTGTTGGATTAAAACTTAATATGAGAACATAATGTGCTTCTGATATAAATAAGGTGCCTTTGTCATATGGTGTAGATGACGGGATCTTCAGAAGCCAATTCAGAAATTCAGGAACTTGACTAAGAGTATATACGACTCCCAAAATAGAGCATGTACGAGTCCTAAAATACTGTGATCTCACTGATTTATGACCAGAAAGGGAAATAGATTTTAATTAATTAACCTGTGTTTTTAATCACAATGGAGGGGTCTCACTCACACTATAGATGGTTATTGCTGAGCTGCATCCCAGGCCCAGGGGTCTTAACAAGTGAAATAAAAATGTTTTAATTCTTCCCAAAAGAATAATACTCATTTTTTTCCTTTTCATTCTCAGTTCTATTTTAAAGAGAAAAGATATAGGGCATATGTAATACCCAAAGCCCGTGGACATTCAATGATGTGTTTTACAATGACAGCAGCAATAACAACGAAATCAAAGAGCATGTGGGCTCCAGGCTCATGTAGCAGTGTTGCACCAGAGTAGTTCGAAGTGTAGATGGCAGTGCCATATTTACTGCATAGTTTGGTGTTGTGCTTGAATTACCAGAATTAAGTAAACGACTTTCAGTTGGCCTAATTTTGGTTGAAGACATATCCTTCAAAATGTATCCCTTCTAGGTAGTTACCTACAGCAAAGTTGGGCTTTGACAAGGTAAGAGCCACAAGATAGGATAATCAATACAGAAATGCCCACAGAACTATAACTTGGTTCTGTTCCGCTGATTGAAGTGATGCTATGCATTGTATGGTGTGCATATTCAGTTGGGTGGAGATACAGACACTGAGGCCAAGATACTACCAACATAGGAGTATTGTTTCTACCATAATATGCTTAAGGACTTCTTTAGTTATCTAAGAGTTCCACCTGACAGTGCCTATCAATAGGAACAGTCACAGTGTAATGAAGTATGAGATTATGGGTGTGCCTCCTAAGAAAGGTGATATAAAGTCAAAGAAATGGAAAGACCCTAGCACACATATTCTAACGTTCGGTCCTCAAAAATGGCGCTACACATAAGGTTTGTCTTTCATATTCTGCCCATCCATAAAGACAGGTTTTGCACAGTACAAGCATATTTAGTAAAAATATGACATTTATCTGCTGCATTCTCTATTCTCCAATTCTGTCACTTTGTAGTACAGACTTCAGTGAAGTCACTGCCCTTTTCTATTTTATTTATTTATTTTCGGGGGGCAGGGTTTCTCTGTAGCTTTGGAACCTGCTGGAACTAGCTCTTCTAGACAAGGCTAGGCTCCAACTCACAGAGATCCTGCCTTGCCTCCCGAATACTGGGATTAAAGGCATAGCCACCACCCAGCCTTTTATTCCTATAGTAACTCCTCAGACCTGTAAGTACTTCCCTTGAGCTCAGAGTTTATGGTTTATCATTAGAACCCCCTTGCCTGCTTCTTGTTTCTAACCACACACAGTTCCATGTAATAACTTATACATGACTGCCCCAAACTTACTCAGTGTAGACACCTACCATTTGAACTTTGTTGAAGAATACTTCATTGTCCTTCTAAGTTTGTTTTAAAAATAACAGAATTCTGAATATCACTTGGCATTGGTTTTGATATGGCGCTATTGTGGTATCAAGGATTCTGCTTAAGGTCATTTGGCCTTGTGCACTTGGGCAGAACATTTTATTGGCAGAAGCCTGTGGTAGAGAAAAGGCCCTGCATTTCATGTCAGACAGAAAGGGGACAGGGACCTATTTCCTCCAGCAAAGCTCCCCATTCAGAATTCACCACCACCTCCCAAAATAGAAACAAAGCACTGAGGACATGGGCCCGTGGGAGACATTTTATATTCAAAGTATATCAAATCTTGATTAAATGTGCTGCATTGTTTTTGCTAACCTGACAAAAACTAAAGTCAAGTGGGAAGAAGAAACCTCAACTGAGGAATTGCTTCCAACAGATTAGCTTGTGGGCATGTCTGTGGGACCGTTTCCTGACTGCTCATTGATGTGAAAGGACCCAGTCTACTGTGGGTGGTGGCTGGAAGGTATTAAAAAAAAAAAGTGGCTGGCTGGGTGGGGCTTGAGTTTAATATACACCACCACAGAAGGAACAAGCAAACAAATGAAGATAACATACTTTGTTTGTGGAATAATAATCACAATCAAATGCCCCTCTTTACAGTATTTGAAGGGGATAAATCAGTAAACTGAAGAAAGTTTGCCCTTCTACAAATTAATAAGCTACAATATCTCTATTTCTTTGTAATTTTTAGCAAGAATAAATGACTTTAACATTAACAATTGACTTAATAGTCAAATGTATTTGACAATGATTAGGCTATGTATCTTCTTAGAGAGTTAGGAATTTTACTTAATTCCAGTTATGTGTGACTTTAACACACAGTATAAGACTTCAACTCTTTCCAGGTATTGAATACAATTGTTAGATATTCTGCTCATTTTCCTCACGTATTGTCTATTGCAAGAATATAGCCTCTATAAGTATGGAAAACTTAAAGGCATAACTATATTCTTATTGTCCCCAATGTTAAATATTTGCTAAAAGCGAACTACTGTTTTGTAGATAGTTCATTCTGCTCATCCTCACAGGTAAGTCTGGTCGTAAAGTCAGGCCTCAGCATTCAGCTGGTTTTCAAGGTTAAGTCAAACACTCGCAGGTGGGTGCTCCATTCCCTCTGCTTCCATACAAACTTTTACCAACCCCTTTCACTTTCTGCTTGTTTTAGAGTCAAGAGATCAGGTTTTAATGTCTCTGTGTCTCAGCACACAGATAAGGAGAGCAGCATGATGTGCAGTGCGCACATAGCATGCAAAGTGAGAACAAGGAGCCTCTGCCTCAGACTGGGAAGGACTCAGGACAGATCTAAACTACACAAGAAACTGCAACACTCAGGTGCCCGCCGCCCAGCCCTGCAGGCAAGGATTTGTTAGAGCTGGAATTTTTTTTTTTTTTTTTTTTTTTTTTTTTTTTTTTTTTGGTTTTTCGAGACAGGGTTTCTCTGTGGTTTTGGAGCCTGTCCTGGAACTAGCTCTTGTAGACCAGGCTGGTCTTGTTGTTTTGTTTTGTTTAATCTTAAAAAGGAAATACATGACATCATGGTTAGGGTTTGCTTTTGTGCCTTCTCATGCTCCTGCCCTATGATGGCTCTAAATTACAAAAGAGTTTGAGGATGTATACAGTTTTAGTCATAAACCACATAGACACATTTTTGGACCCTAGGAGACCCTTTAGTTATATGAATTTTCATTAGGTTACATTTATTTATTGCCACATTACCCACTCAAATTATTTTGAAAATTCAGGATTAAGACTCTCCCTTGTGTGATTTTACCACATGGAGTTTATTTATCATATAAATAAGTACCATTTAAAGAGGGAAAATCAGTTAAAGATGCTCATTCATTGCACAGAAGCTTATTAAAAATTTATATATGCCAAGTATAGTGCTTGGATCTTCAAGAAGTCAAGCATGATAAGAAAGGAGGCTAATTGCCTTTAAAAAAAATTAACTTTCTTAAAGCCAATTAGCCAAATGATCTAGAGGATGTATTTGAGTGACCAATTTGTCAAGGTGGAAATATTTGTCTGTTTTTAATAGGATTTTTTAGTTGGGACACATATGAATCAGTAATATTGATATATTGATTATTGATATGAATCAGTAATATTGATATATTGATTATTGATATGAATCAGTAATATTGATATAACATATGCATCATGCACGTATATGGCAATATACATGCAAACATATTTCTGCGCATACACACATAATTACATGTACACATACAAACTTAAGCTGTTAAAAAGGCTAGTGTTGATGAAAGAGAGGCTCAGTAGAAAAGACAACTGTAATGGATCAGGTAATTAGTCTTCGTTAAGTAGAAATGTAAAATAAGGACACAATAGGTCCAGAAAGATGTCTCAGAGAGTACAGGCACTTATCACGAAGTCTAAGGCTCTGAGTTTGACCCCTGGATCTCACAAGGAAGAAAGGAGGAGCTGACCACTGAAAGTTGCCTTCCATATGCCAAATACTCGCTGCGGCACAAGTACCCGTGCCCACACATGAACATTCATGCAAACAAATAAATGTAATTTTAAGATGTTAAAAAATAAAATACAATTGAAGTAATCAATATTGTATATTAAGTAGTGAATACTATATGCAACTTTTTAGACTATATTGTCTAAAAAGTTTTAAAGGAACTGTAAAAGCTGGCCTTGGTGATGGAGGCCAGTAATCCTAGCTCTTCAGGAGGCTAAGGCAAGAGCATCGCACATTTTGAAGGCCTATCTGGACTACAAAGTGAGTTCTAGGTCAGTCTGGGCAGTTTAGCAAGGCTTTCTCAGGTTTAAAATCAAGCGAGCAAACAGAAATCAGTGCTGAGTATATAGCTGAATGGCAAAGCACTTAGCTACCACAAGCTGAACCCTGGATTCGTTCTCAGCATGGCCTCCCTCACCTCGCCTTCACTGCAGGAGCTGGGGGAGAAAGAAAAGAAAAGAAATCTTAAAACCATTAAACGTTAAGGACAAATACATTTAGTAAAAATAAATCTCGTATCACTCTGCTGATACCCGGAATGCAGCACAGTTTTCCTTTCTGTTGTTAACCGTAAACATCATTTCTGCAGGAGAGCTTGTCTCCCCGAGTGACCCCTTATTATAGGTCATAGCTTCTGGATCCAAGGACCAATGCTTTCAACTGTTTTTCCAACCTTTTTATAATTTCTTCCAGCATCATTTTCATAATTTTAATACTGAAAGCATTTTAATATTCTCCTAGCATCGCTTAGCTTCATCCTCAAATCTATTTTATTTTGTAAACTCAGAAGCATCTGAAAGGCTGGGGATGGACCTCAGAGGTAAAGTATTTGCACAGCATGAAAGGGTTTCCGGATTTAATTCCACAAAGCATAACACGAAAGTATCTGTAAAAAATTATAGTTTAGGTAAACCTCTCAAAGTTTAACTTTAAAACCGAATCATCTAAAGGAATCAAACAATTCCATGAATAAAAAAATCTCATACTAAGTTTCACTTTGCTTGCTGTTGGTTTCCTGCTTACTCCCTGCGTCTATAAAAAAGTGCCCTGTGGTGTGAGCTGAGCCACAGCAATGCCGACATTCTCACAGAATACCAGAGAGAGATGGCCAGAAAGGGAAGTCTGCTCAGAGAATGGGATTTCCTAGGTCAGAATGTATGTGCGCGGAAGACCCCTGGTGTGTCTACACACGTACTAACTGCTCACAGTAGCTACCGCAGTACTCTGAAGGTCAGTTTGCAGAGATCTCTTAGAAGTATGGAATGACCTGAATAATGAATGTTATTGTTGAAAGCTCAGCTTGATACCAAGAGTGCCTCAGATGCTAAACAACAATGAATTTATCTTACTAATTTTGGAGTTGCCATTGGTAAATAATAAGACAAGCAAGAGTTAAATTTGAATTCAGATATGATATGAAACATTTTATCTTAAACAGTGCATTTCATCAGATATAAATACGCAGAGGAGGAGAAAAGAAGGGTTGCTATTATCTAGAATTCAAATTATACCTATATATTTCTTGCAAAATTAAATACATAACTGCTTTATCTGTCAAGCGTCCCTCTAAATTCTACCTGTCCCCCATCCTTCAAACACTTGGGACAGAACTTGGAACACAAACTGCCTCTTAGTATACATGAATACTATGAGCAGTGGCCTTGGACAGAGAGTTTATTCATGTTGAAAGCTATTTTGAGAACTGTAAAAACACAAGTTTGGCATTCTACCATAATTTTTTTTTTTTTAAAGATAAAGGTCTAGCTGGGTGTGGTGGCACAGGCCTGTAATTGCATCCCTTAGAAATGCGGAGAGAGGAGGATCCAGAGTTTGAGGCTAGCCCAAGCTGTATAGTAAGACACTGTCAGGAACACACACACAATTACATGCACCACCCCCCCACACACATTATTTTTAGTCTTTACATAATGAAAATTGTGCCTATTTCTAGCAAAAGTGGGCAAGAGGAGAGGGCACTCATCAGGAGCTAATAGGGATGTTGATGAAGCACTAAGGAGGGTAAGAACAGGTTTTGAGGGTGCACAAGCAGGGGCATGTACTGAAAGAAAAGTATTTCTTCCCAAAAGAGTGAAAAGTGAAAATATGAACAGAGAATTTGAAATGCTCTACTTAGGAGAATTTTCAAAATTACAATTTTCAAAACGGGAAAGCATATGGATCCCTAAATTCTGAAATTATTGAAAAATTCTAGATTTTATTTAATCACCATTCACGTTTCTTTTTACATATTTTCTTTGATCAAACACATGAGATTAGTTCTAGGCACGATGATGCTGCAACCCTAAATGCTGCAGCATGCAGTTCTAACACGTGAACATTCCCCCTCATGGAATAACACATTATTCGGTTAGTCTCCTTTTTCAAACAAACCCGTCCACCCTGTCTTTTAGTTAGTTCTCGGTCCGTAGTCAGCTCCCTTAAACATCCTGTCAGGTGCAGGTACCTTGACAAGCAGGATGTGTGGAGTAGAGGGAGGAGGTGGACAGTCAAGGTTAGAGTATTAAGGACAGTGTAGATTCTATAGTTGCCTCGAGGAGTGTTTTGTAGTTGTGAGATTCACAAAGTCCAGAGGTGGGCACTGATGGCTCATTCTTCTGCTACCTGGCACCCTGAAGCACAGGGCAGCAGCGCCTGCTATCCCTTCAGCCCCTCTGCAGAGATCTGCCTCTTGAGGCTCTGGGTAGAAAAAGCAGGCTGTGTCGACTCTGGCACAGCGCTAAGCCCTCCCTCCAATAGGCTCATATCCCTGAGCAAACTGCTTAAAGTCACTCTGCCTCAGTCTCCTAGGACAGTGGGGCCAGTACTAACAAGGACGTTTTCAATTGTGAGTTCTGTCTGCTCTGCTGTAGTCACGGGCTTTGGGAAACTTTGAGCTATCAGTACAGCTATCCTGTGTGAAAGAGAGTGGGGTTTGTGTATTAGCTGGTCTTATAATTAACATATCTTGGACGATTAATGAGAAGGTAGACAGGCAAATAAAGATGTAACTAAAAATATATAACTCCAGAATTTAAAAGAAGAAAAATAAAAGGTGGGGGCAATAATGGGAAAGTGGTGTGTTTGTGTGTGTGTGTGTGTGTGTGTGTGTGTGTGTGTGTGTGTGATCCTAAAGGCACAGCGGGCAAGCTGGGGGCGGGGCGGGGCGGTCCTGTGTTGGCCAAGTTCTTCTTGGCTTCTGGGGCGAGTCCCGTGCGCCTGAGCAGCGTCTGGAGCCAAGTTTCAGCGCAGGAGGCTGCTGCTAGCCAGCGGCTGGTGCAGACTTCGCAGCACCGGCTTGGCCATGGGACACCTGTGGCTCTCGGGGACCTGGTTTCTCTTGGGGCTGTTTCGGTGTGCAGCAGACGCCAGCAAAGGTAAGCAGTCGAGAAGGTAGGGAGCCAATCCAGACATCCAGCTCCATGGGTCACAGAGGCGGGACCACTTGCCGTCTGCCCTGGGCAGAGGCACTCCTGGGAACCTGGAGTCCTGGAGGAAGGCCTAACAGGAGCCTTCTGACTTGGTACAGAGACAGTACTGAGAGAGGCTGAGACAGAGGTGGTCCGGAGAAAGACACCACACCGGTAGGGCTAGCAAAAAAAAAAAAAAAAAAAAAAAAAAAAAAAAAAAAAAAACAACCCCCCCCCAAAAAAAAACAAAACAAACAACAAACAAAAAATTCTTACAAATGTTATCAGTGCTGGGGTTTGAACTGAGGAAGTTCCTCACCTCCCTTCAAATTGACACAGTTAAAAAGAGACTAGAAAAGCTGCTAGGTGATGGGTGAGCGACAGTTGGTAGGCCCCACCTGAATCATCCCCCTGACTCCATCTTCTTGGATCTCTTTCCCTACGAAAGGGAAGACTAGTCCCAGGAAGCCAGGAATAGGTCCTTGTGATGGGTGTCAGTCAAATTCAGGGTAAGCTGCCCAGAATCTTCAAAGCAATCCCCAGGAGAGGGCTGTGGAGAAAGTGATAAGAAATTGGAGTTGAGCTCTGAGGTAAGGAGAGCAGGAATTTGAGAGAGGGGAGGCCGCAAGGTCTGGAGATAGGATCCTGCTCCATGCAGATCCTCTCTCGGCTCTCTGGGGCAGGCACAGAAAGTAGGAATACGTGGCAAACTCGAGATCTATGCTAACCTGAAGCTCACAGACCTTGGGTCTCGGCGCTGGAGCCTCCTTTGGCCTCCTGTTATACTGACGAGCTACGGCTGCCGTAAATCAAGTCCATGCTACAAGTTTTTAGGCCGTAATGAACTAGACAATCATAATTTCCTTAATGTTTCATTTCCGAGCATCCATTTCAAAGCAATAATTTCTGTTTTTGCGTCTTAAGATTTTCTATTTACTCTGATAAATTGTTTTTGCTTCTAGTTAAAATGCCACTCTAAGCAAAAAATAAAACACTTCTGGCCACCACTCACTGTATTTCTAATTCATGCTAAAAAAAAAAAAAAAAATTGAGCAGTTCTCCAGAGAAACGTCTGGCTTGCTCTGCTGGTCCCGCAACTCCTTCTATTAGAACCTTTCTCCTATTTCTTGATGGTAGATCCAGGCTCACTAGCTCATATTTGCCCTTTGAGATACAGCAGAGGGATCCCTGTCTGGAAACTTGTGTGATCCCAGAAATGTGAGTAAAATGTTTTTTCCAAGGCACCCAGAACCCGGAGTTGTTCTTCATTTTGTACTAACCTAGACTTTGGGGGAGCAGGTACTAATGTTCTCTTCTCAATCTGCAGGAAGCTAGTGTAGTTTGGTGAGAGGATTAGTGGTCTTTCCACTAAGCACTCAGCTTCCTTAGGACACTGGTAGGCTGAAGGAACTGTCTGTCATTCCTAAACTGACAGGGCACACTTTCTCTTTGTAATGCTGCATTTGTCTTTGCACCTCCTTATCACTGCACTTCCGTGCTTGACAGCAGTCTGTTTCTCCCGGGCAGGTGCTGCCTGTGTTTGTAAGCTGCTGTGTGTGGTTCTGGATCTGTACCTAGTGGAGCATGACATGTAATTACAGGTTAAAAGTGTGTTATAATACGGTATGTGTGCATGTTGAGAATGGTTATGTAATTCTTCCTCTTTGTCAACCCCAAAAGTTCTTCACCCAAGGCCAGTGAGTGTTACTTAAGTATTTGAATCCCGGTTTGGGCATTAGTCACCTTTATTCCCATCTTACAAGTGGGAAATGCGGTGTTTGAAATGAGCTCATGATTGATTTACAACTACCATCTCTGTGCGTCTTTCAGATGGCTCTGAGACAATCCCCAAAGTGACAGAAGTTATACCTAAATACGGCAGCATAAATGGAGCAACAAGACTGACTATCAAGGGAGAAGGTATGGTTGCCCCGTGTTGGCCTTCATGCAAACATCAAAGACTGGGGTATTTTCATTTTTAAATTGTATGGTACTGGGGTTCCACTTTAATATTCCACATAACTCAGGACGTCATACATTCTAGGTGGGTACTCATCCCCTCTTAGAGTTTTATGTGTAAAGTAACTCTTAACACAAAGCACATACCACTACTATAGTTTCTGTACTTGACCGACTTGGTTAAAATCTTCCTCCTTGATAGCAAAACAAACAAACAAATAAACAAACAGCAACACCACATTATTGTCAGCTTGATCACCTGGACTCTAATTACAGTGACTTATTTGACATTAAAAGATCTGGATTTAATGGTCAAAGTGAACTCCAGTTCTTTCCCTTACTCCTCAAGGTCTGGTGATTTTCCTCTGTCAGAGTTTGAATGTAACAGGCTGCAGGTGGAGAGGCCGGATGTTGGGATAGAAATGGAATGTTAGTGAAAGATGGAAGATAGCAGGACGCCAAACGTGGGCTCCCTCCCGCTGCCACCCAAGCCCTATCACATGCTGCATCAAGACATGAGTTATGTATGATGCCTGCGCCTTGCCTGGTCTCAGAAGGAAAGGATAGAAGGGAGATAGATTTAAAGTACACTTCCTCCTAGCATGAAATAAATAGATGGTCCATCAGCCACCAGGCCTTTGTAATAACAATGGCACTACTACTCAGACACTTAGGAATGTTTGAAGGACATGAAAGAAGCACTTTAAAAAAAAAAGAAACATTAGCAAAATCTTCTATTTGATCTTTAACAAATAAACTTTTGGAGTCAGAATTGACATACGGAAATACTTATTATCATATACATTAAAATGTATTTTATTACATTTAACACTTCTATAAAATTCAGTACCTCAATGATATGATTAAAGCAGATTATATTCCTGAAGGGTGAGCAATACATTTAACTGCCCCTCTTTTTTGTGTGCAGTTAGGAATGGGAAACCTTATTTGTTAAAGATTTTAAGACATCTTAATCTTATCTACTTCATATTGTAAAATGCTGTCATGTTGGCAGCTGTTAGGTTTCATCATAAATTTAAATGCCACAAGAAGAAAGTTCGAGTTAAAATGAAGCAAAGCAAACACCCCAGCATTGCCTTCTGTCTCCAAACCTGAACTCCTGGCACAGGAGCCACGGCTAGCTTAGCTACCCGGAGTCAGAGCACGTCTGGTGGGGACTGTTTTCAAATGTTGTCAAAGACACGGTCCCTCAGCTGTCATCTTTGCCCTCTGGTGACCCTTGAGGCAATCAGAGTTAGATTTCTCAGTAATGAAGTATAAGGTGTTAAGATATACTTTTTCTTTTCCTTGTGATCCCTGGTATCTAAATACTTTTGGCACAGTTTATAGATGAGTCAGGTCCCATATGAACTGGAGACACCTGCATCCTCATGTTTACATCTTTTCCCTTTCTCTGCTTTAATAATTCTCTCTGTGACTCCAGACTGACGGCGGGGAACCTGCATAGGACCAAACTAGGCCCTCTGTGTGACAGTTGTGTGTAACAACCGATTTTGTGTTACACCCTCGGTACAGTTCGCGCGCCACTGTACCGTAGGCGAGTCGGGCAGGGGCCTGGAGATTGAAAGAACACACAAAGAGACCTGGGTCTTTGGAAAGAAGATCAGCTGAACGCCATTTATTCAACCTTGGGGAAATCCTTAGCTACCTAGCTGGTGCACAAAGGTTTTCCACCCAGGCAGGTAGGAAATTACCATACCAAAGATGGAGTCAACAATGCCCTACCCTACCAGGCGGGGCAGAAGGAGCACAGGAACAAACAGAATGCTTTAGTTAGCTGACCAGAAACTGTCCTCAAGATGAACCCCAGGAACAAGGATAGCCCCAGGCCCTACAGTTGTGTGGTTTGGGCAGTTTGTGGGTCCGTGGAAAGTGGGATCAGGATTTATCCCTAGTATACAAACTGGCTTTTTGGAGCCCATTGCCTTGGAGCCCAAGCCCATACCTTGCTCAGCCTAGATCCAGGGGAAAGCCTGATCCTGCCTCAAAGTGATGTGGCAGACTTTGTTGACTCCCCAGGGAAGGCCTGACCCTCTCTGAGGAGTGGATGGGGGAGGGGTGGGGAGAAGGTGAGGGGAGTATGAGTTGGGGAGGGAGGGAGAACTGGGATTGGTATGTAAAATTTAAAATAGGGTTTTTGTTTTTGTTTTTTTAGTAACTCTCTGTGGCTAACTAAAGCTGTGTTGATTGTGTTGCTTTCGGGGCATACTTTATATTGTTTGGTTGGCTTTGCTATCAAGTCTCTGTGTTAAGAAGTTGGTTAGATGAGGGGAACTTTGGTTACTTTTTCTGTTTCTCTATGACAGTAGCTGGCAGACACATTGTGTTGAAGCGTTCAATCATAGACACTTTACAGTATTTTGGAAAAGACACGCATTTTGGTCCAGTCCAACTGACTTTTAATTGGACTTTCATTACATTGCAGTAAGTTAATTCTGTGATTGCTGCTTTCTCATCAGTCAACCAGGTACATTTCCCAGCTTCACAGGGCTGTGGAACAGAACCCAGGTGCCCGTTACATACTCTAAGCTCTACTCATTGTTTTACTTCTGTTCTGTATTTACAGGCTTGGTTTTATCCTCCCACCTATTCCTCTGAATCTTTCCTCCCCTTGGTTTTACAACCTTTAAGGACATCTCACTCTCATGCCAGCTTTGTAAGCTAGAGAAACCAAAACAGCCTGCGCTTCATGACAACGGCCAGTTTGAACAGCACTGCCGTTTTCCACGATAACAGCATGGGTGTAACTGCTGGATTGCTGCTATCAGCGGACCCAGCCTGTGTACCTGGCAATGCCTGTCTCCAGCTTTTCTTCAAAAAAGAAAAGAAACATGTCAGGACTTTCCATCCGAAGCCTCATCCTCTCTGTTTCCAGGGTACACCCAACCCTTCCTGTAATCTGCGCTGTGGAAAACTTCCAGAGGCGTTTTTATCCAATGATTTTTATCCATGGTTTATTTAGAATTATACTTAGAATTAATTCTACCAAATAATCTGTTTGTACTCCTTTTTACTCCCTGAGTTAATTTAATATCAGACATATTCTATACTTTTTCAGCATTTCTTTTTATTTATTTTTTTCTTTTTATTTCACCTGGTTGACAAGCATGTCTGTGTACCACATGCATGCCCCGTTTCCATGGAAGTCAGAGAGGGTGTGAGATCCTATGGAATTGAGTGACAGGTGGTTGTGAGCTGCCATGTGTGTTCTAGGACTCAAACCCAGGTCCTTCAGAAGAACAATTAATGCTCTTAGCTTCTGAACAATCTCTCCAGTTCCATTAATCTCTGTTTTCAAGGCAAAAAATGTATAATTAAAATGTTTAAATATCTTGTTAATTTCTTCATATTTTCTCATTGACTTTCCTTGGAAAACTTCACACATTCATGCTTGATATTATAGGTACTCCCAAGGTAAAACCGATATCGTCATTGGATAGTTTTATTATTGAATGTTGTACTTGTCTGCAGAATGCCAGAGTGCAGACCTGTGTGAGAATATCACCACTGCAGCATGTACCCGATATAAAAACAAACACATGTGTCACATCCTGAGACATATCACAAGTAAAATATTCCATTCTTTAGTTTCCAGCAGCCCTCCTGCGTGCTGTGAACTCAATGTGAACACCAAAGATAAGCAGAAGTTGGCAAAGAAAAAGATTGGGTTCGCAAGTGCTTGTCTTGGGCTTTTTAAGGATTTTTTTTCATGACTCTATTTTATTACTAACTGCCTTGATAGTCTTAAAACTTCAAATTATATGATAGTATCTTTCATATGGAAGATTTATAAATGTATTTTTTTTTTTTTTTTTGGTGAATCTATGCCGGATACATTTTCTGATTCGGGTTTCCATTTTGAGGAATAAGGTCTCTATCCTTTGCTGAGTTTTCTTACTTTTATTGCCCACGAAAGAAAAGATGGGAGAAGAATTGAACAATAGAGGATGGTGGAAACTAGAATTGGTGACAAATAACAGCGCTGGTTGGATCCTGTGTTATTTTTAAAAAGGATATGAATGCTGGACCTAAATGTTAGAGTTTCCATGAGGACAGCAGCCAATTAAAGCACCCCTAGGTCAGATGGTATTGAGCCGCTATCAAGTTAAGCACTATACAGCACTGCTTAGCAATCTGACCATCCAACAGCAGAGATGATGGGGGGGGTTTCTGATGAGGAGAACAAGAAAGCTTAGAGGTTTGTTTAAAGTCAACCAGGCAGGAAGTGCAGACACTGAGACTCCAGCCCAGGACCTCATAGACTGAAGCCTGGACTCCTCCATTGAAAAGCACCATCTCACAGGTGGCATTATCTGAGTCGGAGGCGGGAATGTGGGGTGGGATGGGCATCTGTCACAGTGAAGTCTTGCTCTAGTCCTGTGTTCAGCCAGGCAGCATGGTATATATATGACCTAGTGGACCTTTGTAGAACAATGAAAATGTCCAGGAATTTGACAGCGAGTCACACTATAACTTCCTAGACTTACCTACGATTTCCTAAAATTAATTAATTAATTAATAGTAAGCAAGATATTTATGTCACAGTGTCATTTATATGATTATAAGTAGTACTATACACAGGAATTAAAGTTTATTGGCCTACCAGGGTGTTCATTGGTGTTAAGTGACTGCTCTGGGGATACAGTCTGAAGATAATTATGTTATGAGAAGGAAACAGCTTATAAATATGCATTAAAATTTTGGTAATTTCAAACTCACTATGAGTCAAAAATTTCGTCATACTAGTATTTCAAAGTGCTTTGATATTTTTAGGAAAATATTCTTAAGTATACTTATTCAAAATTTAACAATTTTAAATTCAAAATTTAACAATTTTGGATTTTAAGCCATGTAGACAAAATGGTAGGAAATTAAATTTATAAAACCATTGTACCTTAGATAATTCCATACGTGCACATGATTTACCTTTATACTAGAATAGCAGTAAGTGCCTCTTAGCTTTATTTTCGTTAATATTATTTAACATCTTAAAAGAGTTTGTACATCATAAACTACTTAGTCTATCTTTAATTACTCCTATCTACGCTTTCTCATTACCATGTAAGATTAAACTAAATAAATAAGGTTAAACTAAGTTTCTGCTATTTTACACTAGCCGATTTCTGGGTTCAGTTTCATTATCTCCATCAGCCTGACGACACACTCTCATTTTGTCTACCTGAAAAGAATGTTAAAGAAACATCACTAGGCTCCTTACTCTGCCTGCCTGCCATGTCCAGCTCTAGTCCAAGTTCTCTGGCTCCTTTTAGAGTAAAATTTCTGGAAAATGTTAGCAAGCTCTGTCTTCTGTGCTTATTGCTTTTAGACAAGTTGCTAATCCGAACATTTTCCCTCATTTGGTGAGAAGTTCGTGGTCAGAATAGCAGTGAATCTAGAAAGGCCACTGAACTCAAAGCCTTGAGTGTTTCTCCACACACAGAAATGGTCTAAACACTTGCCCAGTTTTTCATCCTCTTCATTTTCATACTTAGACTTCTCCAACCATAGCTTCCATTACTTGGTTCTACAAACACGATCTGACCCCTGCCTGGGTACATTCTCTTCCCTCTACCTGAGAGGCATTTCTTTTAGATATTCATAGGCCTTCCACCCTCTGAAAAGTTCCCACGACCATGTTCAGGATATGTCTCCTGCATCTCTGTCACGTAACACCGTCACTTCTGATTTCAGTCCAGATACCACAAAGCCACTGCCAATGTTTGTCTCCCCTGCCAACTTCCCTGGTAGTTTGAGCCGTGAAGATCATACAGCCAGTGACTTCACATGCAGAAGGAAGTGGCTCAGCATTAAGGGATATCTGTGCATGGCTCCAAGGGAGTAGCTGATACAGGGTCTAAAAGGAAAAGCAATGAAACATCAGAACAAGGAATTCTTAGAAATGAGCAGGTGAAGACACTCATGGCACCGAGAGCAAAGTGGGCAAATCTATGTCTCACACTAACTCCCATAAGGGGGCGTCCTCACAGGGGAATGGAACATGCAGGCTGATTCCGTGACACCAGCTTCTCTCCTTGGCTAACTCAAGGCTTGTGCAATAGGTCTGTGGAAAACAGCCCTGTGATGGAGGCTGTACATGGGGGGAAAGAGGCATTGTTTTTCACCAAAGCAATCACTGAATGCCATTTCTGTCAGGAACAGAGAAATCTTAGGTTATGCTGGACTTGAACTTGCTGTCCAAGTTCCTAGGTAGGAAATGCTTCTCTTAGGGATTACAATGTAATTTGACCTAAACTGCGTGGAAAGAGCCAGTACTACTCATTAGCTTGATATCATCAAGCATTCTGAGTTCATGACTGAGATAATTCATTCTGCTTATCACAGAGAGGTAATGATGTTTTGCTTCATCCTAACGGGAAGGAGTGTATCTGGAATTTATGGTATTTGGGGGCGCATATCTCTTGGCTCCCATATCTAAGGATAACTGTGACAGGGTAACTGTAGCACTGTAATTCATTAAAAAAGAAGGCAATTAAGATTTCTGACCACCTAGAGCTGAAGGTTGTTGTCACCCTGATCATTGGGAAACTGGGTAAGGCTGAGAGGCGTCTATAATAAGAATCAGGAGTTCAAGGCCTGTCTGGGATGTAGGATACCCTTCATTAGAAAAAAAAAAGAAAAGAAAAGGAAGAACGTGTACAGCATAGTGGTTTTGTGTAGAATAAGGAATTGTGTCTACTCTGAGCTTTGGAAGGGGCTGGCTTTACACTCTCTTGTTCTCCCTTTTCTTTCTAATCACAACTTCAGCAAATAGATGTCTATACACTTTGGCTCACTCTGTGCCTGTCCCTTCCTCAAAGTTCCCACATCTTTGTTGCCTCAAATGGCTTTTCTGATGAAATCAAGTAGAGCCCTGAAACTTATATAGTGCATGCCCACAGGAAGCTTCATTCTATAGGATTGTAGAGTATATAAATGAAAGTGTGACCTCTCTCTCCACCTTATGTGTATCGAACAAAAATGTTCATGAATAAGCTAATTCAAGACCAATACTTATGCTCCCAGAGTATTAATATGGGGATAAGTATGAAATGAATTTAACTTCTTCCTTCAGTACTGTTCATTATTACATTACGAATAGTTCAATATTGGGTTATGACTGTTAGAGCTCAAGAAATAGAATGTCATTAATAATGGTTTCATTACTGTTGCAGGCTTTTCTCAAGCAAATCAATTCAACTATGGAGCCGACAATACTGAATTGGGAAACCATGTGCAATTAGTTTCGTCTTTCCAGTCAATTACTTGTGATGTGGAAAAAGATTCAAGCCATTCAACTCAAATTACATGCTATACTAGGTCCGTTTAAACATGCCTTTAATAGCATTATTTTCATCATGTCAGAAATCAGTTATGTATATTGGTATTGTAGCAGTTTGGTCACTCTGCCTATTTTAGGTAATAGTTAACAGTTAACAGTCATTATATTTGATTTCATTTTGCTGATATTAGTTTATACCCTTATTATGGTCAATTATAATGCTCTTTATACATGACATTATAAATATATACCCTGCGCTCATTCTGCTGTTGTTGGCACTATCATATTTTATCATTCCTGGACTCTTCTAAGACGCGAATGGCTGCTATTCATAGTTAGTAATGATGTGTCTCAAAATATTCAAATCATGCGTTCCTGTTCAGGTTAACTGACCTTATTCAAATATTCATATATTTACTCCAATTAAAGGTGATAATTTTGTATGGTGATATTTCAAGTTCTTTGCTAGCACTTCAAATCGATCAGCATTATTAATAATTTAGTGGAGCATTAAATAATTTTAAAATGCGACTTCTAGTACGGACTCAAACACATGTTCAGAAGGACATTGTTTGCATTAGGCTTGCTGACTGTATGGGGGCTGTAGAAACTTTGAAGAGAGACCTTGTTAACAGCTTTTAAAATGCGTAGCACGGAGTCACTGAGTCTACCAAGATGACACACTTAACATGATTATTATTGCTGGATGTGATACCATTTATTTTACTTTTTAACACAAACCCATATGCGTACCCACAATAAACATTTGTTATATGGTATTGTAATTTGCAATATAGGATGATTTAGAAAGAACGCTTTTTATAATATAAAAGTGGAACTTAGTAGTAGATCACTGAGGATCTGAAGCTTGATTAACCATGAAGACAAGTAAAGCAGTGGTTCTCATTATTACTATATGCTGGGAGCAGTCACTGAGTGTCTCGTATGTTCTCCACGTCTTTCCCAGAGCAATGCCAGAAGATACCTACACCGTCAGAGTCAGTGTGGACGGGGTGCCCATTGCAGAAAACAGCACCTGCCGAGGACTGGCCAGCAGCCGAGCCTGCAGCTTCAGTGTATGTGGGATCGTTTCGTCGCTGATAATTGAGCTTGTGTCTTTCTCACAAAACAGAACCTTTTTTAGTTTTTATAGATTGTTATCCATTTCCACATTAACAGATATATTAACAAGTAGCGAAATGTAATTTTCTATTTTAATTGACTTCCATAATACCTTAACCTCATTTACTGCTGCTTTGTTTCTTCCTCCTTAACACTACGTTTATCAATGAATTAAATGCTCACATCCTCAATTCATTTTCCTGCTGATCATTTATTCCCCTCCTTCTAAATTCTGCTCTTGGTTTGATTTTCTCTTTTCTTCTTTTAAGGGAGTTACCCCCTCCCTGTTTTAAATAGTAATGTTAACGTGTCTTCCTTCTATATAATTGCCAATGTAATGAGCCTAAAGGAACATATTCACCCCTCCATTTCAGGTTTTTATAAATAATGACATTTAGGAAAATATGTTTCTTCAATTATTGTCTTATACATTCTTTAAAATTCCACTTAGGTTTCAAGTTGTTTATTATTGAGTACCGAGATGTCTCAGTGCTACTTAGGATGACCAATCTGTCCTTTAGCTCTGCTCTTTATATAATCAATATTAACTTTTTTGCACACTAGTATTTGTCTTTTTTATTAGCCATCTTTGATTTTGCTTTGGAAAAAGAAATAGACATGTTTATTTGATTTATAATATATTAATCAGGGGGCTGGAGAGATGGCTCAGAGGTTAAGAGCACTGGCTGCTCTTCCAGAGGTCCTGAGTTCAATTCCCAGCAACCACATGGTGGCTCACAACCATCTATAATGAGGTCTGGTGTCCTCTTCTGGCTTGTAGGCATACACACAGACAGAATATTGTATACATAATAAATAAACACATAAAAAATAATATATTAATCAATATAATTCAATGTAATTATTCAAAATAATGCATCATTTACTGTATGTCTGGCTGTGTTATAAGTGTTTAGTGATTATAAACTTTTTGTTTATATAACAATCTCACTTTCGGATGCTCATATTATTGTCTCTAAAGTTGATGCACAGAAGGATTCTATTACTTGCATGTAATCACATGACTAGCAGGTGGTTGAACTTAATATGTCAATTTGGACTATTGACTCTCTCCCTTTCATGCATGTACTCAAGCATGTCTGAAACGTTAAGCATTTGTTTTTGTAGATCACAAGTCCGGTGTGGGTCTAAGTTGGCAAGGTGCCTATGAGGGGTATTCTTTCTGGAGACTAGAGGGAGAACATGTTTCCTTGACTTTTCTTGCTCCTGTATGCTGTCCACATCCCTTAGCTCCTGGTCTTCTCCCACTGTCTCGAAACCAGCAAAGGTGGTCTAATGCTTCCTTACGTCTCTTTCACTTTGCTTCCAACGTCACTTCAAGGCTAGCTACTTAGCAATCTTCAGTCCACTTAGCCATCTGTGTATATCCCGACGGACTCAGACTGGAACACAGGCACCTTTGGGGGCTGTTGTCCCAGGGACTGGAGTTTATGTCATACTGATGACCTCCCTGTCATTCTTAAGAATTACACCAGTGTTGCATGGTGACTTAGCCTTGCTGAGCTCTTTCTATGTTTCATTTTGATGTTTTGAAATATACTTTGTTTCTTATTTTTCTTTAGAAGTAAATCTTAAAAATGTATTTTATCCACTCCTGAAAGACTTTACTGGAGGGTTATTGCTGTGGTTTCGCTTATACTGTTTACAAAGGCATGATTGACTTTTTAAATTCCAGACTACAAATATTAGGAAATTCCAGTCAATTTTTAGAGGATAAAGATCTTGAAAAAAAGCAGAAAATGTCCCAAACTTCATTTTCTATATGAAAAACTATTTTGACAGTCAGATTATGGGTAATGTTGAAATAAAGCTGATACAGAAAACAGAATTGTGAAATTAGGATCAAAATAGAGGTAAGAATGCTAGCTGACATGGCTATTAATATTTTACAGGCAAAAGGTTTTAGAACCCCAACAATAAGAAGCATCACACCTTTATCTGGGACTCCAGGTCTGTTCTATGGCAATTGAACCGTGTTGGGACTTGTGGCAATTGATTTATTTTTAGCATACAAAAGTATAGTTAATTTATAAATATTATTTTTCTGATTATAATAATAATGGCTAATTTAAAATTATGTTCAAAGGTTGAATCTTAATCACTAATAATGTGTTTTCTTTGTCAGAGATTGAGCTAGTATCTAGTGTTCTTTTGATAATGTGATCTTATCAGTTTATAATCTTGTAGAAATATGTGAGAATGCGCTTTTCTTCAGCCTGGACTAATGGAAGTCCTAATTGTTGTCAAGAATTTTGTGGCAGGTACAGGTTGCATATACCTATAACTCTAGAGATAAAGGCAGGACTTAGCTGATACATAGTGACAGTTTCAAAAAGTTTGATTAAAAAAAAAATAACTGCTAAAAAAAGCCCAGCACTTAAATCTTCCCCTGTCTTTGATGTCTACCACCAAATTTATTTAAGATTTGTTTCTTGTTGTCTTCTTTTAAATTTTGTTCATTTATTTGGTTTTCGAAAAATTGAGGCAAGACTTTGCTATGTACCCTTGGTTGGCCTGAAACTCACTTTGTAGACTAGGCTGGACCTGAATTCACAACAGTTCTCTTGTGGTGCAGGCCCAGATGTGACTACCATGTCAGGGTCTTACTTGAATTTAATGGTAGCCATGCTTTCTTTGTTTTAATGATATTAGATGTTCGTATTTGTCATATATTTAGGAAACATACTTTGAATTTATAATTTGCTTTAAATTTTCATTAATAGTTTTTCTGTGAAGTAATTTTCTTCATTAAGTCTATAGATTTTAATGTCTTTTTTCCCTTCCTGGGGAAGACATTGCATCCTGATTATATAATAGGACATAAAATTTCTACCTAGTTTTCAGGATTTTTTAATTTCATTTTTATATTGTTTTTATCTAAGTTACATTTTTAAAATTTGGAGTAATGTGGGACTTTTTTCTTTTCAAGCAAGCCAAATATTGACTCAACTAATATTTACTAAAGAATTCATTCTGTTGTTCATTTTATAGCGCATTAATCTAGGACTCCTTAGTGATGTTCTCATGTTTTATTGTATTTTTAGCTATTTCAAAGCAATGCTGAAAATAGTGTTGAGAAATCAATATAGATGTCTCGATTCTGTTTTATTGGGAAAATCTATAATGTTTGGGAATGAAATGTACAGACAGGTACTCTCAACCAGAATCAATTTTAGGATTTGTTTTGTTTTGTGTTGCTTTTAGGAACGTTAATAACTATTCAAGGCCGGCTCTTCACGGACGTCTATGGAAGTAATATTGCACTGAGCTCAAATGGAAGAAATGTTAGGATTTTGAGGTAATCTTTTATTTTGGAAATATTGCAATAGTCCTATAACTTACAGATGAGACAGGATATCCTAAATGTACTAGAGTCTTGGTGGTATAAAAGCCAACTACAACTAGATAGAACTAGTCAGAATTTCAGTCCTAGAGGAAGAGAACCAGACTACAGTTGACTCCTTCTTTTCTGGTCTGATATGACTTCTTTCTCTCTGAAAGCAAAGTCAGTAATAATTACAGGATAGCCTCGGAACTTCATTAATAGAGAATCGTATTCCTTATCCAGCTACATTTTACATATGTCAACATACCTAAGGCCTGAAATGGATAGCTCAGTCAAGATCAGTAGTAGAATCCAAGGCTTTTAACACAATCTACATTTTTCTACTACACTTTGAAACAGGGGAGAGTATAGGAAGTAGGCATAGTCAACAGCTCATGAGCAGCGAGAACTTTAGTCCTGGTTGTTCAATTTACCAACTCTTGGCCAGATGAGATAGCACTGGTTAGTCCAAAAACTGCCACCCCCTTTTGGACTGGAGATCTTTGCTGTCATGGGAGAGTTTTCCTGTGGCATATGTGGGGTTATCTCAGCCCTTTCTTAAAAGCCTGAAAGGTGTCCGTTTCTTTCCTAAGGAAGTAAACGCCATAATGTTGTTTTTAGGGTGCTTCCTGCCTACTGAATACTTGTACTAGAGAGATAAATGGATGAACTCAATTTACAATTTATACAGCAGTTAAAAGTTTTGTTAAGTACTAAAAAGGTAATAGATCATACACACACGCACACATACGCTTTTCCAAACAAGCAATGTAAAAATTTATACTAAATGAAATCAAAATGATTTATCTAGCATATTGTGAGCCAGAACTCACAATTAAATCAGGGTAGTATATAATGTTTTACAATCATTTATAATGAATATGTATACAGAGGAAAATAATTACGAGAGAAATGTTTTATGTGCACAATTTAGTGTAAGTAAAGAGTGTCTGCTTCAGCATAATTGAGAATTATGAATGCCTTATATTACTACTATTAGAATTTCCTCACTTGCCTTTTCCTATAATGAGTCTAAGAATGGAAACTATAAGCTTCAAAGTGAGATTCTGAGTCACCAAAATGGTGACTTCAGCAGGTCAAAGTGTTTGCAAACAAGCTCATCTCTCTGAGTTTAATCCTCAGAGCCCATGGAACTCTGACCTCTACATGCAAGCATGCAAGCTCCAGCCTGTGAGAGGCCTCATGTATGCATGTTACACACACATACACAATAATAAATAAAACCAAGATTGAGAAGAGATTCCTCTCCCTACCATCAGAATTTATTTCTGTGCCCTAACAGGAAATCAATGAAAACTGTTTTCTGAAATCATAAAATCCTTCAGAAGGGACCTGACTCTTGTCATCTGGAAACCTTGAGAGGTGACAGGCAAGTGTAGAGGACCTTTCATTTACTAAGAGGATGAGAATTCTTACACACTTAGTGACCTCATGGGCACCTTGCTGATGGTGACACTGGGACTCCCAAGACACTGACTGATTCTACCTGAGTTGCAAGGAGTCTCTGCTCTAGGGACAAAATCAGAAGATCTTCTACCTGTCAGGCCTTGTCCTTTCTGTCAAATTTCCCAATCTGGTCTAGGTACAAATCATAAAAGACACTCAAATGAGTTGAGGAACTTGCCCCTGTTCACAAGTTGTTGACCTAGAAGTTTCAACAAGCAAAATTCTAATCTGTATCTGTATCTAGTCAAGCAGAGTGCTGTTTTTATTTATTCATTTATTATGTATACAATATTCTGTGTGTATTGTATGTCTGCAGGCCAGCAGAGGGCACCAGGCCCCATTACAGATGGTTGTGAGCTACCATGTGGTTGCTGGGAATTGAACTCAGGACCTTTAAAAGAGCAGGCAATGCTCTTAACCTCTGGGCTATCTCTCCAGCCCTGCTATTTTAGACATATACTTTTTCTATCCAGGGGAGTTAGCACATGTGAGAACACAGAACACATGATTTGAATCCTTACCGTATCCCTTACTAGCTAGATGTGGACAAGCTACTTCACATCTCTGTCTCGGTGTCTTCATCAGCAAGTGGAAGAAAATAGGAGGATGATAAGTATTAAATTATAGCATGATCACAATGGTTAAATCTGTGTAATCAGAGCCTATGTTAGCTGATAAATTTATTATTTAGTTGGAATAAAACAGAAGGTTAAAAGGAGAATTTGACTTGACAGAGCTCTCCAATGGGAATAATATTTTTTTATCTTTATTTAAGAAGCCTAATGTAAAGTTTAAATAAAACATACATATTCATGTGTGTGAGAGAGAAAGACAATAACAAAGTTGTCATAAACTTGGAAGGATGCAGTGGGAATAGGGACATAGAAGGGGCCTGAGGGAGAAAAGAGAATGGGAAAATTTATGTAATTATATTTTGATTTAAGAAAATGAAAAAAAAGGACTGTGTACAAAAGTCCATTTAAAATATCAGTGTTTCCTTTTAATAGAAGTCATCAACACTTATAGTTCACATCTCTGAGCAGCTTGGGATTCAGTTCACACAAGCTGGGTGACATGTTCTGATGCTACAAACCATCAATTCTGATATAGCAAGACCATAATCAACTGTGAGCCTCCAAAATCATTTGGTGATGACATTGGGTATTCTGATGTTTGATTTCTACATCTTAAACTTACAAAAATACATCTTATTTGACTTGATTAAACTTTCATTGGAGAAGTCCCTATTTTGTTTTACACTTAAATTATACCAAAAGTGTTATGATTACTATATTTAGTGATTTTTCCCAGAAAATTGTCTGTCACAAAAGCATAGAGAAATCTCACATTCACAGATTTGTCTTCGTGCCAAGAGAAAGAACTGACACATAGGGATGATGAATAGATGTTTAAGGAGTGAGTGATGAAAAATAAACAACTAAGGAAAAAATAAGGTATCCATTGATTTTAGTAAAAAGAGTAGAATTTTAAATTTATTAAATTTGACTTGATGGGTTTTTTTTTTGCAAAATATTTGTACAGAACCTATATTGGAGGAATGCCCTGTGAGCTCCTTCTGCCACATTCTGATGATTTGTAAGTAATTAAAGTAATTTTTAAAATAAAAATCCATATAAATATAATACTTTTAAGTAGTAATTATTAGCAATAATGCATAGCTATATGGTTTGTAATAGTTACCTTTTATGTAATAAATTAGTGTTCATTTATAACTGGCTTTTTCCTTATACACAAATATATGTCACTAATGTAACATACTATTTAGGTTCTTATTTCTACTAAGAAATAACTTTATGACATCATTGTTGCACTTGATATAGCATTTGAAATGCCTTAAAAGTAACATTAACAAAAATACCACAATTAATCATAAGCTATTTCAGTGATAAATGTATTTGATTGAAATATCTCCAATAAAGTCTGAGAAATGATTCATTTTGCTGAAATTTTAGTTGTGGCAATAGCAGCAATATGCGTACTGTGATATAAAGAGATGTTTTTAGGAAATAACAGTATCTAAATAGTCAATAAGAGCCTTAATGTGAACATATTTACTTTGCTAGGTATGGTCTAAAACTCGATCATCCCAGTGGAGATACAGGGTCTGTGACATGTAAGACAACAGGGACTTACATTGGTAAGTGTTAGCCTTCCTCTTGCAAGCCTGGCTCTTCCCTGGTTTATTTTCTCCACGACATTCCCTGGGTTATTTTCCCCTCAAATCTATCACTTGGGTTTCTTCTAAAGCTTACATATGATGTGATTTTTGTCTTCTTCTTTTACTCCTTTCTTCCCTCAGAGGATACATGACTAATTCTGCTGCTGTATTGAGTCTTTAATTTAGAACCTATTTTTTTCCTCTCAGAGTGTATACTCCAAATATACAGATCTTTAAGTTCTTTAAGGTTTTATTGGCACACATTAGTTACACAAAAGCACTTCACTGAAACATTTCATACATGTCTATAATGTACTTTGCCATATTCAGCCCTCTCCTGACTCCCTCCAGCTCCCATTGCATGATTTTTAATTTGTGAGCAAGCTTCCTCCTTTCTGTCTCAGATCCTGCATAAACATTCTAGCCTGAACATTTCAGATAAAACTGTTGGCCAGGAACTGTTTCTCGGAGCTCTGTTTTCCATCCTCAAACCTCGCTTTCCTTTTCTTTGATAACCTTATCCCAATAATCCCAATAGATAGCTCTTGGTGCCGTTGCTCTTGACCAAGATGATATGCCGTGCTAGAAGGACGTGGATTCTGTTTCGCTGTGTCTGCTCCTGCTGCCCAAAGCTCTTAATGATTCAAAAACTTTTGGATGAATGAAAGGACCTCAGGGCAGTACACATGTGCATCTTTTATCATTCATCATGTGTAATCATATTTTGTCAGATTTTCCAGTTATAACCTCAAAATACCCACTTATATGTTTTTATATTGTACATACTTTAAAAATAGTTCATTTCCACCTCATTAGGACTTTATAGGTCAAGTATTTATTATATAAATTTCTCTAAACTTTAATCAGCCTTCTAATGTAGAATTATTGTTCTTTTCTGATTGAGAATTTAATTGATTATGTATTTTAATTAATTTCAGGTCATCACAATGTCAGCTTCATCTTAGATAGTGATTACGGAAGGTAGGCCATTTTGTAAATAATAATTTTCATAATTTATTCAAATGGGTAAATAAAATATATATTTACTTTGCTCTATTGATGCAGAGATTAGAGGATTAATCATTTTCCTCACAAAAAAAATTACATTCAAAGAGTCTGTAACTCCTGTTCACTTATAACTTTCAACTCACAAAAAGCTCTTTCTATTACTGGGACTCTCGCTTGTAAACATGATATGGAAAAAGTGCTATTTTATGTCTTATTCCTCATATGTTTTAATTGTAATTCTTTTCAGAACAAAAATAAAATTTGTTTTGAATTAATGTAAGAATAAATAAAACCTCATGATTAGTGTTACCTTAAAATTTTTTTTGATATATCCGTGCTCAGAACGTTGCAAAGGTGATAACAGTTTTCAAGACTGTGTCTTAGTATAACTACTAATAACACACAGCTATGTCTATCCAGAATTTATTTCCAAATTTCCTATTCACATATTTCAGTAAAATACTTTCATGTATTTATAGAAAAGTAAGTCTGTGCATCTCTCCTTGTTGTTGCTCATGTTATACAGTGCAGGCGTGGTGTTAGACATGGTTCCTATGCTATCTAGATTCGTCTTCCGGAGAACCTACAAAACAAGCTATTATCCATCCTGTTTCCCACTGAGAAAAAAAATGAGATGAATATTAAATAGTTCATCAGAAATATCTTGTGAGCAGAACCAGCTAGTGCATGCTGTCTAAATCCATGCCCTAGGCACATGGTCTCAGCGCTCTGCCATGACTGATGGCGGGTTCAGCCTTCAGTACCACATCTCATCGTTATCTAAATTTCTGACATGGAAGTCTTTCCGAGCAGGACTACTGCACTCTTGGGAGCATTTGAAGATGTGTGTAGGGGCAG
This sequence comes from Microtus oregoni, assembly GCF_018167655.1. Taxonomy (NCBI): domain Eukaryota; kingdom Metazoa; phylum Chordata; class Mammalia; order Rodentia; family Cricetidae; genus Microtus; species Microtus oregoni. Next base: position 4,436,726 of record NW_024543829.1, on the reverse strand, counting down.
CATTTACTGACTGTCGGTAAAACTGTGTGTGCTAATGACTCTTGTGGGCAGGACCATGATGATCAAACTTAAATGAGTTGTCCTACCCCAAATGTCAAAGTGTTATTGACAGGATGAGCTAGTTGACAGGCTTCCAAATGAGTAATACCCTTTACCAATAAAGTTGTAGTGTATCAATAATAGATAGGCCTATTGATTTCTTTTTGTGATTAAAGGGCTCAGTGATTAAAAGTGTGAAATGATTGACAGCAGCTCAATAAAAGTAGATGGTGTCATTCTCCTGAGTGTCCCAGGCTGAAGGAGGGATTCAGAGTTTGTTCCTCCCTGCATGGAACTGCAATTACAATTTGGTCAAGGCCAATTATCATTGTATTTAGAGATCAGTTAGCTCTAAACACATAGAAACAAATATTTTATAACAAAATCATGCCCAACCTGGATGCTTTATTGTAGATCAATGTGGATTGGAAGAGAAACATGAAGCTTAGTATAATTCAAGGACAAATCAGGGTAGAAGGTGCATAAGTGTATTAGAAAACACCTTTGAAAACTATTCAAGGCAAATAACTTCGAGTTCAATGTGACTTAAAAGCTGTTTTCTGTAAGAACAGACCCATGTGCAAAGAACTTGTAAATTAGGCAGTAGAATTTTACCAAAGGGTTTATAAAACAATGTCAGGGCCAACCATTACTGGGTTTTAAATTCTTCCTAGGACAACATAGAGTTCTTTTAGGCTCTCGGTTTCATTCTTTCTAAGATGAAATAAAATGAATTTGCTTCTGAGTCTATATAAAAAGTGTTAATTACCAAATCCATCATACATCTCTCAGAGAAGTAATTACCCTAAAGTAAATGGTTTGAGTGATCAAGGCTGAATATTACTGTGCAACTTACATAAATCAATCTGCTGCAACAACAGACTCAGACTCCATCTAAAAATCCGGCAAAGGCTGAACAGGAAAACACTCAAGAAACCGAGACAGGAGGATTGTGATAAGTTTGAGACCCATCTGGGCTATGTAATGAATTTCAGTCTCGTCTGGGTTAAAAAGTGAAACCCTGTTTCAAAAAATAATTTGTAAAGCTTGTAAATTCACACATAATATTAGCAAGGATGCTCCCATTTCCCTGTTAATTCTGTGGTCTTGATTTCTAACTTCATTTTCAGTCTTTTTAAAGCTAATGACTAACTGGGCACAGTGGTGTGCATCTGCAAACCCAGTGCTTGAGAGGTTGAGACAAGAGATTTATCATAAGTTCAAGGACACCACAGGCTACAAAATGAATACCAGGCAACCAGGGCTACAAAACACGGCCCTGTCTCTAAACAACAAAAGAAAGAAAGAAAGCCTATGGCTGATAGTTTTACATTAATGTCATATAATTTAGGAAAGTATGTTTCTCTATAAAATAGTCTTAGGAATTAAAAATAACTATTAAAACATGAAATTTACCACATAGAAATCCACGGTTTAAAATTGCAGGGTATTTTTTAAAAGTGTTAAATCATTTTATAACTTATAAAATTCATATGTTACAAGTTTTAAGAGCACCCCTGCATATAAAATGAAACAAAGACCACATTGGCACACATTCTGCATTTCTTGGGAATGCCCAACCTTTGATGCTCCGTTTCCCCAAGTTCAAACAACAGCTGTTCCAAACTGATAAGGTTCAGATGAGACCGTCTTAATTGAGAAATGCCTAGTCATTATCAATAAATTAGTGGAAATCACCCCAGTGTCATCCACAATAAATTATATTCAAATTTTATTTCAGGAGGCAATTTTCCTGTTAACTTCAGAAGCAGCATTAATTTTTGAGATGCATCGTCTGCCCAGACACAGTGTTATTGATGCTGGCATGGATTCAGATCAGGGGAATCAACTGGAAAGCTTTTGATTTGAAAACAGACAAATTAAGATGGTCTCCTTAAGCAACAAATTTTTTCCTAGATTCTTTAGTGTTGAAAGTGTACATTGTAAAACCTGGGCGAGATTGACAGCAGAGTTGGCTGTGGTCTCGTCCACAAGACTCGCATAGCCAAGAGACTAGTTCAGCGGATTTTCGGAATTCTGTTTTTTTTTTTTTTTCAGTATTCTAGGTTACGGAATTACAACTGTCTATAAAAATATATAAAAATATTAGAGTCTGTGTTGTGAAGGATGATTTAAACCTCGTGAATAAACCTTGCTCTCACCATTTTTATTATCACACACATAGTGGGCTGGCTAGGGGTGCTGTGTAGTGTCTAGTTAGGAGGTGGGCACTGGATACAAGGGGCCTGGGCTGTGGTTCTGCTTCTGCCACTTACTAGCTTTGTATTCTTGACTAAATTAATTCTTTGATGTTTATCTCCGTCACGTGTGAAGATCAGTTGACACAATAAACTGAGCACTCTTAGCTCAGTGTCCTTGGACCCTGAGGAGACGCTAGGCAAAGGGACAGTGTGGGTGACAAGAGGAACAGCTCACCTATACAAAACGGAATCTTCCTGCTGGGTTCTGTTTTAATCCTTTTGCAAAAAAAAAAAAAAAAAAAAAGAAAGAAAGAAAGAAAGATTTCTAAAGTGAATTTTATTAAATATTAGCAGTTTAGTAAGTCCTCAGAGATCTACATACATGCAGAACCGGTAAGTGTATGAGGATGTGGCCCGTTCGATTGTTTCCTTCAGCGGTTCTACCCTGCTCCGCTGCGGGCCATGCCTTAATTTCTGTCATTGGAGCAACCAAATTGAGTGACAAAATCCATCAATATAGGTGATTTTTAAAACAAAGAACTGCTTTTTTTTTTCCCCAACAGGAGTTTCCCAGAGAAAATGACATACTTTGTTTCATCTCTCAATAAAATTTCAATGTTTCAGACATATGCAGGTATGTGACACGTCCCCCAGCTCCGTGTGAAAGAGGTGTTGTACCCTTCAGTTCCCCCAACCAGGTGTAGTCACACCAGTAAAGTGTATATTAGTGTATGTCCTGCTAGGAAACGAAAAGTACCCATAATGGGGCATGTGATTGAAGGCGTGACAGGGAGCTAGAACCCCTCAAAGCTACGCATAGTGTAAGGTTGAGAAATAGACTCGTTGCCCCAGCAGGGAGAGCACTGAAACAGGCCAGCTCGACTTTAGTTGTTGAGTTAAAGATAAAAAAAACTCTCGGTTTCAACCACACGCCAGTATTGTCAGGTTTATGCTCTTAGTGTGAGCCCCCAAAAATCCCTTACCAGACTTTAATTATATTGAATTATTTTGAAGTAACTACTCCAGGTTAAACTACTCCCAGGAGAATATCAAAAGCAAGTACCAGTTTGCTGGAAGAACTGTCCTCCTTCCCAGATCAGGGGTAACTGAAGGACAGGCTAAGATTCCAAGAGCACTAAAAATGTGGGTGGTTCTGGGGCTGGGGAGATGATGACTCAGCGGTTAAGAGCACTGGCTGCTCTTCGAGAGAACCCAGGTTCAATTCTCAGCACCCACATGACAGTTCACAGCTGTCTATGTAATCCAGTTCCAGGGAAGCTGGTTCCCACATACATACTTGCAGGCAAAACACCAATGTGTATAAAATAAAAATAAATTATTTAAAAATGGAAGAATAGTGTGACTGTTCATATCAATTGACTGTGGGAAATCTTGACTTGTGTTCAAATTTATTTACTGAAAAATTCACATGCAATAGCAATATATTGAATCATTATATATAATAATAATCTGAGATTGAGGTTACTTTAGAAGACTCACACCTATTTATGAGATCATGTTAAATGTTACATATTATATGTAAATAAAAGAAAAATTATGAAATCAATTAGTAATGATTTACCATATGTCTTGGACTTGATGGGCTGGGCTGTTTTAATTATATTAAACCTTTTCTGTACAAAAAAAAAATAACCATAGTTAAGTGCATTTTTTTTTTTTTTGAGAAAATATCAGATGTCAATCCAAAGCCAAACACAGCTCCTGTCTGTGATTCTCGCGCTCAGGAGTCTGTGGCGGAAGCTTTCCAGTGAGCTCAAGGTCAACCTTGGCAACACACCCAGTACTAAGCCCACTAGGGTTATACATCACCCTGCCAAAACCAACGTGTTGCTCTATAGATGCGTGCTCTTCAAAATCCTGTAGAAAGAGGGCTGCTTCTACCTTAATTCTGCCCATTTTCTTTGGGAATTGGTTCTGCTCAGCTCATGTTTTCTCTACTTTCTCATCCATTTGAGGGCTTTTTAGCACCAATCACTACCCACACCTGTCAGAGACTCTATGAAACTTGTGTTCTCAGCGTCTTTGCTGGACCACAAGGGTCAAAGCCTGAATTCACTCCCTGGCAATCCACCTTAGGTGTTCTCAAGCTCTCCTGTGTTAGGAATGGTGACTAGGATATGTGGAAATCTTGGTAAAAGGAAGCAGATTGGATTTGTGTGTGACATTTACAACATTTTACATACTGTGCCTTCCTTCCTCAGAGGTCACAACAATCTCCCCTTCAAAAGGCAGCACTCAAGGTGGCACCGTTCTGACGATACAAGGGCGGTTCTTTGATCAGACCGATCTCCCAGTGAGAGTTCTAATTGGAGGTATTTTATGTATTACTACTTTATAAAAACAAATCCTGCCTGTTCTTTAGGAATTTGTATGGAACGTTGCCTTTTCATTATTGTTTTCTGTTAGGAATATTTCCTAACCGAGCCACTCCATGGACACAAAATAACCCCAATCAAGCCAAATCAGACCAGATTAAAAGATATCCAGGTTTAATTAGACACCTGCACTCCGGGGTAGCCCCGAGGAAAACAGGAAGCTGCCAACGCGGCCACCCAGCCACCGGAGAGGAAACCAAGTGTTTATTTTCTGGGGAGCAGTTTAAATAGCCTGTGGGAGTGGTTTTGACCTTTTCTGGAGAGGGGTCAATGTTTGGTGGGCACAGGGGAAGGACCTCCAAAGATGGAGGCTGAGGCTGGGAAGACTCCCATGGGAGTCATCAAAGTCTGTAGCATCACTTGAGGCAGGACCAAGTCCCCGCTCCCTCAGTCTCTAGGCTGGGCAAGGTATCCCTTCATAGGGAATAGGTTCCAAAAAGCCAGTTCATGCATTAGGGATTAAGACTGGTCCCACTGCCAGTGGCCCCACAAACTGCCCAAGACACACAATTAAAAAAAATAAAAACCTAAAAAAAAAAAAATTCAAGGGCTGGAGAGATGTTTCAGGGGTTAAGAGCATTTAATGCTCTCACAGTAGATCGACTTGAGTTCAATTTTCGCCACGCACACTGTGGTTCACAACCATGCCTAACTCTAGTTCCAGGGAATGCAATGCCCTTTTCTGACCTTCCCAGGCACGAAGCATGCATGTGGTGGGCAAGCATACACTCAAGCTAAATTAACATAAAATAAAATGAATAAATCTAATAAAAATTTCACAGCATTTTAAGACAGGCTGGTGTGATTTACATTCGAAAGCCTGTTTGTATTTTATATTTTACTTCTCTATAGGTCAAGCCTGTGATATTTTGAATGTCACAGAAAATAGTATACATTGCAAGACTCCTCCCAAACCTACGAGCCTCAAAACCCTCTATCCAGGTAAGTTATCATAAGTTAGAATGTCAATTTCTGTGTTTGCAGGAAAAATTATTACTGATGTATATTCTTAGGTTAAGAATATTAGTTCAACTTTTAGGAACTTTAATAAAGTTCCTAAAAGCTTTCTAGTTTACAATGTCTCACTTCATAGATATTTTTCTAGCAGCCACTCTGTCAACCCTGAGAATGTTTTTATTAAAATAGTTGCATCAAAGCTGTAACCTAAATCCTAACACCTTGCTGTAATACAGTGTGACCTTATTGAAAAAAAATAAAATGGTTTAGCTCTTTGAATCACATTGTGGCCCAAAGTGAAATTCTTAACAGCCTATGAGGCCTCAATTGTACACAAAGAGCTACAGGCAGCTAAGGAATGCTGATACTGGGATAAACTGTCTTCACCAGGGAAGATCATATAAAATTAGTTATCCAAGACTAAGTGGTCATCCCTGAAAACAGGCTTACAAGTAACTGTGTGAAATCTTAGCAAGGTCTATTTAGAAATTATTAGGAATTAGGAATATATATATATATCCTATATATTAAGATATATGCAATATATTAAGAAATTAAAGCCGGGCGGTGGTGGTGCACGCCTTTAATCCCAGCACTCGGGAGGCAGAGGCAGGCGGATCTCTGTGAGTTCGAGACCAGCCTGGTCTACAAGAGCTAGTTCCAGGACAGGCTCCAAAACCACAGAGAAACCCTGACTCGAAAAACCAAAAAAAAAAAAAAAAAAAGAAATTAATAAAAACAATTAAGGAAAAAGAGGCCATGAATTTAGAGAAGAGTGGGGAAGAGTATACAGGAGGGTTTTGAGGAAGAAAAGGGATAAATCTTGTAAATATATTATAATCCTAAAAATAATGCTTTTTCCAAAATGATTAAAAAGGCTTTCTGTGCTAAAAGCATAACCGTGGGAGATTAAATCTTACTGGTTTAGAATGATCTGGGCATAAAAGTATAGGAAAGAAACACCACTCAGAGTTTCCCCAGACTTCCTCATTCTGGCCCCTTGAAATAGCCATGTCTGAACCCTGCTCCTGCCTCCTGCATCTTGGAAAATCTGTGTGTGTAGCAGCAGCTGCTTATCTTTTGGAAGCAGTGAAATCTATTCTTTATCATGCCATTGGTGTTTGTAGTATAACAAATTATCATTTGCAACCTCCAAATTGCTTTGAATATCAGGAAAGCATTCTCAATTTACAAAAGAATGTTGATCTTAATGATTGCTGATTCAGAGGAAGTTGTGTATCAATGACCACTGACACCATAAAAGGCTGACTTTAATCTGCTCAAGATTTTTCTCAGCAAGTGCAGGTGAAGAGCATTAGCTATTATTTTTCAGATGCACACAAACAAAAGGCGGCTGAGGAAGGTGTTGGCCTCAGGGTGCTGCATCTTTCAGGAACAAGCATTTGACAACTCCTTTCTGATTGAGAAGAGATGAATCCACATGTTTGCCTCACGTGTATAGTCACACCGAACTTTCCCTCTGTGGTTCTATCTAAGAAGCAGATGACATGTCACAGTTTATCCTACAAGTGGAGATACACCTAATCTAGAAGCAGGTGACATCTTAGCTCTTCGGAAAAGCAGCAACAGAAGAAAGCAAATACTGAGACAAATATCTGTCTTTTTGCTACATGCTTTGTGTGCCGGTTATTGACTAACTTTTATTAGAGAAAACGATCAAGACAAGTTTGTTTATTTTTAATAATAAAATGGTTTGAATTTTGGAGTTGTGGGACTTTGCTATGTGAAACACCAGTCATACATTTGAACAACATAGTATAGCCACGTGGTACCATCTTACCTAAAGAGTAACTACATATAAAATGTTTAAAATGCATATCCACCACATTATATTTCCATGTGCAGTATGGATGGAAATGTCAACTCAGGGAGATAAAGTCATAATAATTAAAGAGTGGACGAGTCTAAAAGCAAGTGCTCTGTCTCTAGGATCAGCACGTGTAGGGTGTGTGCAACTGTTTACACACATGCTCTGAAAATGCAGCTGACACAGGACCTCAGTAACTACCACCTAATAGGTCATCAAGATATAGCAACCTCATCCTGATGAACAATTTCATTTATTGCATTATATTTAGGTGGAAGAGGCCTAAAGATGGAGGTTTGGAATAATAGCCGGCCAGTACATCTTGAAGAGATTCTTGAATACAATGAACATACCCCAGGGTACCTGGGTGCCAGTTGGATAGATTCTGCTTCCTATGTTTGGCCCATGGAACAAGATACATTTGTTGCACGTATCAGTGGATTTTTGGTGCCTCCAGATTCTGATGTTTATAGATTTTATATCAAAGGTGATGACCGCTATGCTATTTATTTCAGCCAGACCGGACATCCAGAGGATAAGGTAGGGAACCTGCAATATGTTAATGGATAGCATGAAAACACTATAATAAATTATTTAATATGTTTCACATATTTTAATTGAAATTAGTAAATATATTAAAAACTATATGAAAAATGATTTTATGAGATTAGGTCCTTGCTATTTTAACACATATGTGATCCAATACTATAAACTTCTAGTAGGAACTTGACAGTCTCAAAAAAAATTTTTGTTCCTAACTCAAATCCTTTGTCAAGGGGAGTACCCCCCCCCCACACACACACAGAGGAAGTTTTTTTTATTATGAAGGAATTATAACCATAATAAGAGAAATTTAAAAATAATTTAAAAATCTTTTACATTTTCTTGGTTATAAGATGAAAGTCTGTCTTAATGTTACAATCTGTATTTGAGGTTTGCATAGAAAGAATTATAAATCCAATTTTCTATTCATCTTTTGTATTGTATTAGTATTATATGGTAAGGATAATTGTTGTTTATTGACATTTTAAATTAATAACTATGCTACTCCATGGGTTTACTAAGCATATATATATATATATATATATATATATATATATATATATATATATATATATCACCACTAATGACTTTTAAACTTTGGATTTTTTTTTTTTTTGGTTTTTCGAGACAGGGTTTCTCTGTAGCATTAGAGGTTGTCCTGGAACTAGCTCTTGTAGACCAGGCTGGCCTTGAACTCACAGAAATTCACCTACCTCTGCCTCCCGAGTGCTGGGATTAAAGGCGTGCGCCACCACCGCCCGGCAAACTTTGGATTTTTTACACCCATGAATAAATATGCTGTCGACTACCAGTATTTATTTGAAGTTTTAACGTTATGAACGAGTCTCTCAAGAGAGGTTTAAGAATGTGAAAATAATAAATCAAAATTTAAAATCACACTTCAGTACTCAATTTATTTGACAAAATGTTTTCTTATACTGACTATGTAGGCTTAGGTTGTTATTTGCAGTCAATAAATTCTAATGCTCTATAACTTGTCCACACCGTTATCCAAAGATGATGTAGTCGTTCTTAGTAAGAAGCATAAAGTCCTCTCGCCCTCCTATGTATTTAGCTGGCTTGGGTAACTTTCAAGTATACATACAATTAAGTAATTTAGATCAAATCTTTAAGAGTTTTTTCATAACAAAAGTCCATTAAACAATAATAACAGCTCTGTCCCTAGTTTGTATTTCTGCTATTTTCTATTGCAGTTCTATTATTAGAAAGACTAGAACGATGTGGTAGATTTGGGTAGTGACATTGGTATCAGTAAAGGATGAAATAAATGAAGATTTGATATTTTTAAGTAAATGTTGCTATGGATAACAGATCTTAGAAGAAAAAGGTGGATTTTCACATTTTCCCATTGATAAAAATTTTTTAAAATAAAGAAGTGATAAATTAAAATTAATTGTAGAAAAGTTTTGTGTTAAAATTCTTCTCTCTTTCTTGGATAAGGTGAAGATTGCATATCACTCAGCCAATGCCAACAGTTATTTTTCAAGTTCAACACAAAAATCAGACGAGATTCATCTTCAGAAAGGAAAAGCGTAAGGGTATTTTCCTTGTATTTAAGTTCTTGTATGGAATTTAAAAATGTAACCTTATATTTTAATACAGTTTGATTTGTTTTAACTGGTGTGCACAATGGCCTATTGGCTTAATTAGAGAGTTAATCATTCCCAAAGGCCGAGGGCACTGCTAATTGTACAAACTCACCAAGTGTGCTCAAAGCCCCAGGTCCAGTGTCCCGTAGCTGTAATTGTAACTGTTTACTTTCCACAATTTTGTGAGTTACAGAAGTATGATAAATGTAACCGGAACGGCTGTTTTCTCTGAAACCTAAGCTTCTACATTAACTTCCTTCTCCTGCAGAGTTGTGTCCCAGAAAATTATCACAGTCTGAACCTTTGTGCCAGCTCCACAAGGTTGAGGCTGGTGTCTTCTCTAGTAAAATATTTATTAACTATCCTGAATCAGGAAAACTTTTTAAAAATGTTTGTATATTCTAGAATTAATTTTGTTTAACAGACTGCTAAAAAAAATTGTATTAATTGTACATTTATACATTATTATAATTTAATAACTTTTGTGTTACTGGTTTTATTTATTTAAAAAAGCTCTCATGACATATGTTTTGGGGAAAATATTTATCTTCCTTACTCTATTTCCCAGATATTACATTGAAATCTTGCTGCAAGAGTATAGACTGAGTGCTTTTGTTGATGTCGGACTATACCAATATAAGAATGTCTTCACTGAACAGCAGACAGGAGACGCAGTAAATGAAGTACAAGTCATTAAGGCTCAGTCAACAGTCATCCCGGAAGTACAGGTTTGCAGTGATGACATATCTACTTCATTGAAAACCAGTGTGTGGTACTGGGATCATCACTGGGATATTTGCATAACATCTGTGAGGCTTAAAAGAGTAAATGTATGCGGACCGGCTCCGTTCAGTTATTACGTTGTGTGCTGGGGGATTATAATTACATAGTTGTTGAATTTCCTCTTGATATACCTATATTATAACAGCCAGGATTTCATTTCTTAAGGCTCATTTAGACATGTTTTAGAATATCATTTTCATTAAAATATAACAATGGAGAGACATTGCATAGCTCAATTACAATTATGTAAAGTTCAGTTACTCTATATTTTAATTTTCTTATTTTTTTGGAAAATAGATTATAACCTTGGAAAACTGGGAGACAACTAATGCTACAAATGAAGTTCAGCAGGTTGCAGTCACCAGCCCATGTGTGGGAACTAACTCATGCTCACATTCCCAATACAGATTCATCTACAACAAGGAAAAAACTGGTAAGCTATACTAACGAGAGAATTATTTGCCTTTGCATATAAACATAGGTATAAGGAATTTGCTCTAGCACAATGATAATTTAGAAGCGATAGCTTCAGTAGCATGCTAGAGAAAGGAATAGAAATATATTTTGAAGAAAAGTTTCTACTAAGATTAGAACAACTTTCTGGCGTATACTATTGTATTTATTTATTAAAGCATATACATATTTATACACATTGACTCTCAGGTATAAGTTCAGAAACTAGAAATGAAATACCATAATAGAGAATAAATACACCTTTGAATTTGTCTTATAATCAACCTACAAAGTACTAATTTATCAGTTAATAACATATTCTATATTAATAAATTCTAAAAATTAATAATCCTAAACAATTATTTTTGCTATCTTGACTAAGACATATCAAATAATGTATTCAGTACTTATTATAGAATATTAAAATAAAATATGGTTCCCTACTGTCAAAGACATTACTAACCAATTAAACAGTCAACATTATTATCCAGGTCAGTTTTCTGCTTGATAACTTTAATGTTCCCAAGAATAAATTTAAGTACAAGACACCAGTTTGGGTTGCAAAAGTTTAGGAAGATTTCAATTCTTCTATTTTCCTTTTTTAATTCATCCAAAGTCTGGCTACCTGCTGATGCTTCTGACTTCATGTTGCAGTCAGCTTTAAATGACCTTTGGTCTATAAAACCAGATTCAGTGCAAGTGACCAGCAAGAGGGATCTTCAGACCTTTATCTACACAATAACCTTTGTGTCAACTAGAGGTAAGCTTGTGCTTCGTTTGTATTATAGAACATAGAAAAACTCTTAAACTTCAACAGAGACCTTAACAAATAAATGGCAAAATCGAAACAGGGTATATGACAAGACTGTACCCAACAGAGAGAGGCAGTGGAGTTCAGGGCCTCACCTGCTACAAAGTAGTACCTTGAACAAGCCCATGAGTGTAAGCTGTTATTGGAAATCCACTTCGTGTTCTGTAATTGATAGTCATCAAAACTAAACAGATTTTTGCACTAAAATACTGACATCAAAAATACAATAAATTAATGTTTTTAATGCCCAGTTGCTCCCTTCACCTTTACTATCTGATTTGATTGTAACCTGCTTTTTTATGTTTCTTCTGAACCTGAATTTAAATGGATCAAATGTCATTTTGCTCTTTCTGTTGTGACTAAATATACTATACTATGATATCCTGCATCTTTCCCATTCCTATTTCTTTTATGTTAATGCAGCTCCAAATACAATCAGTTTGGTTACAGTTGAATGTCACTTTTAGATGTATGGGTGTGATGTAATTGTCTCTTTAAAATTCTATTTGGTGCCACATGCAGGAGATTTTGATCTGCTTGGTTATGAAGTATTTGAAGGGAATAATGTCACACTGGATATCACGGAACAAACCAGAGGAAAACCCAATTTGGAGACGTTCACACTAAACTGGGATGGGATTACTTCTAAGCCCCTTGCCCCGGAGTCATCGGAAGCTGAAGTATGCTCTAGAAGCATTCTACCATGTATTTCTTCTCGATCTTTCACAGTTCACACTGGCTATTCATACACAAAAGAGAAAAGACTTTGCTTCATGGCATCAGCAACAATCACTTAACATCTGGTTAACTAATGAAAAGTTTATTATAAATGATTCTTGTCTCACGTGGGCACAAAGTCAATCTAGTGTGATTACCCATTTTTCTGAGAAATCAACTTAAAACCACCACAGCCATCCTCCGTGTTTGTTTGGGAGATGAACGCCCCTTACCCGCCCCAGTACTCTCCTTCACCACAAATCTAAGTGTTTATTATGAACAAGTCAAAGAGACCTTTAGATATGGATACAGCAAAGACTCTATAATAAAATTTAAATATTTTGTTACTTTATTAAAAAGATACCCATCTAAATGTCAAGCTTGTGATGTAAATAATACTTTCAGGAGATGTAATACAGTCTGCTACTGTCTTGGTCAATCATTGTAAGCCAACAGGGGAAGAGCTATTACAAAGACTAAAAGAAGAAAAAAGTGATTTTTTGACCTGTGTCAACATGGCCTGTTGTGCTGGGTAGTGTTGGAGTGGGGGCTGTTTTTAAACAAAGCATGCTTGTGAATTACCCGGTCATGGAAAGTGTACAGTGGGTTTCAATTACTATTTGCTTGGGAATTAAATACTATGTATTGCCTTAAGCCTTTAATTCCTAAGCCACAATCATTTTCTGTGTTTTGCTAGACACATAGAAGTAAAAGTTATGACTCAGTAGTGTATAATAATCCCTATTTAATCCAGAATACTTAATGTTTTAGAAAATTGGAAGTTTTGGGTTACAGTCAGAATTTAATCTGTTCTTTTGAAAATAGATTTCATTTTAGCATATTTTCATAGATAATTTGATGTATCAGTGAAATTATTTATTTGGAATATATTTAATTGGGTAATTGTTTATTTCAAATTTTATTGCTCTCCTTAAAAGACTTCTTAACAAAATTCCTGCATTATATAAAAACGAGACATAATCATCCTTAAATAAATCTCTTGATAAGACCAATAGGTACTAAAATAGTAACATATTGAAAATTCTTACAAAATTATAGATGAAAGTATTCTAATTATGGCTAATATAGGAATTATCTCGTGAAAATATTCTGATAGCTAATTAGTCAAACTAATAATAGAGTTACTTATATCTTAAGTTGATTAGAGATAAGAGTAATATTGTCCATTTAGTTTCAGGCAGCTGTGGAAGAGATGGTGAGTGCCAAGTGTCCACCAGAAATCTCACATCTGGAAGAAGGATATCTAGTAAAATACTTCAGAGACTACGAAACTGATTTTGAACTGGTATGTAGTGTTTAGTGAACGTTGAGAGGGACTCAGTAAAACTTCCCATTAGTGTTTGAGATTTTGCAGTTTCTCTTCTTGAGCCAGCATTAGTTGTTAGTAGTATTCTACGTCAGACAGCAGAGGTCATTTAGTTACAACCTTGCTTGCAAGGCTCAGTCTAGCATCTTCCCTAACTCTGAGTCATTAGTGAAAAGAGTACTCCCTACACTCATGGATTTACTTGATAAATAGACAGTAAGCAAAATGGGTGCTTACGTGTTTTCTTCAAATGAGTGAAGTATGTGTTCTCTTCCTTCTTGGCTTCAGAGCAGATAATTTGTATTGGAATGAGTCATACAGTAAATTTCTTGTCTTGCTTTGAAATCACTTAGCCTAATTAAGCATTACAATGCTTAATTCTTATTTCTTTCTTTATGAGATTTATAAATTTTCATTAGTATACAGAGGAAAATATTAAACATATACTTTCTAATTTTTGTTCTGAATACTTGAGGATGCTAGATATGCATGCTTTCCAAGCGACATCCCAAGAATATGAAATGCAGGCATGGGGAGAGGGTCGGTGAGTGAAACACTTATGCAAATGGGAGGACCTGAGTTCATATTTCCAGAACCCAAGTAAAGCCAGCGATAGTGGCAAGTTTCTACAATTCCAGCACTCATATAGTGACATTGGAGGTAGAGACATGGGAATTCCAAGAAGCTTGCAACCAGCTAGCCTGTATATGTAACAGTAAACAAGAGACCCAGATGAGGTGGAAGGTGTATACTGATTGTTAAATGTGTGCCATGGCATGTGTGCACCACACGCATGAACATGCATGTGTACAAATCATCCACACACATATATGCACAAAGATCGAACAGAAGGTCTAGGTATTTAAACGTGACCAATACTCTAGAAATAACCATGAATAACTAAAATATTTACTACATGATATTTTGTGTTAGCAGATTTATTAGAGATAAATGGAATTTTTTTTGACTTAATGGCAACATGTGTATATGAGTGTAGTCCTGTTGATGGTGAGGATTAGATTATCCTCCATTCCTTCCTAGGTGTATCTCTGTCTCTACCCAGCATTCATGTATGGGCTCTGCTTGGCTTCAGCTATTATCAACTCTAGGATCTTCCTCTCTTTGATGTTTCACCCTCCGAAGTCAGTTGATTCTTTCTCTGATTTGGACAATTCCTATTTATCTTTAAGGGCAACTCATTTGTCTCTTCCAGTGAGGTTTCTTTATGTGAGCTAGAAACCTCTCACCAAGATTAATATAACCCTTAGTTCTTTTGTCCCAAAGGGTTACCCCCTTCTTATGAAGATAGTGTTCTTCATCACTTGAATTATGACAAATAAAATAAAAGTAAACAAAAACTTAGTACCTGGTACTAAACAAATATTCATGAAAAACGAACAGGCACTTTTAATGAGATGATAGTAAAAGAAAAGATGATGGGACTTGAGAAGCCTCCACACAGAAACACAATGGATGAATATGATTAGGGATCAGAATGAATGTATGAAGAATTTCATAGATGGAAGAGACTGTTTCAAGTTAAATACTGAAGAGACCGTGGGATTAGAGCAGGATCTCGAATAACTTAGTTGGAGATGTTGGGAGAAAAGCAGGATAATAAATCACGTTTTCCTTTGAAATATTGTTGTTTCTGTAGGATCATATTAATAGAGGGCAGAAGACGGCCGAGACAGACGCTTACTGTGGCCGCTACTCCCTGAAAAACCCAGCTGTCCTTTTTGACTCAGCAGATGTTAAGCCAAACAAATTACCATATGGAGATATTTTATTATTTCCTCATAATCAGGTGAGCTTGTGAAAACTGCATGCTAATCAAATCTGGGAAATTGCCTGCTAATAAAATTCATGGAATTTTAAGACTAGAAAAAGCACTTGCCTTTTGAAATCATGTCATGTGGGACAGGAATAATGATTCTGATTCTGTGATCATCTTTCTCCTGGTGATTCTCAGAAGACAAAAGAAGGAAGAGGGGCAGGGAGGGAGAGCAATAGTAAGCAGGAAATAAATCGTCATAGTTTATGCTTTTTCTTGAAAATTTAGAATAAATTATATAAGGTTTAATTGGAATTTTATATAACTCACTCTTATAGAAAGTGAAATGTTTTCTATTTTTAAAGGAAATTGCATTCAAATACATGAAGACATTATTATTAGGTTTTGTCTTCCGTAAGTGAAAGTATCCCAATTCTCTCACAGCTAACTGGTTGAAATCTACTGTTTTTTAAGTATTCTTGTATACTTTATATGAAAATGTTCAATAAATATATATTTTCATTGTAGTCACTTGAATTGTTATAATACAAAATAATTGTAAAATATTGTTATTAACTGCGTTCATATCTTTATTAGTTTTGTTTCGCATACAAAGGATCCTTAGCCAACCACATTGGTCTGAAGTTCAAGTACCAAGACAGTGGCAAGATCTTTAGAAGTGCTGACATGCAATTTGAATATGACTTTTCTTCTGGAAATAAGTAAGACACATCATGGGTTCACAACAAATTATACTACAATACACAGACTAGTCTCGTTTCTTTCTCTTACCATGATCCAGTTGGCTTCATTCCAGAGGTTCAGGAACAACTCAACACACACA
Source organism: Microtus oregoni (assembly GCF_018167655.1). Classification (NCBI taxonomy): domain Eukaryota; kingdom Metazoa; phylum Chordata; class Mammalia; order Rodentia; family Cricetidae; genus Microtus; species Microtus oregoni. Next base: position 4,420,443 of record NW_024543829.1, on the reverse strand, counting down.
AATCAACAAACAATGAATATATTAAAGAACAGAAATCATAAGCTTCTTTTAATAGATACAGAAGAGTTTTAGACAAAATCCAGAATCCCTTCATGACAAAACCCCCAAAGAGATAAGTAATAGAAGGAACATGTCTTGACTTAAAAAGGCTATATGTAATAAGCCAATAGGCAACATTATATACTAAAAAAATAAACAAACCTCAAAGTATTTTCACTAAAATTAGAATCAGAACTTACTTTTCAATTTCCCATATAGTTAAGAAGTAGTTGATTTCATGCTATTTTGTCTTTATTAATGTGCTCTATTCAAACTGTGCTTGTTAACTTCCTAAATACCATGATGGAAAGTTATTTTACATCTCTATAGGTAAAGCCAAGGCTACAAATAAAACCTCTACATGTACACAGCATTAATATCTCATTATCAGTAAAGTCTTTCATTCTATTGCATTTTAGGTTAGTTTCTGCTCGTGTGTGTATATACACATGCCTGTGGGCATGTGTGCAAGTGTGTACACATATATAAACACCAGAGGTTAGTATTGGACATTTACCTTAGTCACTTTCCTAGGAGCTCACTAGTTGGGCTAGGACTATAGGCAATCAGATTCAGAGCTCTTCCTGACTCTGCCCCCCAGGTGCTGTGACTAAAGCCTGTGGCACCAGGCTTTTGCATGGATGTTGGGGATTTGAACTCAGGCCCTTTTGTTTGTGCAGTGAACACTTTCTAAATAGAGCCATCTCTAGCCTGTTGTAGCACTTATATTATGTATACTTATTACTAATGTAAACACAACATTATGCAACATATTTCAGGTGGACCTACACTTGCATAGATCTTCTAGATTTCTTACAAACCAAATATGTGGGGACAAGTTTTTCTCTACAAAGGATTAGCTTACAAAAATCATCCAAATGCCAGCCCGTCTATGTGGATGCAGTGTACGTTGGACAAACACCTACAGTCTCAGCTTTGGGTGGTATGTGGACTCATTTTATTTACAGTTCAACCTTCAAAATCTAGCTTTTAAAATATTACCATGGAAATCACTCTCATATTCAGTGGTAAAGACAAAATACTAATCCATAAATATTAATGATCTGCTCTTTTACCTCAGTAGTATTATGAATTAACTTTACTTTTAATGGATAGGGCTGTGTGGTTACTTTAACAATGAATAAATTCTTAATGTCAGCCTCTTCCAATCATAGCAATTACTAGTTTATGATTCTGGATTTGGCTTGTTAATAAATAAACTATAGTAAACTTTGCTTATACATACATACCTTTGCTTATCTTGGAGAAAGCAACTATGAAGAAGGAAAGCTGTTCTTCAATTGCAACTATTTGACAGTGATGACTTTCTGATATGGTGGACTTGAAAGTTTTCATAGACTTATGTGATAATAATGTGACAAGGGAAAATTTTATTTACACATCTTGGCATCATTTATCAAGTCCTATTGATAGATTTATGCACATATGAATTCTGTCAATAACATAGCGAAACCTTAACACTGTAATCTTATCTCCCACTGACTTTTACAGAAATGCCAAAGAGAAGACCTCCAGCACTAGCAAACAAAGGAATATTTTTAAAGCATTTTCATGTGAATAAGACCAAAATAAATGGATCAACTACAGCGATTCAGTATTCTGTTACCATGACTTCATATAACTGCAGTCACAATATCCCCATGATGGCTGTGAACTTTGGGCAGGTAAGCCTTTATAGTTACCACTTTCAACTTCACGACCTTCAGATTTGATGGAGTATATTTTCTTAATTTAAAAAATAGCTAGTATATACTTGAATAACATTCATGCCAAAGCAATGAACCTGGTGTATAGACTTATTAAGCCTGAAGACAATAATGCTTTGAGATTTTTAAAAAATGTGTCTGTAAGGAAAAACCAGGGGTAAATACCCATAAAAAACATGTGTGCCTGTCATTAGACGTGTGCAGTACCTGTAGAGGCCAGAAAGGTCATGGGATCACTGGACCTGCAGTTACAGATGGTTGTGAGCTGCTGTGTGCGTGCTGAAGATTAAACTTGTATCCTTTGAAGGCCAGCCAGGGTTCTTCACCTCCGAGCATCTCAAATATAAATCACTGAAGGACAATTGGATTCTGCAATGTTTTAAAGTTATTTCTGTTATAAACAGCAGCATTTCATTTTTTGCATCAAAATCTGTACAGATAGGGAGGATGCAGTTTTCTATGGATCCAAAAGAATTTGAGCAATAAAACAGCTTTAAAATTAGAAAATTCAACCGGAATTCCATGCTAAAAATATGATGAACATTTTAAAACTTAATTTCCCGTGAACACCCACAGTTTAATAGTTTTGTTTCCACAACAAATTAAAAACAAATATACAAGAGTTCAAGATTAAAGTTTAGTCGACCCTTATGATTAGAGACCCTGCAGAGAACCTCTCACCCCTTAACAACTTTACAACTGAAGAGAACGACGAACTTTAAATAGTCTCCAGAACATTGTCTTCACGTCATTCTGGGTCAGTGCTTAGTGTTGCTGCCTTCAAGACGGTCATTTTGTAAATATGTCCTGTAAATGCTTTGCTTACCCATAGTATAAAATGTGTGGAATTGCGGCTTTGTGTTCCTTAATCACAAGCAACAATACTCTCATTTCCCAAGATCCTTCATTTGCACCAATCACTGCTCATTTTAACACAGTTTTTATTGTCTATTCAAGGTTAAATTGGAGATTAGGGGATTTATTTGGTGTTGTGTGTGTGTGTGTGTGTGTGTGTGTGTATGTGTGCGTGCTATATGTACATGTTGTGATATATGTGTATGCACAGAAGCGGAGGCCTGACGAGGATGTAAGGGGCATGCTCTACACATCTCCACCTTATGTTCTTGAGATACAATTTCTCTCTCAACTCTAGATGTGCTTGTGGTCAACAAGCTGCACCTATTTTCCTGACTCTTTTTATGGCTGTGGGATCACAGGCATTTATGAATATATCTGTCTTTTTAGGTGGGTGGGTGTTGGGATCCAATGTCAAATCCCCATGTTTGACTAACAATTGCTCTCACCTGCTGAGCCATCTCACCAGTCCTCGGAATATGTTTTGCTAAATTTATATGTAATTATTTCAATTTTGAAGCAATTATAAATGGTCTTGCTTTTTTTTATTGAAAATACATTATTTTCTCACACAATACATCCCAACGACAGTTTTCCTTCCCTCCACTCCTCCCAGAGCCCCCCACCTTCCTTCTCCATCAGATCCACTCCTTTGCTGTTTCCCTTCAGAAAGGGGCAGCTCTCCAGGTGACCACACCCAAACATGGCAAAACAAGATACAATACGACAAGGAAAATGCCCTCATCTCGAGACTGGCTAAGGCAACCCAATAGGAGGGAAAGCACCCCAAGAGCAGGTAAAAGAGTCAGAGCAATGCTTACTCCCACTGTTAGGAGTCCCACAAAAACATCAAGCTGACAGTTGTAACATATGTGCAGAGGACCTGGTCCAGATCCATGCAGGCCCTGTGCTTGCTGCTTCAGTCTTGGTGAGCCCGTCTGAGCCCTCCTTAGTTGATTTGCATGTTCTCCTGGGATCCTTCATCCTCTCTGCTTCCTACAATCTTTCCTCCCCCTCTTCTGCCTGCAGAAGAGTTCTGACTGGAGGGACCGATTGGAACCCTCCAATTTAGACTCTCTCTACATAATGTCTGGTTGTGGGTCTCTGCTTGTGCTCCCTCGCCCCCACAACTGCTGCCGGAGAAGCGTCTCTAATGACGACTGGACAAGGGACTGATCTATGAGTATAGCAGAATAATATGATTAGAAGTCATTTCATTGATTCCCCTCCGCCACATGCTTCAGTCGTTGTGTTCCTTCTACTCTGGGTCTCTGGGCTCTATCTATTCAGTCTCTGATTCCTGGCCCTACAGTGAGGTAGGGCATTGTCTCCCTCTGGTGGCCCAGGCCTCTAGTTAGACCAAACATTCGTTGGCCACTCCCACAAGTTCTGTGTCAGCATTGCCCCAGCGTATCTTGCAGGCAGGAAAAGCTGCAGATGGATGGTTTTGTGACTGTGTTGGTGAACAGGTTTCTCTTTCGGTAGCCTTCAGAGTTACCTTCCCACATCTCAGAGACTATAGAATGGAAGGGTAAAGGCTCCACTCCAGAGAGCTGTGCACATGTCCTCGGCGATGGGTCCCCACTATCAGTTTCTGGAGAGAGGGCCCATGTCCTAGCATTTGTCTGGGTTGTTTAGGGACCATCTGGGCCAAAAATTCTACTGTATGCAACCCAGTCCCACAACTGGACACCTCTCCTGGCTACAAAAGGTGGCTAGTTGAGACTCCACATCCTCCATTCCTAGGAGTCCTCATGAGGATTCCCTCATAGATTCCAGTAAGTTTCCACTGCACTAGGTTTCCACACTACCCTTCAAATGTCCCTCAATTCCAGCATTTCTCCCTGTGTTCTCTCCCTCCACACCCCTACCACCTGACCCCTCCCACCCCTATTCCCACTGGCCCCTAGTCCACCCGCAAAACCTATTCTATTTCTCTTTCCCAGGGAGACCCATGAATATTCTCCCAGCCCCTCCCCACCACCAAGAAGGCTCCTCTTTTCCTAACCCACTGGATCTGTGGATTGTAGCTCAATTATCATTTACCTAACAGCTAATATATACTTTTTTAAGTGAATAGATAAATAGTCTTTTATTTTAAATTATAGTTTCCAGCTGTTCGTTATTTGTACTTAGAGATATGATTGGGCTTTTGTTGTTGCTGTTTATCCTGTATCCTTGAACCTTGGTGAACTCAATGAGTTTTTGCAAATCAACTTTGATTATTGAGATCACTTCAGATTGCAGAAAAGAAAGCCCTTAGTCCACGGGAGCTTTCCCCACGACTGCTATTTTGCCTTCTAGTATCAACAATTCACTTTCCCTATTTTTTTTAAAAATATTTATTTATTTATTATGTATACAATATTCTGTCTGTGTATATGCCTGAAAGCCAGAAGAGGGCACCAGACCCCATTACAGATGGTTGTGAGCCACCATGTGGTTGCTGGGAATTGAACTCAGTACCTTTGGAAGAGCAGGCAATGCTCTTACCCTCTGAGCCATCTCTCCAGCCCACTTTCCCTATTTTTAAACCTCATTCCAGTAGAATCATAAAGGTTCACACGATTTAAAACAAATTTTGTTTATCAATATTGCAGGATTCACTGTGCTACCTTTAGTGATAGCTCACTCTTTTGAGCTGCTGTGTATTATAGTAGAAAGAGCACTGCTTGTCCTTTTTGTTGATGCAGGTTTATACTATTTCTAATCTTTAGCACAGATAAAGTTGGTGTGCACTTACGCACACAGGTGTTTCTTTCTATCACTTAAGTTACTTCTTTCTCTATGGGTTTCAGTTCTACAAGAAGGACAGGAAGCTTCAAAAGACCAGAAATTTACAACCTGCGAAGATGGATTAGCACGTATTTCTTCTGTCAGTCGATTGGTGCTCAATATTTAAAAATTATTCAGAGGGCTGGAACAGTTGTCTTACTATACTGTTGGTTATGTAACAACAATTATTTCTCCAAAAGGTGTTTTAGTCATTTTGTAGTGGGGACTATTTTTCATGCTTCTTTGCCTCCACACAGTGGTGTGCTTTGTACCTTAAACAGAGTGCTTGCTCTATAAATATTTGCTCCTTGAGTGATGGAGAGTATGCTCTGAATTAATGAGGTATTACTGTGATTCCAGCTGATGGCTGCACAGATGACTGCGTTGACTTTGGTCTCATTATTGCAGCTGTACAGGCACAGCCTCTGTTGATTTATGGAACTCTCCTTAATGTCCCGAGGAATCCTGAGTATATGAGGCTCATTTATGTCACGTCACAGGATCCTGCATGATGAAATGGAAATTGTGTCACCCATTGTTATGTTTAATCATTCTATCAATATTTATTTTGGAAATTAGGCAATCACAAATGAGACAAAGAATGAGTCGGTTTACAGAGGAAATAATTGGCCGGGGGAGTCAAAGATTCGCATTCAAAAAATTCGTGAAGCTTCTCCACCGATAAGTGGCAGCTTTGACATCCATGCTTACGGACATACCCTGAAAGGTACATTTGAATGCTTGGAATTAGCAGAGATATACCAAAGCTGTTCAAATACACATGTATGCACAGTGTATGCATACTGAATGTTAACTATTCCTGATAATTGCTATGTATGGTTATCTTACATTCAAATACCTAAATAAATGATAAATAATCATATGTATATATTAAAGGCAGTAATTAATAACATTTTTGTCTCAGAATTATTCTTTTGGTAGTGTAGAAAAGAATGTACTCATATAAAGTCAGTTTCATAAGTTATAGATATTTTTACTTGAAAATATAAATAAATAAACTCTTAAGTGTCCTCTTCCTGGAGGAGATTGAAACTATGACTTCATATAAAGTTACATCCTTATATGCTGCATACATTGAAAGAGATCATTACTGTGATATCCAGAAATGTTATAACTTTAAAATACTTATAAAATGGGATTGGAATAGTATTTTTAAATACAATCATAATTAAATCATGTAGACCTGTGTTGTTCAAAATGGTACCTATTACCATATGTGTCCACTGAAAGCTCTGGCTGAAATAAGCACCATACGTTGAAATCAATAACATTTATATATGGCTTCATACTTGTTTAGTCTTAATTTTAGCACATTTTAGTTTTACTTTATAAAATATTACTACTAGTGCCAGAAAAAGAAATGTTTATTTAAATCTTGTATCACAATCTATCAAACAGAGAGAGTGTGCTGATTTAAACAAAAGTAATATATGTTTGGTACACTTATTTTTAGCAAGACTATCTACATGACTTATATAGTTCAAATTGTCAGTAACATGAAATAAGATTGTCTGGAATAAGTGTCATCTGAATGATTTCTTCACTGCCTTATTACATACCACTGTTTATTTTCTAGAAGTTTCTCTTACATTCATGACATAGATTATTCATAAAGCAAACTGACTTTCAGATGAAAGTTTTTAACCCCAGACAATGCATCTTATAATTTTGTTTCTCATTAATGCCCTCTTGGAGTAGAGTTCTAGGTTTCTCTTTGACTAGAGTGGAGTAGGTGTGTGATTGAACTTGAGACAGACAGTACTTTGAGGAGTGCTCCATTTGTGAGTCTTTGCTCTTTGTGCTGCAGGCATCCCTGCTGCTGTGTCAGCCTCCGACTTGCAGTTCGCCCTGCAGAGCCTGGAAGAAACAGGACAAGTCTCAGTAACCAGAGAGGGAACCTGTGCTGGGTACTCATGGGCCATCCAGTGGAAAAGCCCCCGTGGAAAGCAGCCGCTTCTGCAGGTCCCTTCTTTAGGACAGCTTTTAGTTCCTTAGCAGTGCTTTTTGCTACATTGTTTCCTTAACAGTGCTTTTTGCTACCTTGTTCCAGTATCAGTGTTCTTTGCCACTCTGTTTCTTTAGTGATACTTTTTGCTACTTTGTTTCCTTAACAGTGCTATTTGCTATTTTGTTCCCCTATCAGCGCTCTTTGCCACTTTGCTTCTTTAGCGATACATTTTGCTACATTGTTTCTTTATCTGCGCTTTTTGCTACTTCATTTCCTTGGCAGTACTTTTTGCTACATTGTTTACTTATCTGAGCTCTTCACTATGTTTCTATGGCAGTACTTTTTGCTACATTGTTTGCTTATCTGAGCTCTTTGCTACTTTGTTTCCTTATCTGCCCTCTTTGCTAATTTGTACTCTTTCTTAGATTCCTTAAAGGAACTGGAGACTGGGTTTTTCAAAAACAAACCATAAACTAATTTTATTTTATTTTGTTTTGATTTTGTTTTTTGCTTTTTACATAGGGTCTCACTATGTGTCCTTGACTGGCCTAGTACTTCCTATATAGACCCGGCTAGCAGTGGAGGGATAGAAATCCACCTGCCTCTTCCTCCCAAGTGCTGGGATTAAAACTGTGTGCCACTGGACCCGGCTCATAAATAAACTTCTAAAATTATTTGGAGAAAAGGAAACTACTGTGCATTAGAATGACTAGGAAGGCGTTCCTTTTTTTTTTTTTTAATGGAGAATAGCAAGTTGGTACTTTAAATTTTTTGTGAGAAGCCCACAAATTTGATGGTATACAGGCATGGCCAATCTCACAAATAAATTCAGCTGTAATTTAGAGAGGGCATAAGAATAATTGGCTTCATCACCTGTAATTCTTCCACTGGCTCTGTATGGAAAGACTGCAAACTTGCTTTTTGTAAAGACGACCTCTCAAGTCAAATCAACAGCTGTCATCTATTTGACACTGTAACATTTTGCATACAGGAGTGGAAGAGAAGTGAATGGCGGTATGTGTGAAGGAAATTAGTGTAGAAGAGCTGGGGACATATAAAGTCTAAAAGTAAATGACTATTATGCAGCCATACATAGGACCCACATATATTCTCCAGGAACGATGCTACAACATAACGTGGAGAAAGTACAGAGTCCTAATCAGGAAGTATTTGAATGGGAGAGAGAAAGTAGAAGACAAAAACACACAAAAGCATGTAGCCATGGAATTCACATGGATGTGTAGAGTATAACAGCTACAGGACACAGAGGTTATTTTACAGACACAAACTTGGAACTAGAATTCTAAAATACTCTAGTTGAGACTGTCCTCCTCTTGCTAGCTCTGCTCGTATCTGGTGTCCATCTCTTTTCCCATGAGTCTCCTTGGCTAATTCATCATTGCTGTCCTTCATCACTAGCTCATACAGAATCCATCATAAAGACACCTCTGTCCTTGCTGGTGTCTGGATATATCAGAAGGTGGCCATACTGGAATAAGGACTTTGAAATGACCAGATTATACATGTGGATGTAATTTGGCTGTGCTTTTATGACTATAAGACAATATAATTTAAGAATGAGAGATCAGGAGAGCCAGAGATAAAAAATACTAAAGGGAAAAATAGCTCAGCTTTTTAACTATTTAAAATAATTTACCAAAGTAGCTATGATGACAAAGAGCAGAGAACATTTTAAGATATAAAATTAAATAAATTTGCTTTATTTAGACTCTTTTATATTTTAATTATGAAATATATTATAATGCAAAAGTCTAATCATTTTCTTTGATTGATTATTGTTTCTCTAGAAAAGATTTTTTAACCAAAATGACTAAATTTTTAAATTTTTTCAACCATAAGTGTTTACTTCCTTTACCCATGCTTAACTTGGTTAAATTCTTCATTACTATTCTAGTAAATTCATTTTATGTAAAAATAGATTAATGATTCCAACATTACTGGAGAAGAAGCTAATGTGTCAGTCACCACAATAAAGGAAGGTGGATTATTTAGACACCGTATACTTGGAGACATGCTCCGCACACCTAATCAGCAACCACAGGTATTTTTCAAACTTTTCTCATAGTATTTATAATTTTAAATGCATAACTAATTTGTGCCAGTGTACCAAAACCTTTCAAAAGAGGAGTGTGAACAGCTCTAGTTCCATGGGAATATTGCTGTTGACAGTTGACCGACTCATTATTTTCCTCCAACTTCTGGGGGAGATTATCTTCCTAGTAATAAAAGATTCTTTTAACTCTACCACTGACAGAATTAACAACTATATCTTTTTATTTAACATTTATGTACTTAAGTCAGATAATTATTAATGTTGCCACTTCAGTGATGAGAATATTAAACTATAGAGAGTATAGGTGAGTTAACTTAAAGCACTCTCTACTTTTCTTCATAAAACTAATTAAACAGTACTTTCATGATTTAAGTATTGAAACTTTCCATCCTACATTTGCTATAATTTGAAGGACAACAAGGATGCTGTTTTTTTTTTTATTTTTTAAAAAATTTATTTACTTATTTTGAATATAGAGTTCTGTCTGCATGTATGCCTGCAGGACAGAAGAGGGCACCAGGTTTCATTACAGATGGTTGTGAGGCACCATGTGGTTGCTGGGAATTGAACTCAGGACCTCTGGAAGAACAATCAGTGCTCTTAATCTCTGAGCCATCTCTCCAGCCTATGTTGCTAACTGTTTATTTCACATATTTATTATACTCCTATTTACAACTCCATCAGAAGACCAATGGTGCATTGGCTGTGCTAATGAATAGATGAATAAATGAATAATAATAATGATGATGAATAATGAATGGATGGATACACAAATGAATGAGATGTCAAAGTAGAGTGCATAAACACATTTTTGCAGACAATGTTCTATTTGCTCTGTGTATAAATCTTGTGCATAAAGACTGTACTTTCAGGGATTATTACTATACTTTGTTACTGAATTCAATGCATATTGTACTGAGTTCTACTGTCTTTTTATTCCTGTTCACTTCTGGGTCTGTGTTTCTTGACTTGAAGGTTGAAGTTTATGTCAATGGAATTCCAGCTAAATGTTCAGGTGACTGTGGGTTTACATGGGATCCCATGACTACGCCTATCGTTTTGACAATAACACCTTCTGAAGGTAACATCTTGCTTTTAAATTCAGAATATAGGTGTAGGGTAACTAGAAAAATGAGTTCTCTGACAATGATTTTTAAATATATGTCACTGTCACTAAGGCAAGCAAACAGTTCATCATAGTCAAAACTGTGTATTAGTTGAAACTATGGAAAGAACATTCACTACTTACTTGGAAAAATAAATACCACCTATGAAACCAATGTATGTCATTAATCTTTCTATCCTTCATTTTCAAAGTTAGAATTGGTCTCCACATTTCCCTGTGACTTTGAAACGTTGCTCTTCTACTACACCAGTGTGTGTATTAACATCCATCATGAGAACATGTCCAGTGTGTGTATTAGCATCCATCGTGAGAACATGTCCAGTGTGTGTATTAGCATCCATCGTGAGAACATGTCTAGCAGAGCTAGGAAGCAGGCAAACAACATAGCTGCGGTTTTCTGAAAGAAGAGAACTGAGTGCTCATGTGAAGAAAACAGAACAATTAATGCCAAGAACTCATCTCAACCTTAGGGGATGAATTCTTATTGGGGGGAGGGTGTAATTTATGTGAGCTCCTAAAAATTTAAATAAGAATTATTGATAAGGAATGTAAGGAGTGAGTTTTTAACCACAGTGATAAATTCAGAAATCATAACCTCACCTTGGGTTTTTGTAGCTGATAATAACCCTTATCTGGTTAGTGCCCTTTGTTTTTACCAGTGATTTTTTTTTTCCATGTTTGTATACAGTTCTTAAAAATTACCTTGGGCTCAAAATAATTAACAACTTGAACTGCCTTTTTATATTTGATCAACTTAAAAATAATGGAAAATATAATATACTGAGTGCAATGGAACCGACCCGTGTCCTTCCTTCACAGTTAGGGGCAGCTTTCATCTTGTTATACACATTCAGATCACCAGTTTACAGAATACAACAGAAGCTAAAGCTCTCTTTAAGCATCCTCCTCCTAGTCCCCTGGGCTCCCAGAGGCAACCACAGTGACACATTTTGTGTTTTCTTCCGTGCTGTTTACTGCCTTCTGTATGTGACATATAGATGTAGTAATTTTGATGTGTGTGTGTGCGCATCTGTGCGTGCGGTGGGGGTGAAAGGTCAACCCAAGGTGTCATTTTGCAGCGCCTGTCTACTTTGTTTTTATTTATAATTAGAATGTTCTGATAGCACATAATATTCAGTTTCATTATGACATTCCCATACATGTATCTAATGTATTTTGATCATATTCACCTTCCATTACCATCTCTCCTCTCCTCTCCTTTTCTTTCTAGTTCCTTCTCTCCACTTCCCCATCTTCTGCCTTCAAGGTCCATCTCCTCTCCCAGTGCCCTTTGCAAATGAAAACTGTCACTTGTAGGTCATTCCTTCCTCCACAGTTTCATGATGGCTTACTGCCCTATCAACTTCCTTGCCATTAGAGTATTTTTTCTTTTCCCATTTAATTCCATAAGTCAATGAAGTAATTTTATGATATATATTAATGCAGAGATCCAAAATATGAATCCACACAGAGTAATTATATGAAAAACATCATCACTAAATAAATGTGTCTTTTCCCCCTCTTTAATTTCAGGTTTATGGTTTATATCTTTTAAAAGATAGGCATATTCTTGTAAATGTCTGATTTTATAATAACAAATTCTATTTTTTATATAAAATATAGTGACTGAAACTTATCACTTTCAGGGTCCTATGCAGAAAGCACGATACTAACCATAGCAGGCTCTGGATTTTCTCCTACTTCAGCTGTAACCGTCTCTGTTGGGTCTACCAGTTGCTCTCTTCTTTCTGTGGATGGTAGGTTCTTCTCAATGTCACAAAGTCCTGCTGTTTTCTCCAAGAGAAACTGGAAGAAAGAACTATCACAAATATAATTGTCCTCTCATATATATGTTATGGAGTCCTGAAATTAGCAGCCTGGTCTGGAGAAATATATATTTTCTCTGATTATGACCACACACTAATTGTTTGGGTGTTATACGGTGTCTTCATCCCATTAAGGGTGACCCACCATACATCTATCCATACATACCTTACAAACTGATTGCACAAGAATTTTCATACTTGGATGTATCTTTGAGACACAAAAATATTCAAAGTACTATTTTCTTGTCCCATGCTCCCTGACCATGCTTGTTGCTGTTGCTGTTTGTTTGTTTGGTTTTTGTATGTATGAGGGATGGAACCCAGGACCTCAGGTTTGTTAGGTAAGTGCTCAGCCACTGAACTACATTACAATCCTGTGATTTAGCTGTGACAATGCCATAGGAGTAATGAGGCAGGAGGACATGACGATATTCTTTGACTTCTAGTTCAGCACGACCTCTCTCCAGTTGTGCAGAATTTAAATGCCTGTTACATTTTTAACTTCTTGACATTGGTGGAAAAAACACTGTCACTTAATTTCACCCCAAGTTATTCACATTCTAGATATTTTCCTGATTTAAATCCCATGAACAAGACCACTTACCAAATCATTTCTGTTGATTTGTATTGAAAAGTGTCTTTGAGGTCAAATAGCCAATATTTTTTTTAACAGTTTACCTAAACTGCAGTAAATAAAGTGAAGCAAATATTTTCACTTAATTTATCACTTTATTATAGAACATGCTATTTTACTCAGTTTTGGACATGTTGAGCCAAAAATGCAGTAATTTTTTTTTTTTAGTATAAGTTCTAATTAAAAGTTAGAATGATAAAAATCTTGATGTGCACCTTTTTTGGGCAATGGTTTGAGACTGGTTTTCATAGTTCGTTTACAGTTTTCTAGAAGTAACTAACTTTTAGCAGCTGATAGTTTACAAAGATTCTACCTCCCCACTAAGATTTCCCTGTCCCTATCGGAATGTGACTAGTTTATCTTGGTTATATTTCTTGGAGTCTAAAAACATAGCTCACTGTTAATATTTGCAGGTTAATTTTACTGAGGTTTTTTTTTTAATCTTAAAAACTCCACCCTCCACATTTATTTTTATCATTTTCTTCTTTTTTTATGGCAAGAAAATGAAATCCAGTGCCAGATTCTGAACGGAAGTGCTGGGCACGTCCCCGTGGCTGTGTCCATTGCTGATGTTGGACTAGCACAGAATCTAGATGATGAGGGATCCCACTTCGTTTATCGGAGTCAGATCTCCCATGTCTGGCCTGATTCTGGAAGCCTGGCAGGTAATAGCTAACAGTTCTCAACAGAAGTGACCACATACATCCCTACCACTGCGTTTCTAGGGCTTTGTTTCTAGTGCCAGGAAAACAGCATGGACCCCAAGGCTCTCAGGACAAAGGAGAATGTCCATTCAAATGACACAGAGATTAAGTGGCTGACTATTTTATTCCTTGTGAAGCACAAGTTGGGGGTGTCTTATGCTTACATCATAGGTTATTGAATTAATATCATCAATTATTACATGTTTCTATAACAACCTCATTAATTATGTCAAGATAAGATTTATTAGTTATTATTCTGCTTAGCAGCTGCTCCTCATGTAGTCAGAGTCTCAACGGAGCTCCGTGACCTGGAATAAAGTTCTAGGACAAACAGGACAAAGGAAGGAAGGCACAGACAATAACACGTTTTTCTTGTGCTGTTTCACTTACTTTGTATATTTTTAACATGATCAATATTGGAAACTGTACTTTCACATCGATGTGTATGTATGTGTATGTGTGCTTTAATTGCTTTATTTTTACTTGAGTGTGTGTGTTCTTTCTCTTCTACTTTTACTTTATTGTGTTTTTACTCTTAGATTTCCCCTTGCTTGGAGATATTAAAATTTCAATCTTAATTGACCCTCATCCCCCACACATGAGCTAAAGCAAAGAGAAACAGGGTAACTTCTTCCCAAGATGGAGTGGTTGCTGCTTATATATCCCAAAGCCAATAAGGGAAATCCACCCGATTGAGAGCTTAGCCGGGCTTGTGGTGGTGGTTATGCGCATGGTTGATTCTCCACCACACGATTGAGAGCTTAGCCGGGCTTGTGGTGGTGATTATGTTCATGGCTGATTCTCCACCCGCTAGTCATCCATCTGGTGTGACCAGATGATTTGGCAATGATAAGTTAGATGGTGAGAAAGTTATTGTGGTAGTTGATCTGACTTTTGGTTTTATTTTCTTTGTTTTTCTTATAAAGGTGGTACTCTACTGACTGTATCTGGATTTGGTTTTAGTGAAAATTCAACTGTTTTAGTTGGAAATGAAACCTGCAATGTGATTGAAGGAGATTTGAACAGGATAACCTGCAGAACATCAAAAGTAAGGCCTCTGACTCTTTTCATCCCTCCTCTAAAACAGACCTAACCTTACGAGCTAGAAAACATGTAGGCAGGTGGTTACACAGGGGTCATATTTTTACAAATTCCAGAGTTTTCATTATTATCTGGAAAAACTGTTTCTTTGAAATCTTTTAACTAAAATCCAAAACAAAAAATATTATCTCCATATAGGAGACATTTAAAAATCATGATGAAGATGTATACACAAAACTATAATCAAAAACAGTGCATCTCACCTGAAATAATAGAAATAGATACAAAGATAGTGAGAGACTTCAACCCTTCACTCTCACCACTGGACAGGTCTGCCAGACAGAAACTTAACAGAGAAATAAGGGAACTAACAGATGTTATGTCTCAAATGGACTTAACAGACATTATAGAATATTCCATCCAAACAGAAAAGAATATACCTTCTTCTTAACACCTCACGGAACCTTCTCAAAAACTGAACACAAAACAAACAAACAAAGAAATAGATACAAAGTAAAGATAACATTCAATGGAAATGGGAGATCAGAATTAACGTCAGCTGGGTGGTAGTTGTGCACACCTTTAATTCCAGCACTCAGGAGACAGAGGCAGGAGGATCTCAATGAGTTTGAAAACAGCCTGGTCTACAAAGTGAGTTCTAGGGCTACACAGAGAAACCCTGTTTAAAAATACACCTCCAACCTCAAAAATTATCCTTAAATTTCAGTCAGGTCAATGGTTCACTAATTATGAGCAAACAGGTGATAAATGTAGAAGCAGTCACTAGCACCAAATCTCAAAACACAGCAAAGTAAGTAGAGACATAGGGTAAGGTGTCTAGGGAAGAAATTTCTTGCGTGTGTGTTGGACAGAATGATAAAATAAGGATTGAGAGGCTATCACAATGTAAAAAACATTTTGTTTAATTCATTCAGTCGAACACAACATATGCATTAATCCTATGCCCGACAATAAAGTCTGCCTAACTGGGAATTGCACAGATGCCATCGTGGAAGTGTAAAGTGCTTTTTAGTGTTTAAGCTTAGAGCAGGTAAGTAGATCAGCTAAATACGCAACCTAGTTTGTGAATGAAGTAGTCTTGTTTGAGTCTATTGCAAGAGAACAAGGGTTAAAAATGATATCTCACTCTTTATCAGTCAGAGAACCTTTTGCCCAGAGCATCTCAGTTGCACTGTGTAGCCCTTAAAGTCCAATAATATAAAAAATATAGATGCAGTTAAATGATCTCTGTCTTGAGACTTTAAATGCAGAATCTATGTTTAATACAACTTTAAATACCTGAGAACTACCTGTGTTTCATGACTGAAAACAACTTCAGAATGTTGTTTACAGTGATTCTTTCTTAAGTCACTGTGTGTGTGTGTGTGTGTTCACAGCCTTGAGTGTAGTTCCCCAAGAATTGTCCATCAAGTTTGTTTTAGATAGGCTGTCTCACTGGCTAGGTGTTGCTAACAAGGCTAGGAAGGAAGGTCAAGTTATCACATCTGCAACACATTTACTGATGATCTCCCAGCTAAATGACTCTATTTCAATTCAATACCTCATCGCTTAAAATTTTCCTTTTTTTTCCATTTATTTCAGAGAATTGAGGGTACTGTTGATGTTTCTGTTATTACCAATGGAATTCAAGCCACATCAAAGGATAGTTTTAGCTACAACTGCTTACAAACACCAGTTATCACTGATTTCAGCCCAAAAGAAAGGGCAATTTTGGGTAAGAAATTCTTCAGTGAGATCACTCAGTCATTTTTCTGGTTCTGGATTAACTCATTCAGCCTGATGATTTCAAGTTCCATCAATTTACTTGAGGATTTCATAATGTCCTTTTCCTTCATAGCTGAATAAGATTCTGTCGTGCATACATGCATTTGCTTTGTCCATTCATCAGTCAAGGAAGGTCTAGGACAGTGAAGACTTCATAAATAGTAGTAGATTGTTGTGTAATCTCCACCCATTCTTAATTTTATCTTTATTATAGCACTATCACCGGGCTGTAATTTTGAGTCCACAAGTGACTTTTCCCACTTTTTCTTGAGCACAAATAGAAAAAAAAAATCAATCGTTTGATGGATATATGGAAACCAGTTCCAGAAAGTCTTTCAAAGCATGGTTTCTCACTTAAGTTTTGCTCCTTATAATGTGCTCTTTACTTTCCTTTGCTTTTAAATATGAATAACTGAACTTATAATTTTGCTCTCAACATGAAAAATGGTGAGAAAGATATATATCTTTGAAAAATTATTTAAATACTTTTTCCCTTGTGAAGCATGCATTTTATATGTACATAGAAGCATGAACTCATTTTTTGGAATTTTGCCTCTGAACGTGTCAACAGTTTCTAAATCTTATGAAAGATGAATATGTTGGTTTGGTTAAAGTACAAGTTTTGTACCGGATTAAAAAGTTAACTTTTATATAAGAAGTTGTATTTTTATTTTAAAACAATAGGAAACATCAATTTAACAATTAAGGGCTATAACTTTGAAAATGAACTCGCACAAAATATGGTGTATGTTGGAGGGGAAGCCTGCCAGGTTCTTCATTCAAACTTCACAGACATTACATGCCTTTTGCCCAAGTTACCGCCTGGAATACATGACATCCATGTTAAAGTCAGAAACTGGGGTTTGGCATCAACAAGGTATGATACTGATTATAATTGTTAGAGCTGTGGAATGCATGGGGCTAATAAAACTGAGATAGAAAAAAGTCATTAATTTTCAAATATCTTGATTGCTTTCTTTACCTTTTTATAATAGGAAAAAATTCTTTAAAATTCTCATGAAATATGTAATAATGCTTTGGTTTTTTTTGAACAAACCATTTGGAACAGATTATAAAAATTCTCTGTGTAGTTGGATTTCTGTAACTGTTTTGTGGCTTATGTTCATCCTGGAAATGTTTTTCAAGCAATTTTGGCAGTGGGGGAGAGCATTTGTTTAACTCTGGACTTGCAATAATTTCCTGTGCTGTTGGTGCTCACGATATTGTTAAATGATTACTGCAACAATTACAGATGTGAAAAGTTTACTAATAGTAAATCTTAGGAGTTACAAAAGTGTGTAATGCCGGGCGATGGTGGCGCACGCCTTTAATCCCAGCACTCGGGAGGCAGAGGTAGGCGGATCTCTGTGAGTTCGAGACCAGCCTGGTCTACAGAGCTAGTTCCAGGACAGGCTCCAAAGCCACAGAGAAACCCTGTCTCGAAAAAAAAAAAAAAAAAAAAAAAAAAACAAAAGTGTGTAATGGACAATAGAATAGGGCAGGATTCTCTGAGGAGATTTTAAAAAGCCAGTACCTGGCCATCTAAAGAAAGGGGTGGAGATAATCCCTCACTGATTCTGTTCTGAATTTTCTTCCCTGCTACTGTTAACAGGAACATTTTATTTCTTCTCTGAAACAATTGCTAGTTTAGAATACTCTGAAGAAGAGGAAGATAGATTAGTAGCTTTAAAAGAAGGCAAAGAAAGCAAGTATCAGAATAGAAGGACATACGATTGTCACAAAATCTTATAGGGACTGAGGACCAGTAAACAGAATCCAGGGGCTGCATCTTTGTTGAGTTCACAGGGAAGAGCTCACAGGGTTCTTGAACAGCTGCTAACTTCTGCTGTTCCTGGATGATAATATATGAAGAGTCAAACCCAAACTATTTGTTTAGATGGCAGTTGGAGAAACAGTAATTCAGCATGCTAAAGGAGTCATGTAAAGCAACACAAAGCCTCATTGGAATCTACAGAGATTGTGCTCTCATGGGTGGGACTTAGGATGTAGGATGTATCAGGTCAAAAGAACATTTCACATTTTGATGGTGCCCTATCAGGCATAAAGCAAAGTGAAAAAAAATGTTTTCCCTGAGATTATGAGAAAGTTTTGACAAAGTTTCAAAAAGAGAAGTTAAACTGAATTGCACAAAAAATTAATTACTCCTATTATGTATGAAGTTTTGTTGGTATCTTTGTTTTACATGTATATTTGCTTTTATAAGTCATTATAGTAAAAATGCAAAATACTTTAAAGAATTTCATGTGCCATTATTTCTCACAATCATATTTCCTATATTATCATAAGACTTTTCATCTCACATACTTTTGCTATTAGATTTTTAAAAACTCTAGCTTTCAAAATTAACATACTTATTTAACAAAAGTACAAATGATTGCCAGATTATCTGGTCTGAGAAATTAATGTGTAATTACACATGTATTTGATTATTTCTTATTCTCAAAACACTGGGGACCTGAGGTGAGGAAGCTCATTGGAAATCTATTCTTTTGTTCTTTTCAGGAACAAGTTAAATGCTTCCATACGATACATTTTGGAAGTCATCCACATGTCTCCACACAGAGGCTCTTTGTACGGTGGCACTGAGATCACTATAATGGGTTTGGGATTCAGCCCGATACCAACCGAGAATTCCGTCCTCTTAGGTAAAACATTTTCCCTGTAGGGGGTGCTGTTAAGGTTTTTCTTGGCTAAAAGGATCTGCTGGTTGTTAAGCAAATGCTTTCAATGTTTTTTTCAATATCGTAAGAAAGGTTACACAAATACTGTTAGTTGCTTTTCTATATTTTAATGTGTGTGCATGGAGGAGAGGGGTCCATGTTTATGGGTGCTCCTAGAGGTCAGAGTAAGACACTGGACACCCTGGCGTTGGAGTCATAGGTAGCTGTGGGTCACTCAGCACGGGTGGTAGGAACTGGACTTGGAGCATTTGCAAAAGCATCAAGAGCTTCTAAGTACTGAGACCTCTCTCCAGAACATTTTTTAAAATTAATGTAGAAAAAAAAAGTCAAGTGTATGTAGTTAAAGGGATGATCAAAAGGTGAACAGCTTTTGAATGTTTCAGTTTTAATCAGTTCTCATTGTATATTTAATTTGTGTAAAATCCTTCTGTGAAAATACAGCTAGAGTCAGCCTCAGGAGCACAAAATATCAAAGATCCTCCCGTATAACACAGAGCTTTGTTAAACATTGGCTCTTTATGACTGATAGTTCTTCTCTATAGTTCACAAAGTCATCTGAAAATGTTTCTCCTACCTTTTATATTTTTAGGTTCTTTCCCATGCGACATTACCTCATCATCAGAAAATGTCATCAAATGTACTCTTCATTCGACAGGAACTGTGTTCAATATTACCAACAATGGCTCACATTTAGGTACCAATCAACATTTTTCTTTAAATAAAAATTTATTTATTCTTCTTTCACACAATACATCCAGATTACAGTTTCCCCTCCTTCTCCACCCAGGTACCCACATCTCTTCTCCCCCTGGTCTAATCCTCCCCCCCACCCACTGTCACCCCACCCCCCCATCCCCAGTATCTCCCAGAAAAAAGCAGGCTTTCAGGGACATCAGCTGAAGACTGAAAACAAGATACAACAATAGGCACAAATCCTCCTTAGCCGGGCGGTGGTGGCGCACGCCTTTAATCCCAGCACTCGGGAGGCAGAGGCAGGCGGATCTCTGTGAGTTTGAGGCCAGCCTGGTCTACAAGAGCTAGTTCCAGGACAGGAACCAAAAGCTACGGAGAAACCCTGTCTCGAAAAATCAAAAAAAAAAAAAAAAACAAAAAAAACCAACAAATCCTCACACAAAGGCTGGATGAGGTAACACGGTAGGGGGAAAAGGCAAAAGAGTTAGAAATACCTCCCCTCCCTCTGTCAGGAGTGGCCCCCAAACACCAAGCAAACAACTTTAACATTAGCACAGGACCTAGCGCAGACCTGTGTGTGCTCTGTGATTGCTGCTTCAGTCTCTGTGAGCACCCATGAGCCCTGCTTCGTTGATTCCCTTGGGCCATGTTTCCCAAGGTCTTTGACCTCTCCGGATCCCACAATTCCTCCTCCCCCTCTTCCACTGGGTTTCCTGAGCTCTGAAGATGGGGTGCAGATGGAGACTACCAATCTGGGTTCTCTCTGCCTAAAGTTTAGCTGTGGGTTTCTGCTGCCTCTCTAATGACAACTGGGGTAGGCTTCAATCTATGAGTATAACAGCCAGTCGTGGGTTCCCTCTCCTGGTGTGGGCCTCAAATTAGACCCGTCCTTGTTTAGCCATTGCCACACGTTCAGTGCCATCATTACCTAGCACATCTTGCAGGCAGGAAAGAGTAGGTCGAAGGTTTTGTGGCTGGGTTGGTGTCTAATTGCATCACTGGAAGCCTTGCCTGGTTCCGGAAGATGGACAGTTCAAGTTCCATACTCTCCATTGCTAGGAGTCCTAGTAAGGGTCACCCTTGCATATTCCAGAGGGTTTTCACTGCACTAGGTTCTTTCAGCGCCCAAATGCCCCCAAGGTCCAGTAGTCTGTCCCTGTACTCTCTCCCTCCATCCCCCACATGATCCCTCCTACCAACCTGGGTTCTCTCTGCCTAAAGTTTAGCTGTGGGTTTCTGCTGCCTCTCTAATGACAACTGGGGTAGGCTTTAATCTATGAGTATAACAGCCATCCCCACCCATCCCCACCCATCCCTCGTCTGCCCACAAAATCTTTTCTATTTCCCTTCTCGGGAAGATCCACGTGTCACATTAGAGACTACTTATTACCTAACCTCTTTGGGTCTGTGAATTGTAGCATGGATAACAGCTTTAATCCTATAAGCATCTAATATCCACTTACAAGTGAGAGCATATCATATGTGTCTTTGTGGGTCTCAGTTACCTCACTCAGGATGATTTATTTCCATTTCCATCCATTTGCCTGCAAATTTCATAATGCCATTTCATTTTCACTGCTGAGTAATACTCCATGATGGAAAAGTATCAGATTTACTTTATCTGATCTGCAGTTGAAGGACATTTATGTTGTTTCTAGTTTCTGGCTGTTATGAATAAAGCCATTATGAACATAACTGAGCAAGTTTCTTTGTGATAGGATGAAGCACCCTTTGAGTATGTGCACAAAACTTGTATAGCTGCTTTTTCTTGAGATAGATCAATTCCCAATTTTCTGAGGAGCTGCCATATTGATTTCCATAGTGGTTGTACAAGTTTGCACTCCCAGCATCAATGGAGGAGTGTTCATTTTGCTTCACATCCTGGCCAGCATGAGCTTGTTATTGATCTTAGCCATTCTGACCCTGCAAGCCAAAGTAGTTTTTATTTCCATTTCCCTAATGGCTAAGATATCAAGGAACACTAATATTTTAGAAAAAAAAGGAAAGACTTCATGCCTAAATTAAGTTTATTTTTATTTTGCATTTCAAGCTGTTCAAATAATTGATGCTATTTCTTGTCTACTTCTGCAACGTTCTCCTTATGCAGTTAAAAAGTCAAGTACATAGTATATATGTAGTCACATGTGTGACGAGCTTGAATTAAGAAGGCCAGGCTACATACTACATATGTCGTCATATAAGAGATGCTCTTGCATTAAGAAGGCCAGGGACTTTGTGGCAGTCCAGGACCTCCAGAGTTGCTGCAGCTTATTACTGCAGTCGTGAGTTTCAGAAAGAAAATTTGAGTTGAAATTATGAGCATGCCCAGTTGTTCCCAAAATTTTTTTGTGTAAGAAGAGTTGATCGACTCCTTTCAAACACTCCACGCAATATTTCCAAACAGCTTATTTACTGAACATCCAACTTTTTTTTAGTGTCTCCTGCCCATCACTTCTGGAGATATTGGTTGCAATTTACTTCTTCCTTTCCACCTCTGTATCCTGCTTTCTAGTAATCCTGGTTTTATTTTGTTCGATTGTTTAAATTATGTACCAAGAGAAGTATAGTACTAATTTGAACATTGTTCTCCCTTTGTAAAAATGACCATTTTCATGGTTGATTTTTCAGACATTTGCTTCTTTGACTTTTAAAATCTGCCTCCATTCTTCTTCCCAGAGCACGGACTAGGTTATGCCTGGTCACCACCTGTCTTAAATGTGACTGTGGGGGATACTGTGGTGTGGCACTGGCGAGCACAGCCCTTTCTTAGGAGTATAGGGTACAGGGTTTTCTCAGTCTCCAGCCCTGGAAGTGTGACTTATGATGGCAAAGGATTTACAAATGGAAAACAAAAGTCTGCATCAGGTACTTTTATGTTTTGTTGAAATTTTTATCGTGTTCCTTTGTTCTAAGATTCAGTAAATATGTTTACATAAATTACCAGTACAAATAAAACCATGAAGTAGTTAACTTAGCATTTTTATGCCTATTTAAAAAACATTGTAAATAAGTCTAAACAATTGTCTTAAACATGCCATAATAAATCTGGTCTTTATTATCTTTATTGATTCCATGATAACTGACCACTTGAAATGTGTTATTCAGCAAAGTACAATGAAAATAAGAACTGTTTTACTCACATTGATCTGATAACAAACAATGAACTTTTGTTGATTGGAATCAGCTTATCAACCTTTCTTGTAGAACATCTAGTGTTATTGTGCCTTTCCAATTGACTAGTTTGTTTTGTGCTTGCACCAATATATTTACATTTTCATTGCATGCTATTTTTCTTTCAAATTTGATAAATTAGGCCTGACTTTCCGTGGTTTTCTTTAAAAAGTAAAGCTGGATCTTGCCTTTTTTGCATCAAATTTCCATATATATATGTATATATAAATATATATATAAACACTTTATAGTCAGTGAATTATTCTCTACTACTTCCTGTTGAGCTATTAGACATTTGAAAAATAAGAAAATTGTCATTTGCATGTGCATTTAAATGATAATTCCCACTTCCTCACCTAGTTTTCAAAGATTCATTAATTGCTTGTATTTCTTGTGTACAATCTTACTTTATGGCAGGTTCATTTTCTTATCAGTTTACATCTCCTGGAATCCATTACTACAGCAGCGGGTATGTTGATGAGACCCACTCCATATCTCTCCAAGGAGTCATTAACGTTTTACCAGCTGAAAGCAGGCATGTTCCCCTGCGAGTGTTTGTGGGAAACATTGAAGCAACGCATGCTGCAGGTAAGATGGTTAAACGTGGAAAGTGCAGCACTGGAGCTGGGCTTAAAATGACCTTTGTCGAGTAGATGCCGGTAGATGTCAGATGGCTGGG
Organism: Microtus oregoni; assembly: GCF_018167655.1. Lineage (NCBI taxonomy): Eukaryota > Metazoa > Chordata > Mammalia > Rodentia > Cricetidae > Microtus > Microtus oregoni. The sequence goes on along the minus strand of NW_024543829.1, from coordinate 4,396,643 downwards.
TCAACCTGTGTTTGTCTTCTCCTAAGGCTGGAATATATTCCACAAAGTCACTCTGCTAATAGAATACCCAAGTCTTACCCGCCTGCTTCACTGAAGGAAGCAGTCATGGGGTCTGAATCCAGTTCTTGTACAGGATAGCCTACAAGGCTTGTTATACAGATCGCTCTTCTGTCTAAAGCAGGCCCAGAGAATCCGTACTTGGCAAGTACGGCAGCAGGCTGCCTGGCAACAGAACCCTTGTGTGGCCTGAATGATACCAGGGTTAGAAATACAGATCAATTACTCTTTGAGTTTTCACATTGTGTCTCACCATCTATAAGCAACATTACTCCTTCTACGGGAACAGTGAATGAACTCATAACCATCAGTGGACACGGCTTCAGTCTTCTTGCATGTGCTAATAAGGTAAGAAAAAAAAACCTCTTCTCGGTGTCCACATACTCAGTAAAAAAGAGACATTTGGCCACAATCTCTTAGTTTGAGTTCATCAGATTTATGGTCTGTAACTGGCACACTACTTGGTCACTTCAAGTTTATATTTAAATGTGTGTGGTGGTTTTAGGGGGTGGTTGTATTATTGTAATAATAATGGAGCTGTATACCTGTGACTGGAATAAGTTTTTGAACATAATCATAAAATCATAATCATAAAAGAATCCTCCTTGAACATCAGCCACTCCCTTCATCCATTTCAGCATCCCAGCGACCGCTAATCTCTTTTCCTCCTTATAGATGTGCCTATCCTGAACATTTTCTGCAACGGACAGTTCCTCGTAAACATCTATTTCCATTTGGTATAATATATGGAAATTCATTCATGTTTCATTGCTTTTTATGGCTAAATAAATACTTCATATATCACATTAAGTCCGTTCATTCATCCAGTTTATAGATAGTTTTTATACTTTGCGGCTAATGTGAAGAGCACAGTTATTAACACACTTGTGCCAATTATGAGATTACTTTTTACATTTTTTTTAAGACAGTCTTTATCGGCTCCCAAAATTAATTTTATGAATACAGATTTTTCCATGGGATTGTCTTTTTAAAAATACAATTGATGCTAAGACAAACACAAATTTCATATGAGAGTAATGTATTAACGTATTTGATCTTACATTCATTTTTCTTCCAGGTTACAGTTGGTAGCTATCCTTGTGTTGTAGAAGAAAGCAGTGAAAATTCTATTATGTGTCATATTGACACTCAAAACTCAATGGATGTTGGCATCAGAGAAATTGTTACTTTGACTGTCTACAACCTGGGCGCCGCTATCAACACAGTGCCCAACGAATTTGACAGGCGGTTTGTCCTTTTGCCAAACATAGATATGGTGTTGCCAAGCTCAGGATCGACTACAGGAATGACAAGGGTGACCATCCACGGCTCTGGATTCGTGGCTTCTTCTGCCAGTGTAGACGTCTTTATGGGTGATTTCCCATGTAAAGTTCTTACTGTGACCTACACAGCTATTGAGTGTGAAACGACTCCTGCTCCCCAACAGCTTCTTCCTGTCGACCTTGTGATACATGGAGTCCCCTCCCAATGTCAGGGCAACTGCAGCTTTTCATACCTAGAAAACCTTGTTCCTTATGTAACTGGACTCTTCCCACACTCTATCGAAGGACCTGGAAATCTCCTTATTGAAGGAGAGGGTTTTGGGACATTGTTGGAAGATGTTTCTGTATTTATTGGAAGTCAACAGTTGAGAGTAATCGAAGTGAATGAAAATAACATCACTGTTTCTATGACTCCGCTACCAGCGGGACTTCATTCACTCCATGTCGTGGTTGGGTCTAAGGGCTTGGCTCTGGGAAACCTGACTGTCAGCAGCCCTGCAGTAGCTTCTGTCTCACCAACCACCGGAAGCATCGCTGGTGGAACCACTTTGGTGATCACAGGCAATGGCTTTGCTCCTGGCAACACCACAGTGACTGTTGGGAACAACCCTTGTCAGATTGTGTTCACCAACTCCAGTGAGGTCTACTGCAGCTCCCCGGCTGGGAGAGCTGGAACAGCCAGTCTCAAGATCTCTGTGAATGCAATTGTTTACCCACCTCTGTCATTTACATATGCCATGGAGGATACTCCATTTCTCAAAAGAATTATCCCGAATAGAGGTACTTTATTATCTACATGCATTTTTATTGTATTGATGTCATATTATAGTCATATTCATTATTATGGGTTATGACATTCAAGTATATCTTTTACTTAGTCCTACTTAAACTAATTAATATAATGCATGGGACTCAAGTTCTGTGCAGTGTTATGTATTTTTTTTTCATACATTCTCAGTATAAAATTCCAACTTTTATATGGGAACACAATGTACATCAACTTGATCTAAATTAAAAATGAGGAAGAAATAGATGACTATCTTGGAAGCAAAATGAGTAGTTTATGTCATTAATACTGATGTGGCATAAGAAGCAACTATTAAGACTCATGTGTGAGACCAGGCAGTGGTGGTGCACACCTTTAATCCCAGCACTCGGGAGGCAGAGGCAGGCGGATCTCTGTGAGTTCGAGGCCAGCCTGGTCTACAAGAGTGAGTTCCAGGACAGCTAGGACGGTTACCCAGAGAAACTTTGTCTCAAAAAACAAACAAACAAACAAACAATTCACAAGTGATTGATCTCATTAACACTGATAATTGTCCAGGGTATATTACTTCTATAAGCACCAAATAATTATTGTTTGTACAACAGAATTCTTTATGAACTTTCTGAGGAAGTGACATATCCAGAGGAAGATGGCATCTTACCCTCTGCCGTATGCCACAGTTTCTAATCCTCACACTATTTGAATCTTCGTCATCTGTGTGAAGGATCCTAGAAAAGCAGCTGCAGCTAACTAAAGTCAATAGAATGGCTGTCTTAGTTTGCTTTCTGTTGCTGGGATAACTGAAAACAACATGCGACTTGGGTAGAAAATGGTTTATTTGGTGAACACATCCTTATTACAGTCCATCATATAAGGAAGTCAAGGCAGGAACCTTGGGGGTAGGTTCTGAAACAGGCCATGAAGGAGCACTGCTTAATGGCTTACTCTTCATGGCCTCTGTTTTCTTTGGTAATTAAATAAATAATAAATACAAGATTGGCTGAAAAATATACAAAAGTATACACACACACACACACACACACACACACAGTGACTATATGGGAAAATGGAAACCCAAAAGCAGCTATAAATTTTTATTTTATTGTTTTATGTATTAGTGTTTGCTTACAAGTATGTATGTGTGCCACGTGTGGGACCATTGTGAGCCAGCATGTGGATGCTGGAGATCAAACTGGGTATTCTTGAAGATCACCAGTTCTCTTAATTGCTGAGCCATCACTCCAGCCCTTCAAAGACAGTTGTGCCTAACTGCCATTGCACAACGTCAGACGTATACAAAACTTACTAGAATACATGGGAAGGTTAAAAAATAAAAGCATTATTTTACCAAAAAATTAAAAGAAGAAATGAAATGAAAATTTTGGCCTGGTATATATTTTTAATGCCTTAACATCAGTATTTTCTTTATTAGTCCCCTGTCCTCTGTTTTCTACTATAACTATTTAACTACATATCATGTTATATTTTTCTCAAAGTATAGCTTCTGAACATACTTGAGTAACAGAAAATACAGCTTGTTCTAAAAATGAATTGCTATGATCAAAAGCACAGATAGCATAAAATACTGTCTCATGTTCAGAAATCCATAGATCAGAAATCCACAAAAATCCAGTGACCCTCTAGATCATTCTGCCCTCTTTCTCTTTTTTCTATCAGTCTAAAGAAGTAATTTATATGTTATTATGGACAGAAGAACTAGAAATCAGTGCACAGTGAGATAAGTCAAAAGTAATGAATGTACAATAGGCTGGTATATACCATAGTAAAGATGTGCGTAACACATGTGTACTGTTATTTATATAGTTTTTAAACATTGGATATTATTTTGTTTGGGTTTTGGTTTTCAAGATAGATTCTCAGTCTGGAATTTGCTCTGTAGACCTTGCTAGCCTTGAACTCAGTGATATGGATCCACCTGCCTCTGCCTCTAGAGTATTGGGGTTAAAGGCGCCCAGTTCAGATGAATATTATTTTATTCACAGGGGTAAAGCTACATCTCTTCAAATGCATACAGAAACATTAACATGTAACATGTATTTGTATTGTTTCATTTTTGTTTTAAGGTCCACCAGGAACTGAAGTTGAAATAACGGGGTCTAACCTTGGATTTGATATCTCGGATGTTTCAGTGATGATAAAAGACACACCATGCAACGTGACTGCCGTCAATGACACTGTGTTGCAGTGCATTGTGGGAGAACATGCAGGGGGCATGTTTCCTGTGACAATGCTTCACAAGACAAAAGGCTCTGCCCTCTCCTCTGTTGAATTTGAGTACCCACTTTATATTCAGAATATTTATCCAAGACAAGGTGATCAGTTAGTTTATGTTATTTCAGCACTCACTTAGAAAGAATATATTCTTAAAGCCCTGCCATAACTTGCTTCTTATAAGCATAAAAATACCTACCTTAATTTGTCCAACAAGTTAAAATACAGGAGTATTAATTTGTCATTCCAAAATAATATGTTCTATATTTATTTTATGGCAGTATCGTTTGCTTAAAAGTTATCAAATTTTAAATTGGCAAGTTACGTGTATAAATTTTAAAAAGATTTATTTTAACTGAAATATAATTATTTCCACAGAAAATGGTGCTTCTAGTTGAAAATGAACAATTAAAACCTCTACAATGTATGATGAAAATATTCAATTAAGTAGTAATATTATATGTATGTTTTGAGTACTCTGAAATCATTTGTGACATCTCTTCTAAATTAAATTTTAGTTTCTAGAATTACTACTTGTTACCAGAAATAACATTTATTCATTGAAGATTTAAACACTGCAATTGGAAGGTATTTGGTTTTATTAATAATATGAATTTCAGAGCTAAGAAAGTTTGTGTAAAGTACTTTCCTCTTCAGATTTTTAACTGAAGCAAATATGTACAGAGAAGAAGTTCTCTGCTTATTCATTCGGTTTTGTCTGATTCAGGGAGCTTTGGTGGTGGCCAAACCATGACTGTGACCGGCGCGGGGTTTGATCCACAGAGTTCAGCTGTATTGGTCTGTGGCTACAAATGTGCAGTAGACAGACGTGGGTCTGACTCTACAATGCTGCTCTGTGAGACTCCACCGAATAATGGTAAGTACTAAAAAAAAAAAAAAAGATGAATGGCTGCCTTTGAGGAATGCAAATTTTAGTACAATTATAGTCTCTTTTCTCAAGTTGTTGAATTCTTTGATGTGATTGAGTCTGATTTATGACCATCCTGACTTTAAGAAATTTGGTCAGAGCCTTTCTTTCTACCATTGTAACTCCAAGGACTTTGGTTTGTGACATCAATTGGTGCCTGGTGCTTAGTTACGCATTCAAATGGAAAACATGTCTTTGGTTCTCGTTAGTTAAGTTTTCTTAAAGGCAACTAAAAAATGCTGAGAAACAGATAAAGGAAGATGGTCATTGGCTAATAAAGGCACTGCCCTGGCCCATTTTATTGGTTAGAGGATAGGTGGGAGGGGTAGACAGAACAGAACGCTGGGAGGAACAGGAAGTGAGGTCAGAGACTCCACAGCTCTGCTCTCCTGAGCAGATGCCTCTCAGCAGCAGACGCCTGAGAGAGACGCCATGCCCCGCTCCCGGGATGAAGCTCCGACCCAGGATGGACTAGGCTAGAATCTCCCCAGTAAGCGCACCTTGGGGTGCTACACACAGATGATTAGAAATGGGCTAAATTAATATGTGAGAATTAGCCTAGAAGAGAATGGACCAAGCAGTGATTAAAAGAATACAGTGTCCGTGTAATTATTTTCGGGGCATAAGCTAGCCGGGCAGGCGGCTGGGGTGTTGGGGACGCAGCCCCGCCGCTGCCCTTATTCAATATTCTCCAGGGAATAGCACACCAACAGGTTATCCAATCCCAAAACATAAACCCAAGTAACATTCAACAGACTGATCATGTTGTATTTGGAAATATATGATATATATGTATACATATATGAATCTAAGAGCAATTAATAGAAAAAGAGACCACAAACTTGAAAAAGAGCAAGGAAGGGTATATGGGAGGTTTTGGAGAACAAGAAGAAAAGAAGGCAAATTATGTATTTACAGTATAATCTCAAAAAATAAAAGTAATTTTAAAAGACGAACTAGTACAATTCTTTTGTGTACAAACCTTGGCAGTCATCAAGAGGATTTGACCCCTAAGCATTTCTTTGGAAAAAGTTTTCAACCTCTGTCTGGCTCAGCTTCTTCACGGACCAAATTAAGTTTAACAGAGTGGTGTTCTTCATAGGATTATTGTGAGATTAACATATGTAGGAGGGTGGATATCTGGAACATGATACATGATTTTCTACTGTTATAATTCTTTCTCATTTTTACTGGTTGAAAAATAAAACCTAATTCTGGGTAGCCCCTAAATCTCATATTTTGCCACTTTTTTTTTATTTTCCAAGTAAGTAGGTGTCTTCCTACTCCATGTTTTCTGTTAAATGGAGACACTAAGAGTCCTAATTTGGTAGGTGCTGAACCTCAACAATCCAGTATGGTGTAAAGATTTGTCATCATTATTTAACTCCCCTTTCCTGTTAATGGTGGATATAGGTTCTATGATTTTTTTAGCTGTTGCTAGAGGACTTTGCTAGTTCGTGTACAATCTTTGTGCATTATGAAGTGGTCATGGGGAAAACAGGATTATAATGAAAATATTGAGGGGTTTTGACAGTGCATCTGGGCCTGACGGCAGAGCTATGCTCAGTCTGCGTCCCTCTCCATAGGCAGTGGACCAGAACAAGCCTGTGGCGTGAGTGTGGTCAACGGAAAGGACTCAACCCAGTCCTCGATGCCGTTTACATACACCTTGTCTCTGACTCCACTCATCGCTGAAATATCGCCCAAGAGAGGCAGCACCGCAGGGGGCACCAGACTTACAGTCACAGGATCCGGATTCAGGTACCGTCTTCACACAGGGGCACACTAACACGCTTCTAGACGCGAGCCGAACAGTTTTCTCTCCTAATACAGTAATCAAGGACAGTCTCGGAGCGTGGACTTTTCTGTCTCTAAGTCATGCTTAAGGCATAAAATAGCACCTAACAGCCTGCATTCACTGAATACATACTCTGTGCTGGGGACTTTCCTACCCGCGGAAGGTTTCTTTTCCTGCATATAAGAGTTTTTTTATTTATTTATTTATTTATTTATTTATTTATCCCACTTCATGTTCAGGAGGCTAAGGTGTAAGAGATGAAATGAGTTGCCCCAAACCAGCAATAAGTTGACAAACACAAATAAACCATTTGTTCTGCTTTCTCCTCAGCTTCTCTCTAGTCACAGTATGTTTCACGGGTGGAAAAGAAACATCTTTTCCCTAAACCAAATCCATTCCTTTGCAACCAGCCAGGCTCTTTTTCAGATGCCGTTAGGCAGAGGCTCTGCCATCATTCTTCAGGAGAGAAAGCTGACTTCAAGGCATTGAGGACTAGTTTAGTGTCTCAAGTGATAACAGTTCCTTAAAACGTGTGTTTCAAGTAGACGTTACATTCTAAGGCTTGTGACTGTGCTTAAAATATTGCAAAGGGAAACATTCACGAGCAGTTTCTACAATTTGTAAAATGCAACTGTTTGGAGACCACAAAGAATCTTGGTGGCTTGAGGCCAAGCAGCTTTTCCTTAATGTCGAAACACATGCTGCTTTCTACAGTTCTGGATCCTGACATCTTATAGTCTTGGTTTCCGTTTTCTCAATAAATATTTCTAACTCTTAATATACTGCCAGCCTGCTCTTTGATAGGACATAGGGCACAACCGCTGGTTTTACAGTAACATATGGATGCAGAGCTTTTAATATGTGAAGTAGAAATTCAAGGTAATTGTACATGGTTAACCTTTTCTTTCTTTACAGCGAAAACACACAGGATGTTCATGTCTCCATAGCCCGTGACAAATGTGATGTCCAGCATTCCAACAGGACACATATCATCTGCATGACGAGGGCTCATGCTCCTTCAGGGTGGGCTCCAGTTCATGTCAGCATCAGAAACGTCGGCATGGCCAAACTGGTAATCATGACAGTTGCATATGGTAACCATAGCAATTAAATCTCGCACCCGGGAGGTGGGCTGATTGTTAGTGGATATCTTATTTTAATAACTCCCACAGATAATTTAACTCTTCCTGTACTCTACTTAAGCTGTGCACAGTTTTGTGCATTATCATTCATGTTTTTATTCTCTATTTTAATTATTCCATGTGTGATATAATTCATAATACATTTTAACATTTTATAATCATGAAATAATTGTGTCATCTGTAACATCTTTAAAGTAAGCTTCATTTCATTACTTAGACAGTGTATCTTGTTCTAGATTTTTGTTTTGTTTTTTGAAGACAGGGTTTCTCTGTAGCTTTGTAGCCTGTCCTGGAACTTGCTCTGTAGACAGGCTGGCTTCGAACTCACAGAGATCTGCCTGTCTCTGCCTCCTGAGTGCTGGGATTAAAGACAAGCACCACCACCTGGTTTTTTTTTTGTTGTTGTTGTTGGTGGTGGTGGTGGTGGTTTTTTTTTGGTTGGTTGGTTTTTTGTTCTGCTTTGGTTTGGTTTTTGAGATATTTCCTGATAAATCCTCTGAATCTATGGCTTCTTGACACACTGTTACAGGAGAATGCTGACTTCTTATATGTTGATGCTTGGTCTGCCAACTCCTCATGGGGAGGAAATCCCCCACCAGAAGAAGGTTCACTTGCTGTTATTACAAAAGGACAAATAATTCTGCTGGATCAAAGTACTCCTATTCTGAAAATGTTACTCATTCAAGGTGAATTTGTGACGATCTGTGTATTAGACTTTGCTGACAATTTCTATGAAGTTAATTTCACCAAAATTCATTATTATGAACATTTATCTTTGCACTAGGCTTCTAAAATCTGATTGTAGATTATGAATTTATTTTGTGTGCTACCACTAGCATTCTTCAAACTTTGTCTCATGAAACTTTTTCTTCAGTACTAATAGGGGAGGCTGGTGAACATCTTGATGTGCTCATATTTAATTGATTAAAATAACAGCATTTCCCATGTCGAGAATATTAAGACAGTGAATCCCAGAGGCTACAAAACTGTATCAGTTTGCTCAAGTCAATCCTAAACAATTCTTGACTGCCCTTGAAAACTGACCGCAGTTCTCTCCTTTGTCATGAATCTTTCAGTTATAATTCTGCTTCTTCGTATTCTGGTTCTATTATAATAATTAAATAGTCACCGCAATTACAATTATACACTAAAGAAATTTTCAACAGAAATTATAAAGTGCGCAGAAATTTTGTGTATAAACCTTGGCATAATGGTTGTGTGTGTTTGAAGACTGCTGCAATTTTATGATTGTTTTTAGCTTCTGCAAAATGATATTTACTTGAAGATAAAGTTGTACTATCTTCAAATTGACATCAGTCTTTTAAAAGGCGTCTTAGTATATCCTAAACAATGCTACTCAAACTATTCATGTGGCACAAATCCGTACAAATTTCAGAGCTAACTTTTTTTTAAGGACAGAGATAATGTTGACATTATAATGGTTTTTATAAAGATAACTATTTCTTTGTTTTTAATCTATATTTTGAATTCATGTTTTATAGAATTAGTTTGTCTAGTTGTGCTGTTTAATGGTGGTGGAAATAACCCTAGTATTTCTTCAGTTGCCCTAGAATTTCTTTTCCTGTAACCTCTTGTGGTCTCATGACATATTAATATTATGTGGTTCATAGGTGGGACTCTGATATTTGATGAAGCTGATATTGAACTCCAGGCAGAAAATATCCTAATCACAGATGGGGGTGTTCTTCAGGTATAAAAAATAATGTATTTATCTAATTTTATTGTTTAAAATATTATGTGTAAAATAAGTTGTTAATCCTACCATATTTTCCTGAAGTTGTCTTTGTTTAGACAGGTTTAATTAGTGGAAAACTTGCCAGAGGTTCATTCTCAGAATATTCCTCCATTTTATTAGAAAAAACATAGTGTGTTGTTGAATTTAAAATAAAAGAAAAACTGCTCTGGGTCGATTAGCATGCCTTCTGGAGGTCAGCTGTTGTATATTGACCTATTAGAAAATTCAGGTCTTAGGGTTGAGGGAGCAAACAAGATGACACAGAAAAAGTCAACAGCACCCGAGGGACAACCCTGGAGGTCATATTCTAGTTTCTATGGGTAGAACCAATCATTGGCTTTAATCGCACTTGAGGTACCAGGGTAACATTGAGCTTCTGATTTTGATGTTTTCTGTGTTACAGTAGCACACACATGCACCTGTGCAGACAGGAAAACACACACACACACACACACAGACACACAAATATAAGGGTCACATTGTGAAAGAAAGGTATGAATGACGAGGCAATTCTTAAATGGGGAAAAAAATGAAAAACAATTACTTTCACTTGATAAGAATTGTCAATTGCTGAGTTTTACTTTTCTGAACGGTTTGTTTGAATTCTTTCAGATCGGGACAGAAGCATCTCCATTTCAACACAAGGCTGTCATTACGCTGCATGGACATCTTCGATCCCCTGAGCTCCCTGTGTATGGAGCTAAGACCTTGGCTGTGCGAGAGGGCACACTGGACTTGCACGGTAGACTAGAGACACTCCGGAATAAACTTTATCCAAAGAGGCTTCTGCTCTCTTTGGATAGTCTTTGTTCCCTAAGTCTTTCTGACTCTACCCCTTAGTCTAGAAAGCTCCCCCTACACAGCAAGTCTCAGATCAAGGTGATGCCTTCCTTGTGACCCATCCCATACTCTTTTCATCACGGTTTCTACGGATGGGCAACATTGTTACCTCGTGACAGTCCTTTAATCCCTTATGTACTCTGCCTACTTAGTACTCTGTCTGAAAGGGCACTAATTTTGGAATTAGAAGAAGGTAATATCATCATTTTTACTTCTAAATATAGGATATTTCTAAAATATAAAAATAAATGTACAGCTGTACTTTTCTATAGCTATAATTCAGGAAATTGTCATCCATTAATGGGTTTGATCATGTTTGAGGGGCCAGGGTGACATTCCCTAAGTATAAAGGCAGTCATTTTTTTCACACTGATGTTTTCCAGCTGAGGAAAATCATAGCCTTTTTTGAATATGGAATGCCATGAACAGGAATATTATGACCATAAATGTCCTATGTGTGACTAATATCCATCCTACTGTGATTTCTTAGAAATTTATATGTATGATTTATCTGTAGATTATCGGTTTAAACAGTCCATGCTAACAATAATAATATCACAATTTCTGCTGTTTCTGTAAAGATTTTCATAAACAGAATATATCTTTGCAGAAGCACAATTTATTAACATCGAACATAAATACATCATTATGGAAGCATTTTCTTGTCAATTTTCCAAAGGAAGAATTTTCATTTTTTTTTTTTTTGAGATAAGTGGTGAAATCCTAAGGTAGAATAAGTCTTCCCCAGTTCGACAGAATTCAAATGCAGAGAGCACTTAGTAACCCTGAAAAGACATCTGAGAAAATGCTGGGTGTTTGTGTGCCTTCCAGGTCTGCCCGTGCCTGTGGTCTGGACTCGTTTGGCTCACACTGCAAATGCGGGAGAGTGGATGTTGATTGTACAAGAGGCAGTGACGTGGAAAGCGGGAGAGAGCATCGTGATTGCTAGCACAGGACACAGGTATCTAGCGATGCTGATTTATTTAAGATACACTTTTTTTTTTTATCTGTGTAAAAGACGAACGATTTGGAATTAACCCAAACTATTTTATTCTGACTTGAGTCATTTGGTAAAGAACCCTAAACAGCCAAATGCACGTGGGTCGGATGTTAGCCTCTGTGAGATCACCAGGGTGTTGAGGTTTTAGTGACTGATCTGAATCATAATAAAACAATGTGTAGCAATAAGATGCTTTTTCACAGGGTTAGGTTCTTCGGTGAGATTTCCCCGGAAAGGAGCATTCCGCTCCTAAAAGTCATTTGAAATCGACTCACTGTGCTGCGAAACCTAAAGACAACCATGGAAACAAACATGTAAATGAGCTTTTTTGTGTGAGGGTCACTGGAGGACGCGCTGAGCAGCAGCCAGAACTCCTTCATCCCACAGGCTTGGCAGCGTTTCCCACTGAGCAAACCTGGAGGCAGAAACAGAATGGGCGAAGAAATCCATAGGCAATGAAGGAGCTAGCAGAACTTCCCACAACTGAAGTTACCCACGCCCCTTAATTTCCATGTAGTTACATATTCCAGCAATTAAGAAATTAAACATATAGTGCAGCTTTCCCGAGGCTATGGGGGAGCCAGGATGAGAGGAGCTTTCATTTGTTTTAGCTTTAGCTTGCTATTTAAATTAGACACTAAGTTTGAATGTCGTTATGTTTACCAGGAAACGAAGAGTAATTATGACAAGAAACAGACCTGCCAAGTCCATGGTTGACTTTAAAAAAATTAAAATGCAAGATGCCATTTTTAAAGTTAAAAATAGGCTTGCAGATGTTGGGAAGAGATAAATATATACTTACAAACTTAGTTCTGTAAGTGCCTTTTTTTTTCTCCCCTTGGAAGGAAATTTAAATTATATAATGACAAAAAAAGGAGGAAAATCGTGGTGCTCATTAATATAATAGAAAATCTTTATTTATAGCCTTTCTATGTGAAATCTTTACAATTTAGAATAGAGCTGCTTTTAAGAAACATGAGTTAGGACTGGAAGCTAGGCTCACAACCAAAACATCAGGAAAAAAGTTAAGGGGTTTCCCATCAAATTTAATTCATTATTCACAGGTGAATCCAATCTGAGAATTTACAAAATCAGAGTTAAGAAAATAGCTTTTCTGGATGCAGAAAACACTGGGCCAATCTTGAGAGTCCAAGTGATGAGAGGGAGGAAGGATTGTATGAGCCAGAGGGGTCAGGATCATGACAGAGAAAGCCATAGAGACTGCTGACCTGAGCTAATGGGAGCTCATGGACTCTGGACCGGCAGCCAAGGAGCCTGCATGGGACCGACCTGGACCCTCCGCATGTGGATGGCAGTTGTGTAGCTTGGTATATTTGTGGGGTCCCTAGCAGTGGGATCAGGACCTGTTCCTGGTGCTGGCACAGGAGCCGGCATTTTGGAACCTAGTCCCCATGCAGGGAGGCCTCGGCCAGCCTTGTTGCAGAGGAAAAGGAACTTGGTCCTGTCTTCAGTTTTTTTGTTTTGTTTTATTTTTTTCTATACCCTCTTGAGCTAAGACAGTTCAAGAACAGCCTAAACTGCTTCCACATACCACCCGTGGGATCTGACTTTGAGTCACTCTAAAACATCCTGGAGTCTCCACCTCTCCGTGTTACGGCCACTCCTCCATGGGTCCTTAGGGATCTAGGTTCCTGTGGTCCCTTACCATCTGGGAAAGCCATTTTGTTTTGTGTCCTCTAGTTTCTTTCACTATTATCCTTTAAAAACTATCATTAAACTGTTTAAAAATGTCCATGTCTATTTCACGCCATGAGTCCTTTTCCCCCTTGTAACAGAGTCTCAACTACTTCAACGGACCGTTGGCCCCGAACTGCCGGGGCCCCTGACCCCTATCCTTCTATGCATCAAATCCCTTCAGCTCTGCCCTTGAACTTCTGTCCCATTAGCTTTCCCTGCTTCCAGTTTCACTTCGTTTACCACGTCTGGATGACCGCAGCGTCTTTCTAGTTTTTTTTAAGTGCTCAGCAGGCAAAATAATTCAAAATAATTCCATGTGCAGCAGCCAGACCAGAAGACGAGACAGAGAAATAGGCATGACAGGACCACAATATGGTCCTTCTGAGTGCCAACAGAGCAGTCTGCAAGCTGTAATAACAATCTAGACGGGGTGAGAGAGATGGCAGAGTTCACTTTTAATCTAGCTTATATATGACACCGGCATTTTACCCAGTTTTTCAAGCTAAGAAAGAATTATGGGAAAAAGAAGAACAAAAGAAAGCACAGTCATCTCTGCTAAACTTGCCTGTCACCAATCACACTTTGTGGAAACTGTGAAATAACATCCTGGTGCACTCAGCTTAAAGTCAGAGGCCCTCTCTGCTTGCTGTCTCCAGGGTTTGTCTCTATGCCTGGAAAGCAAACTAGACCCCTAGAAAACAAACTGCTTAAAGAACTGAATATATGAATGTGTGCATCATAGAATTTACAAGACTTAACAAGAGTCATTTACTGTAGCTGGAATTTTGAGGATATTAGAGAATAAACTGCAACCGAAAATTTTCTCTGCTTAGAAACTTCTAATGGCGTTCCTTTCTAAGAGTTTCTCTACCTCGCCATGACTGGTACCTTGACCAGATGATCGTGGCTGCAGGAAGGCTTCATCTGTGTCTTACAGAATGCTCAACAGGCTCTCTGGTGTCTCTCCATTGATGCCAGCAGCACAGTCCTTCCCACCAAAGCTGTTTACAGTCCTCGCTGGGAGTATACAGTCATTCTCATTAGAGAACCTCTGAGGATGATCCCTAAAGCTATAGATGAATATTTTTGTACTCTCTGAAATAATCTAGCCCTTGGGTTTGAGTCATAAAACTTACTCTAAATACAAAATAATTTTCTCAAATGTCCTCTCAGAATAGGGCATGACATTTAAAAAAAAAAGTACCTTCCTTGAGAGGACGAAAGGGAAACTGCAGTCAGGATGTAAAATAAAAAAATATTTAATTAATTAATAAAAAAGAATATAAATGTCAGCTATAATACAGATAAATATTTTACTTCTATTCTCAAGACTGTTATGATTCTGTCCATAACTTAATTTGTATTAACTGGAACTTTAATTACGTTACTCAGTGCTGTGAGTCGAATACAAAATGTTCCCTATAGATTTGTGTATTTGCAAACTTGGTTCCCACATGGGGATGCTGTTTGGAAGGCTGTAGAGCCTTTAGGAGGTTGGAGCCCGGTTAAAGGAAGCATTGGACATGGCCATTCTGCTCTCTTCCTGGTGGTGGAGGCCATGTGAGCCTTGAGCTCCTGCCACCACACCTTCCACAACAGGGTGGGCTACATCTGTTAAAGTACATTTTAGCATAAATCCTTCCATTTAGTTTTATTTTCTTAGATATTTAGTCACATCAGTAAAAAAAAAAGTAATTAATAAAAATACTTACTTTATGACGGAAGCACTCAAACGTGTAAAACAAATATGGCAAATGTGTATGCTAATTTGTAAATTTTTTTCTTAAAATTTTATAGACACAGTCAAGGAGAGAATGAGAAACGGACCATTGCATCCGTGTCCTCTGATGGGATGAGCATAACACTAACCAGGCCCCTAAACTACACACACTTAGGAATTACTGTCACGCTCCCAGACGGAACTGTGTTTGAAGCAAGGGCAGAGGTTGGACTTCTTACAAGAAATATCTTGATAAGAGGGTCTGAAAATGTGGAATGGAATGACAAAATCCCATCGTGTCCTGATGGATTTGACACAGGTATTCTTCCCATCCATTGTCCGACAGTGATCATGCTAATTTTCTTTTTTTTTTTAATTTTTTTTTATTGCGAAAAGAAGAAAAAAAAACATAAACAAAAAACAAGTTACCACCTCCTCCCAGCCTCCCATTTCCATTCCCCTCCTCCCACCCTTCTACCCCTCCTCCCACCCTTCTCCCCCTCCTCCCACCCTTCTCCCCCTTCCCCCACTCCTCTCCCCCCCCCTCCCTCTCCAGTCCACAGAGCAGTCCGGGTTCCCTGCCCTGTGGTAAGTCCTAGGTCCTCCCCCCTCCGTCCATATCTAGGAAGGTGAACATCCAAACTGGCTAGGCTCCCACAAAGCCAGCACATTAAGTAGGATCAAAACCCCGTGCCATTGTCCTTGGTGTCTCATCAGCCCTCATTGTTCGCCATGTTCAGAGAGTCCGGTTTTATCCCATGCTTTTTCGGTCACAGTCCAGCTGGCCTTGGTGAGCTCCCCGTAGATCAGCTCCACTGTCTCAGTGGGTGGATGCACGCCTCGTGGTCCCGAATTCTTTGCTCATGTTCTCCCTCCTTCTGCTCCTCCTTGGGACCTTGGGAGCTCAGTCCAGTGCTCCTGTGTGGGTCTCTGTCTCTATCTCTATCCATCACCAGATGAAGATTCTATGATGATATGCAAGATATTCGTCAGTATTGCTCTAGGATAGGGTCATTTCATGTTCCCAATCCTCAGCTGCCCAAGGAACTAACTGGGAACCTCATCTTGGGCACTAGGGAGCCCCTCTAGGGTCAAGTCTCTTGCCCACCCTAAACTGGCTCCCTTAACTAAGAATTGTGGTTCTGTGCTCCCCTATCCACCTTTCCTTTATCAAGACATGTTGATTTCTACGGAAGTGTGTTATTCTATTTTCAACATCCAAACATACCATGTGGGCATAAAGTATGGAAAATTGGAATCTCTGATGGCTTGAAAATATCTGTAATATAGTGATGAAAATGACCATTACTGATACCAAAGTGGAAGAAATGAGTGTACTTGGAATCCATTGATGAAGTCCCTCCCATTCTTGTGGTTTCTTGTTATACGTTTCAATTCTCAAGGTCCTTCGTCATATGGTCTTGGGTAACTCCAGAGTCATAAATCATCCAGAAGCTACATCACTTACGTTTACCAAGAAAATGCAGAATACAGTATTTGATGTTTTATTTAGCAAATCTTTACATCTTTTCCAAAGTCTGCATTATATATATTAGGGTAATTTCATCATAGATACATATTGTAAAAGGTAGTTCATGAACAATGTTGACTAGATGGAAAATTTGATATATGAGAAGATAAAGAGATATGAATGTAGATATAGAGGTCTATAACTTTTAAGATAGGCTAGAATAGCTCCAATGCCTTTGAAATTTTGGTCTGAGTCATTCTTTGCATGAGATTCTATCCTCTATGCCCTGAAGGATGTTTTGCAATATGCCTGACGTATATGAATTAAATATTAGTAACATTCCCATCACTGTGTCAGCCAAAAATGGTTTCCAGATGTTGCAAAAGTTTTCTCTGGAAACAACATTATCCCATAGTTGCAAGCACAGGGCTACACTATGCCCCATTAGTCAACAAGCCTAAAATATCCATGATGTTCACTGACAAAGGATACTTCTTATTCATGCTTCAACTGTCTGGTCCTTCAACAGGAGGCCCTTCTCATTACCATCCCAGAATTCAGATTGATGTCGGCTTTGTCTCAATATGGGCTTTAATCATCTCAGAAGCAAAGATGAGATGACGAGAGGAGCAAGCCACATATTAATTGCTTAGGTTCTGAAACGATGTATATTGTTTCTGTTTATGTGACATTGGTCAGACATAAGTCAACAGCTATGATGTCTAAGGGAATTAGTGAAAGGCCCTGAACGCACAGTAGAGAATTATTGGATATTGGTGCATCTTAATGATGTGTTTATACTATGAAGCAGAATATCTTTTGACAAGTTATCTCTTAATATTTTTGTAATCATTAGTAAGTGATGATAAAACAGCAGACACAATTTAGCTAATAGCTTTTTCTTCAAAGGCAAACATAGGTTCATTGGATTTTATGTTAAATGACCAATTTTCTGATTCCAGTTTATCTTTATCAAGTCTCACAGTAGACATGAAAGCAAGCCTCAAGCTGTTAAAAGGAAAAGACTTCCTGTTATGCAAATTGGGCTGTCAGAATCTACCGCTAATCAAGCGTAATTTTGCGTTATGGTAATTTCCAATTTGAAGAGGAAGCTTCAGAAACCATAAACAAAATACAATTATCATTATTTACTCAACCATTCAAATATTATTTGATACTATCTCCAAAAATGCCCTAGAATATGCAAAGATGAATAAGACAGCACACTTAGCTTTCTTATTAGCTAGAAAAAAAGAGACATGAATATGTAAGAATTATACTTGAGACTAAGGTTAAAATTACATGTAAACAAAGAAATATGAAATGAGTATAAGGAAATTTTTAACAATAATGTTGTTGGAACGTCTTGAATATTGCTTTGAAATATTTTTACAGGAGAATTTGCTACACAGACATGCCTTCAAGGGAAGTTCGGAGAAGAAATAGGAAGTGACCAGTTTGGAGGCTGCATTATGCTGCACGCTCCTTTACCTGGAGCTAACATGGTAACTGGAAGAATAGAATATGTAGAGGTAAGGACCATGATGGTTAAATCACCAAGGTGTCATACAATAAATTTGTACTCAGCTCCTGCTGTGTGCCATACTCTACATCCAATATGATAGCAGACAGATAAACGAACAGTTTTAGTACAGCCAATTATTCACTTATTTGATCATTACAAATATTTGTTTATTTTTTATTTTTACTTTTTTGATTTTTCAAGACAGGGTTTCTCTGTGTAGCTTTGGTACCTGTCCTGGAACCAGCTCTTGTAGACCAGGCTGGCCTCGGACTCACAGCGCTCTGCCTGCCTCTGCCTGCCTAGTGCTGGGATTCAAGGCATGCACCACCTGCCCAGCTGTTTCTTTGTTTTTAAAAGCGTAAATCATATCTGGGTACACACACAATTCAAAACCTAATTATGGCATCATAGCACATCTAAAACACAAAATTCCATTCTCTTTCGTGGGACCATGGGACCTGAATTCTAGCTATTTATGATTTTGTCACCTGTGACTTGTTCAAGTCAGCTTAGACACCTGGGCCTCCTTATGTAACTATGTCAAGCACATTTCTGACTTATGTCCACAGTCCATGTTCTTTGTTCAGTTTAAAATGTTATTCATCAAAGCTTGCATACTTCATGTTCGTAATGTTACTGGGTTTCCTCTCAATGTCACTTCATAAGAGAGCCCTCTCCTTACCGTGTTTACTTAAAATTGCTACCTGGTTACCTTTACTCAAACTCTAATATTTTATGAATTTCAGAATCTTCTTCATGTCTTTTCAATAATCAGACTTAATAATCCTCAGGATGTACCAGTTGTTATCAAGTACTCAGTGAAGAAAAGAGGAGGGAGGGAATTAGATGTACAATACCAAGATCCATAAACCCATTTTGGGAACTCCTAGATAGCAATGATAGTAGCAGAGTCAACACTTCCATCTTGCCATAGCCTTTTCTTAAGATAAATTACACATGTGACATCTGAGATATGAACTGACTGAGTTTCCAGAATTGAGTTGTATATTATGTATTAGTGATAGCTAATTTTGTAGAAAAAATAAGAATAAATAGCTATTCTAATATTTTCTTTCCATAGACAATTGGCTTATGTTAAATCACTTGTTAGCATCTTGGGTATTAGATCATAGATAATTAGATAATTTAGATACTAGGTAATAAAGTTAATTAGAGCATAGACTTGAAAGAAGAGAGAGCTGAATGGTTAGTAACAGCGCCTAATCTGGACTCATTCCCACCTGGATTGCATTGAACTTTGCAGGTGTAAACAAGGCACTCGAACTGTTTACATTTTCTTCATCTGTGAGATGAAGTAAGTGGTGACCTCTTATGATTATGGTAAAGACTGTGACCTTGCATATAAAGCAATACAGTGTCTGGCACGTGATAAATATCCCAAGTGTTTTTTTATATATAGGAATCAAAGGATCGGGAAAAAGAAGACATTTAGAGAACTTTCTTTTGTTAAATAGAAAAGTTCAGTAGTAGAATTTAGTTGTAGAGAGAAGATAAAACGCAAAAGAGTCAAAGATGGGTTTGAGCATAGTAAAGAGCAAAGCTACCTTGCAACAATAGGTTTGCCATTACATTTGTGTGCTTGTTCACTCTGTTCATGACCTAACACATATTGTCCTATTGTATTCAATTATATCAAATATTGTATTTAGAATAAAATACTATTTTCAAGTAATAGCATGAATAATATGGAGGATATTAATATAAATATATTTATATCTTAATATGAACTTGGAGATTATTTTGAAACAGCAAGTTACTGAACAGTTATTTCTGGCATGACAGGTATTCCATGCTGGTCAAGCTTTCCGTTTGGGACGATACCCAATACATTGGCACCTACTTGGAGATTTACAGTTCAAGTCTTATGTAAAAGGCTGTGCAATTCATCAAACATACAACAGAGCTGTTACAATCCACAATACACATCACCTTCTTGTTGAGAGGAATATTATATATGATATAAAGGGAGGAGCCTTTTTCATAGAGGATGGCATTGAACATGGCAATATTCTACAGTATAACTTGGCCATCTTTGTACAACAAAGTACTAGTCTCCTCAATGATGACGTGACTCCAGCCGCATTCTGGGTAACCAACCCTAACAACACCATACGGCACAATGTGGCTGCTGGTGGCACTCACTTTGGCTTTTGGTACAGAATGAATGATCACCCGGATGGCCCCTCCTATGACCGAAACATCTGCCAAAAAAGAATTCCTCTTGGAGAATTCTTTAACAATACTGTTCATTCTCAAGGGTGGTTTGGACTGTGGATTTTTGAAGAATATTTCCCCATGCAAACAGGATCTTGTACCTCTACAGTGCCCGTACCTGCTATCTTTAATTCACTCACTGTCTGGAATTGCCAAAAGGGAGCCGAGTGGGTCCATGGAGGGGCTCTGCAGTTCCACAACTTTCTGACGGTGAATAATTACGAGGCTGGGATTGAGACCAAGAGGATTCTGGCTCCTTATGTTGGAGGATGGGGTGAAACCAATGGAGCTGTGATTAAAAATGCCAAAATTGTTGGTCACCTTGATGAACTGGGAATGGGGTCTGCGTTTTGCACTTCGAAAGGCCTCGTTCTCCCATTTAGTCAAGGCCTGACTGTGTCCTCCACACACTTCATGAATTTTGACCGTCGTGACTGTGTGGCCTTGGGAATAACAACCATCACCGGGGTCTGTAATGAACGATGCGGAGGCTGGAGTACAAAGTTCGTTGACATCCAGTATTTCCACACCCCAAATAAGGCTGGCTTCCGATGGGAGCACGAAGCAGTTCTGATCGATGTCGATGGTTCACTTACAGGTAATATTGCTCTTCAATCTGTGATAAAAGGATATCAGAGCTATACTTAAGCTTACGTGAAGTTAAATAATTAAGGCTGATTCACCAGTATCACAGATTATAGCCCAGCAGTAAACTATACTACTGAAAATTACAGGAAACACTAGGCACTGATGAGAGATTCGTTTTTGAAAGAGCTTCAAACTGTCAGACGCAGCCTCCAAACAAATTCTTTTTCTCTACCATTTGCAACTGGACTATGAGCTAGTGATGGTGCTAAGAACACTAGTGGAGATACTTACTGCTTGCTGCCATTTCGGTGCTGGAGCTCCTCTATCTGCCTTCAGTTTTCATTCAGATAAAAATTGTCTTCATTATTCCCAAGTGTATACACTCAATACAAATGGATATAAATTCAAACCCCTTTTTTAAATCATGCAGTCAGAATATGCCCTTATTAGAATACATTCAAAAGAAGTGGCAAGACTGCTCTCAACTCCTTTGTAGTTTAAATTCTAAATTTGTATTTGTTTAAAAATAGGTTAAATTGACAAAAATTAAGAAAGAGGATATAATATAGTTTTTTTCTAGTTCTAACTCTGTTAAGGATTTTGTTTTTGTTTTGATGGTGGATAGATACATAAAAATATATTTGATAATAAGTGTGTAAAATTCAATGTATAGCTCCATAGCTTCAGAGTGGCTCTTCTAACTGTATCAAACTTTATTGAGATGTATGCACTTGGATTTGGTTAAAGTCAGTGTGTGATGATTTTTATTTGCCAGTTTTTTTAATAAAGAAGTTTATGAAATTATTAAATAGGTATGTTAAACCTAGAAAAATACCAATATGTGTCCTATGTTTTTCTATTATTTTAAGTAACGTAAGTTCAAATATGTCATATTTTCTCTAAATATATTCATGATTTCTCAAGGGTTTTAGCTTCACAAATTGTTAATTTTGGACCTGTCTAAACAGAGTGGGAAGCGTAGGTGGGTGCATTGCCGAATACTTTTTAAGAATCAACTGTCAGATAAACCTAGAGATAGTAGTGACTGGGTTCTGAAGGTCTCCTTGAAAGATGAAATGCATTCTTTCCCATGCTCACATGGTCCGAGTTCTCAGCGACAGCTGATAAAGTCTGTCTCCCTTTCTAACTCTAGCTTTTAGACTGCTGTCGTGGTTCTCACTCTAGTTCCATGTAGCTTTCACTCACTGGCTTAACGCAGGTTCTAAAGGTGACTTTACCTCATTGGCCCACAGAGATCTTGCTTAGTGCCTGGCTGGAATGGTATCTAGTCCCCTTGGTCCTTCCGAAGGCTTTGTTCCCTCTCCCATCATCAGAGTCAGTGCGGGCTTTCTCTAGTAACTCATCATGTATTTCTTTAAAAGCACGGTATATGAGCAGACATCATATACCATTCGTCAGAGTCGAATCCTTTTGTGGATCCCGAATCAAGCCACTTGGGCTCCCTCCCATCCCTTACTTTGACTCTCGTGGATGCTTCATGTCTTGTGTTCCAAATAGATTTGTGGTGAGTCCCTTAACAGAAAAGTCTATTGTGAAACCAATGCATCCTTGTCTCTTGAAAACAAAACCCTCTACCAAGACGTCTACAATGTATTAGTAATGCTGTCACCACAGGACTGTAGATCAATTTTATGAATTTTCTGATAGAAAATAGCAATCATGCTGCTTCTATTTCTTCCCCAGGGCACAGAGGGCACACCGTCATTCCCCACAGCTCCCTACTAGACCCTTCCCACTGCGCTCAAGAGGCTGCATGGAGCATTGGTTTTCCCGGATCTGTCTGTGACGCCTCGGTCAGTTTCCACCGGGTAGCATTCAACAAGCCTTCTCCAGTGTCTCTGCTTGAAAAAGATGTAGTTCTCTCAGACTCTTTTGGTAAGTGAATTGGAATAGTTTGAGTCAGTAAGTGCAATGCTTTGCTTTCCTAAATGTTTCTCATTATCTTCTTCACGGTGTTCTGAACATTGCAAAGAGCACGTTTATACCAGACATAGTCCAGGCAGGACAGCAGGTACTCTAAGTGAGGGCTGGAGGCACAATAAATGGGTGTATGATATTCTGTCGTTTGAGGAGCCACCAGACAATATTAAGGCAAAGAACAGGAAAGTTGCCAAAGCCATTGGAGCAAGGCAATAAAGATAGATATATTAAGCTGAAGACAATTTTTTTTTTTGCTAAGCTTGCTTAATGACACAGAATGTGTTTAGCATCTCCTAGGTCAATAGATGTATATGAAGTGCTATGGACTGTTGATTAGTAACAGGATTACTGTGCTTAGTACACCTGCTGAACTTGGCATCATTACCAGACTAGGTTGTCCTAATTTATTATTATTCACAATCCATATCTAACTCTTCAGCCAAAAGGAAAGTTAACTGGGGATGTGGTCATAACCTTGCTTTTCCTATGTCATAAATCTTTGGTAGTTGCACTGACCTCTGCAGTTCCGTACAGTGTGTTTGCTGTCACTCATCTGTCAATTACAACAACAAAAGTTTGAGAAAATAATTAACTGGTATGGAGAAAGATTTATCTGGGCTCAGTTTTGGAGCTTTCCGTCTGTGAATAGCAGGACCAATTGCTTTTGAGGCGGTCACAAGACGGTCCGTCCTGGAGAGGAACACATAATGGAATAAAGCTACTGAGTCTTACATTCCCATTATGAGGGCCCGTTCTTAATGACCCAAATACCCACAGGGCTGCACTTTTTCAAAGTTCTATTGCTTTTGAATACCACCATCCTGAGACTATACCTATAAAGCATTGGCCTATGCAGGACAATTATCTTGGTTAATGTCTAGGAAGCTTGGTTCTTCGTCCCCTTAGTCCTTACTAAGAGTCAGTTTGGGAATTTCTCGAAGTATATATTTTCTCATTTACACCTTGGCTAGCCTACCTTGAGTGACTCAAATCTGCATATCCATCTATCTCTATTTCACCTATCAATTTGTTCATCTATTGAGAAATTACTAATATTCTTTGACTTTCAATGGGTTGTATTCTGATAAACTCATTCCTATGAGTAAATGTAGTAAAGTTAGGAATGGAGCTGCTACACATAACACGCTAAAGAGGACGGTTCGGTCTAGCTTACTTTACCCATGCTTGGACAGTTGCACTAGCCCCTAGCTCAGAAAAGTCATCTAACACAAAGCCTATTTTATAATAATGGCTTGAATATCTAATGTAATTAATTGGATAGTAAGTTATTGTGATTTTATGACCTGCCAGTGTAGAGTCCAAAACTCATTAAGATGAACCATCATAAATTATATTTTCTCTGCATAAATATCTATCTATAATGAAACAATTTTGTTTTCCGCATCCTGTGATGATAGAATGGAGATCTGACAATGAGTGAAAGCTTCTGATAATCAAGGATTTTCTAGACAACATCTTTACAATATTTACAAATGTTATTCTTTACATTTTCTTTGTAAAGTCAAATGGTGCAGCTTTTTGATGACTAAATCTCTACCTGTGAATGTCTAATCCCAACACGTTAGGAATTATGACTATAGAAAGGGACTTTGTCAACAAATCAAGTGCTCTTTACTGTCCTTTGATGATATCAATAGTTATCATTCTTTGTTTTGTGATATTTTTCTCTTTTTGCTTTTTGAGGGGCTCACCAACCAGTTCCCAAATAAGAGAGACTTATTCTTAGTTATGAATGCCCGATCTTAGCTTGGCTTGTTTCTTGTCTGATTTTTTTAAGTTATCCTGTCTACTTTTTCTTTCTGGGCTTTTATCTTTCTCTATTTCTGTGTATCTTACTTCCCTTCTTATTCCGTGGCTGTGTGGCTGGGTGACTGGCCCCTCACGTCCTCCTCTCCTTGTTCTCTTGCTCCTCATTTTCTCGCCTCCCAGATTTCTCTTATTTATACTCTCTGTCTGCCAGCCCCGCCTATCCTTGCTCCTGTCTCACTATTGGTCATTCATCTCTTTTTTTAGGACCATCAGGTGTTTTAGACAGGCACAGTAACACAGCTTCACAGAGTTAAACAAATGTGCGTAAGCAATAGTCACACACCTGAAAATAATATTTCCCAACAACTCTTCCTCAAAACATTGCAAATAATTACAAAATGGCAATTTAATATGCTCTCAATATTGCCCAATACACCAACCCCTATTTAACTATATTAATAAGTTGACTGATGATTTGAAACAAAAATCAGGCATTTCAATAGTAGCCTATTCCACTTTGAAATTTACAACATGAATATACCAGCAATATGCTAACTACTAAAAGTACCTGTTACTAGTCTAATTCATGCTGATGTATTGGAATATTCTTATTCTTTACACATTAGATTCTCTCAAGATGTTCCTTATAAAACTCCAAGTTCTTCCCCCCATTTCAAGCAGAATTCTACACCTATTTACTGTGCATTATGAAACTGGGTAAATACCTGTGCCCCATTCCTCGACCTACTTTGAGATAAGTTTGAGTAAAGGTTCAGTCCAACACCGACTTTCACAGTTCCCTTTCTAGATGGTGGATTATGCAAACAAGTGTGGTGGTTTATACAAGGGCTGTGGTTTTGTAATGTCCACTGTTCCTTCCCTCTCAGCTCAGTAGCTTTTGCTCTTTGAACTGGTAAGGACCTGGAAAATAAGAAAGACGTGGTCAATTATTCAGTAACGGACTTCTGTTCCTCAGAGGTCAATGCAGAAATTTTTATTTCAGTATAAAGTATATGGTAGCAAATCTATGATCTCTAAAAATCTATCACCAAGCAGGTCGGGAAAGGGTGACGTGAAAAAAGGGAGAGGAATCTGGAGACAGAAAGCACTAGTGTGAAGTAGGCTGTCTCATAGCAACCAACCATGCTCTGTGCTAGGCATTGCAGGTGTCCACTAGGACTCAATACTGCCCCCTAGAGAGAGAGAGTTACAGAAATTAGACCTTCCTCCCTTGTCTGTCTCAGGACAACCAGAAGATGGGATTTTGTATTTTCTCTCTTTTTTTATTATTATTTTTTTTTATTGAAGAAAGAAAAATTTCCGCCTCCTCCCAGCCTCCCATTTCCCTCCCCCTCCTCCCACTCCTCTCCCCCTTCCCCCCACTCCTCTCCCCCTGTATTTTCTCTTGTTCAGAAACAGAGGCCTTTCATGAGGTGGAGATTATGGCTGCTCCTTGTTTTATGTTCTCCTACAGGCACCAGCATCATTCCTTTTCAGAAGAAACGGCTGACCCATATGTCTGGCTGGATGGCTCTGATTCCAAATGCAAATCACATTAATTGGTATTTTAGAGGTGTGGAACACTTAACCAACATATCATACACATCAACGTTCTATGGATTTAAGGTAAACGAAGGGCTACAAAAAAACAGAACAGCAGCCTACACCGTCATCCTCACACACCCATCTTCTTTTCTTTTCTCTTCTGAGTTTGTATGTAAATTTATGTATTCCGGTATATGCGCATATATGTATAAAGATGGGAACCTCTGTATCTTTATTGGTCTCCACCTTATTCCCTTGAGATAGGTGATCTCCCTTGACACAGACTCTCTTATTTAATTTAACGCAGAACTAGCCTGAAGATTGGAAAGCCCCAGAAATCCTCCAGTTTGCACACTTGAGTCACACTTGGCTTTTGTGGGGGGCCTTGGAATTGGAGCTCAGGTGGTCCTGCTTCCACACCAAGCAGTTCTATCCATTGAACATTTCAGTAACTTCTTAGCCATTTCTCAATCCAGCATGCTCTTACTTCATAAATCAATCTTTCCAAGCCCTACGATGCACCCAGAATGATCTACTAACTCTAAATCTAAGAAGGAGGAAATTTTTGCCATATTCCCATGTTATGCTTTTTCCTAACTTCTTTGTCCTTATTTCTGTGACAATAGCTTACACATATTGAGTTCCAAGTATCAGTTAAGGGTTTATTTGTACCATGAGCTAGGATAGAGAACATTAATTACAGAATACAATATTTGTATTTCCACCACATATCTCTACCATCATATTTTCAAATGGTAACTATCTTTGAAAAGGAATAAAAGTTTGTGAAGATAGAGGGGCTCCATTCTCTGACCTCAGTAATTGTATTCAGCATCTTGATGAGGTGTTTCCTCCTACATTCTTCTATGAATGCTACATATGTGTGTGGCCCAGAAACCATATCCAGCATTACTTTTTAAATTGTAAGGTATCACAGGAAAAGCATAGATCTTAAAAACACACACACACACACATATATATATATACGTGTGAAACTTATATACCCATGTGTACATATGAGTGAAGAACCTGCACATGCGTGTGGAGAGAGAAGAAAAAAATAAGAAGAAAAAGAATAAAGACTCTTTTCTTACATTGATAATGGAGCTAGCATTGTTGACATAGACCTGCAACATGTTAAACAACATAAAAGTCCCCATTGGAAGGTAAATGGGAAACTAACTTTGCATGTAATACACTACATGGGCTACGTGCATGGTATTGAAACCAAGTTATAATTGGCGATACATTTTTATATAAATCAAGCCACATTTTTCTGCAACAATTTTAGGAGGAAGACTATGTAATTATATCACATAACTTCACTCAAAATCCTGATATGTTTAATGTTGTTGACATGCGGAATGGCTCGTCCAACCCACTGAGCTGGAATACTAGCAAGAATGGAGATTGGCATCTTGAAGCAAATACCAGTACTCTCTATTACCTAGGTATGTATTCATTGGGCAGAGTGATTTTTTTACCTAATAATTTTCCCAAAGATAAGGACAATTTCTTAATAGAAATATGTGACACACAGTAGCCTGTATTATCAGAACTTGATAAATATTTGTTGAATAAAAGTATGGCACATAAAGTTTATGCTGGAAAAGCTTTTAATTTAAAAGCTTGAGTTAAATTTTTGAAGATAATGCTCATATAATTTACACAAGGTCCTGATTACATTATTTACAGAACTAGAGAAAACAAATATAATGGCAGCTTCCATTACTATTAAAATATTTTTAGAAAATAAAAGTATTTAAGAATAAAATTAAAACTGGATAGTGGTGGTGCACACCTTTAATCCCAATACCCAGGAAGCAGAGGGAGGAAGTTTGAGGCCAGCCAGTCTACAGAGAGAGTTCCAGGACAATCAGGGCAACACAGAGAAATCCAGTCTCCAAAATCCAAATGCCAACCACCCCCAGAAAGAATAAAATTTAAATTTAAAAAATAGATATTATTAAACTAATTTTAAAGCACACATATTTTATTTTATGTACATGTGTGTTTATTTTATGTTTTGCTTGCATATGTGCATCTGTACCATGTG
Organism: Microtus oregoni; assembly: GCF_018167655.1. Classification (NCBI taxonomy): domain Eukaryota; kingdom Metazoa; phylum Chordata; class Mammalia; order Rodentia; family Cricetidae; genus Microtus; species Microtus oregoni. The sequence goes on along the minus strand of NW_024543829.1, from coordinate 4,368,292 downwards.
GTTTCCTTGTGCTCACAGAGGCCAGAAGAAGGACATCAGATTCCTACAACAGGAGTTATAGACAGTTCTAAGCTGCCATGTGGGTGCTGGGAATAAAATCGGGTCCCCTGGGAGAGTAACCCATGCTTTTAACAGCTGAACCCTCTCTCTAGCCCCTTAAGGCATTCATTTTCATTAATTCTTCTTAATATCTCATCTCCTAAAATGATACCTATTTTGTTGAAGTTTCCCAATGCTTATTTTCTGTTTCTGGGTAAGTGATGTTTCCAAAATGCTATGGCTTCGTACAGATTTAAGTACTACGGTCGTCCTGTTAATGTGTTCATTGAAACCATATTGATTTTGCTTCAGTGTCCGGGAGAAGCGACCTTCCTCAGAGCCAGCCCATTCCTGGGACGCTAGATCCTGATGTGAAAGATGTCGTCATTAATTTCACAGCCTACTGCTGTGTTCTCCAAGACTGCTTTCCCGTTTACCCCCCATCAAGAAAGCCAGTTCCCAGGAAACGCCCAGCCGTTTACTTGTAAGTAGGCCTTCTTCCGCTAATATCTTCGATGCAATCTAAATCTCTCCTGCGGGAGATAAAACTGCCTCCCTCCTGCACGACGACTTTTCACAAAGTACATCCACACCTATGCTTTTCTCTTTTTGTAATTCACTCCTCACGAAAAAATGGAGAAATCTCACAAAAAGTGGGTGCAAAAGTTGCTGACAGTGTTAACACTAGTGGAGAGTTAGCTTGGATTCTGATAGCTGTCCCAAGTCCTTTATTGTATAGGTGAGAAAGATGCCATCCAGTGACATAAGTGAGCTGTGTGAGTTCTGTGAATGGAGTTAGGGTATGTCTAGTCCAGCACAGCGTCTGAGCTTCTTCATTATTCCAAGCGGTGTCATCCTCACAAGAAAACATCTCATTGTATTCAAGTATTGATCTCAATCTTAATGCTTCTAGTTAAAATCCTTCCCTTCTGTCTGATCAGATTTTACAGCTCCCTACTTTTTTTACCCGTGTGAATCACTACAGTTTCGTTACTGTGTAAATGGCTCTCTTGCATCTCAGTACTAATCATTTCCAGCCAGAGGGTATCAACTTTCTAATCACATCCCTTAGGAAATTTTCCATTGGCTGCCAGTTTCTAGAAGGCACAATTACAAGGCAAGGCCCCTTCTTTCCAATGCGTTTTCCATGTTTATTCCAGGTTAAGGCAGCCTTCATTCTGGGTGCAAACCTATCACCCCAAGTCCCTGTGCTGCCATTGCTCAGGGCATAACCCCAATTTGTCCCTGACAAATAAGAGATCATTCTTACTGCCCTTCCATTCACAGAATCTACCCAAATATGTCCTTAAAGTGTACATGGTGAAATAGCACCATTTGCCAGTGTCCCGTAAACAGATAGAGGATGTACTGCTTTTCAACTTCCTGCGGCCAAATCTTATAAGAAAATGAAATAATTGGCATATCTCAAATGAAATTAAAGTTTGGTTAAATTGGCATATACCAAAATAAGGATTCGATGTGAAGAAAGGTGTTCAAATTTTTAAAAGTAATATTTTTCAGTAGAAAAAGTACGTTGTTTGTATATGTTTTGTGAATGCTACTAATTGTACATATTAGCTTGCCTAGTTAGTAAAATTATTAAATATCTGATTCACATTATACCATTCCCAGGACATCTAATGCACTGCTGCGCCTTAAGGAAGTGCTCACTAAATACATAGAGGTGGCAATTAATGGCAGTATTCCTTTTCTTTTCAGTTTATGGTCAAATGAGTCTTTTTGGCAATCATCCCCAGAGAACAACTATACTGTACCTCACCCAGGAGCAAATGTGGTTATTCCTGAAGGTAAGCACACAAGTGTACATAAGTCATATGTTATGACTTATGGGAACATTAAGGCTGCCGTGGAGCAGGCATGTTAATGGTTACATCTCTGTCTTCAAGCGTCATATGCTGGGGAAGAGTCACTGGAAAGAGATGTGTCAGGGGATGAAGCATAATCTTTACGTTTTCTGTACATGATAGCTTATATGGGTGTGGTACAGTTTCCTGCTTTCCCTGAGACTCCAAAGACCAACAAGGGAGTGCGTGGCTTAAGTTCAGGGGTTCAAAACCTAAGTTATACACAGCAACACTGTTTTCTTCTTCTTCTTCTTCTTCTTCTTCTTCTTCTTCTTCTTCTTCTTCTTCTTCTTCTTCTTCTTCTCCTCCTCCTCCTCCTCCTCCTCCTTCTTCTCCTTCCTCCTCCTCTTCCTCCTCCTCCTCCTCTTACTCCTCCTCCTCCTCCTTTTCCTTGTTCTTCTTCTTCTGACAGGGTTTCTCTGTGTTGCTCTTGCTGGCTTCGAACTCACAGAGATCCGCCTGCCTCTACCTCCCGAGTGCTGGGATTAATAGCATGCACCACCACTGCCCAGCCACAGCTGTTTCAAAAACTAAAAAGTCACAAGGACGACAAAACCACAATAGCATAATTTCTGTAAGATACAGAAATCATTAAGTGAAAAGAAATCATGGACAAGATTCTGGAGTAAGCTGTCAATGTTGTGTCATGCGGTTCATGGGGTGGGTTGCATTGCATTTCTTACTGTTTTTTAGGATCATGGATTGTAGCTGACACAGATATACCCCCAATGGAAAAACTCATTATTTGGGGAGTTCTGGAAATAGAAGACAGATCTGAAGTGGGATCTGCAGCCCCTTCTTATAGAAGAGTTGTTTTGAACGCCACCTACATATCAGTGCAGGTAGGGGTGATGTCTCATCTTTTATACTTTTAATCTTATTAATTTCTGACAGGAAAATTTAAGGAATTAGCGTTCAGTGTGTAGATAACCACACACACACACACACACACACAGAGAGAGAGAGAGAGAGAGAGAGAGAGAGAGAGAGAGAGAGAGAGAGAACTGTTGTAGCCCAGAAAATGCAAGTGTCACACACCTCCTAAGTCTTCTTTCTGCTCTCTTTTAAATCATGGTTTCATCTTCCTTACTGGGGTAATTAGCAGCATACACTTGAGTGTGTGGTTGTCCCTGTTTTCATGCTACTTAAAATATTTGTATTGATATTATATAAAGCTTAACTATGCGTTCACACCAACGAATACCAAATCATTAGGTGTTCTAAAGAGAAAAGATTTTGACTATTTTTTAAAGAAAACTTACGGTGCTTCTTAAAAATTAATGGGCATAGGTGGGATTATGAAAACAAAAGTAATCAGCTTCACTGTTTCAGTGGCGTGGAATGGTCACCCGGTTCTTCTATAAACCTCAGGTGGTCTTGAGCTTGTAACAGCTTAATCAGCTTAATTGTCTTGTCACTCTGCTGCTATTTATGAGAAAAGAATCGCTAAACAAAAAAGCTATTAGGGATTTATTTTAAAGAGCATTTATTGCACAAATAAACTTCCCTGATGCGATCCGGAAGCTAAGCTAAGAGTCCACAAGTAGAGATGTAAATGCAGCTATAAACGGAGATAATGGTTTGATGCTATGTCTGTCCATTTGGTGCACAGTAATAGTAGGTTCACCCCTGAGGCCACTGGGTGCCCCAAAATGGGTTCTTGGCCAATCAACATGCTCCAGTAGATGGCTTTATACCCATGGCAGCACAAATTGGTTTGGGTGGGTTATTTATAAAAATGGAAGAGAAAATAAAGATGTGAAATTGGGAACAGGAGGCAGGAGTGGAACTGGATGGACAGGAGTTAGAGGGGGGTGTGGGAGGTGAATAGGATCCAGACATCGAAAGAAATTCTCAAGGAATGAATAAAAATGTGATATTTAACAGAATTTGCTAGCTTTTTATGAAAATATAAAGAACAGAAATGCCTTTTGATGCTTTACAGAGCATAAGATTTTGGGCAGATGTATGGAACTGAGGAATAATGCCGTATGTGTCTTTACTTCACTGTTTATTAGTTTATTAAAACGTTAAATGTTGAATAAGTTGTCTGACTGCTTTCATTTCAGCATCAGTTTTCTCACTTATGAAATAAAAATAAAAACACCAATTCATGAGTTTAGTATGAAGGCTAAAGTTTATAATTAATATAGATGAAGTCTTACATTAGGTTCATTTGATAACAGCCATCACTAGCAATGCTGGCCCTTGTGGGTATAGCTTAGACGGAGTGTTAGGAGCATATTGTGTGTGTCTATTCAAACATCACTAGCTTAGGTCTTGGGAGATCTTAGTTCTAGATCTGACAGTAAATAGATATTGGATTTGACCATGGAAAAGCATTTAGACTCTCTATCCTATGGCTAAAGGATAAAGTCACTTCCAACCACAAGACTGACCTAACAAAATGTCTCCATTTACCAGGGAAGCTTCTGGCTTCTTCTTTCTAATGGGTGCACTTTATTCCTGCTCATTTTTTTTTTAAAGTCCTAACCATTTTCTGCTTCTTTGCAGGGAGGGAGATTAATTGGTGGCTGGGAAGATAACCCTTTTAAAGGAGAATTGCAGATTGTTCTTCGAGGAAATCATTCTACCCCAGAATGGGCTTTTCCGGAAGGACCAAATCAAGGGGCAAAGGTCTTAGGTAAGGGACGTCATATACTGAATGTCTCTTGTCTTTTTTCTTAGTCTCTTTCAAAATACACAGCCCTAAAGTACTCAGCTCATGATGGCGTGGCTTCACAATCTTTTACAGCCTTTCATTTATCCTAAACACAAAAAGGCCAGAGATTTTAAGATATTAAATAATGTCATATTACAGTTTGGTAACAGATGTAGATGTGCATACTTCAAATCGAAATTAGTTATTATAAGATTAAATTTAGCAAAGTTATCTATATGCATATCATTTCTTTAGACTGGTGTCTTCATAATCTTTTTTTTTTTGCTATGGAAGAACAATAATACTTTTCGTATTTTGTGACTTCTCCCTTCCCTACCCATAATTCCATTTCAATATTCATAAACATTTTTTGGCTCAGTTGGCTGTGCTGTCAGTTCCCCACTTACAGCTGCAGCCGAACTTAATTTCCCCAGGGCATTGGTGTGTTGTGCACAGTCCTATTTAAATCTAGAAGGCAAAGGTCTTACAGGAGTAATTAACAGCTGCTTTCATTAATACTATTGCATATTCATTTAGGAGACACGTAAGAATGCCAGTACAACATTGAGGCAGGCGAGCACAGTCTTTAAAGATATTTGTATGTCTACATTTATTTTTCAAAAATGACATCAACCAGTGCAAAATAATATCAAGAAAAAAACTATTTAAACACATGTGTCTTTTCAGCTCCAATCTGAAGAAAACTAGTATTAGGTAACAATTTTCTATCTTTTCTTGCACATATATTATTTATAATTATTTATTGGGTTTTTCCTTTTGTTAAAACATGGTTAAAATTAACACATCATGAGACAGCTTTTTTGTTTCTTTGCTAACATATTATGGATATATGGTTTAGATCAATTGGTGCCCACAGAGAAAGCTCTCCTTTTTTTAGAATATTGTTTCCCACTGTTAAAATAATTGAAACATTTATAATAATTTATGTACATCTTCATTAATTCCATTTTTTATTGTTCCAAAATAACGTTGTTGCAAGACTCCTAATTTGTTTCTTTTCACGCCAGGTTTACTATGGTCTAACTGCCAATACTTTTTGCACAGCCAACCTCAATTCATTCCATTCATTCTCAAATGTTTAGTAGCTTGCTAAAATAGTCTCATTCTACACTAGCTCCCAACTCAGCCTGTGCAATCAGTGGGAATGCTTCTCTCTTTCAGGGGTGTTTGGTGAGCTGGACCTGCATGGACTTCCACATTCGATATATAAAACTAAACTATCAGAAACTGCAGAGGCAGGCTCCAGAATCTTATCTCTGGTAGACGCTGTGGATTGGCAGGTAGAGAACAAATCATGATGTCAAGTGTTTATCAAACCATATCAGGAGCATCACGTGTACATTAGTTATAAAACAAAAATATATAAGCTGTTGGTTATAAATATTTGTAACTTATAATTTCTTGAAGGAGAGACAGTAGAACTATTTAAATATATTTTATTGTTATCTCTGTTACCTTATCCTTTGTCATTTTTGATGTTATATTTCAGCATTTGAAAAGCAAACAAACTTCGAAGCACAATGAAATCCAAGTGTTATCTATAGCAAATGAGAGAATAGTAGAATGCTAATAGAAACCTCATGATTTAGACTTTGTTACATTTTATTTATTCATGGAGCACATGATTTTTTATGGGGTGGTTGAGGGGGAAGGACATGCCACACGTGTGTTTGTGGGCATGGGGTAGTGTCATACTCTAGAATTCTTAATATCAACAAAGCACAGTTATTGTTAGAGATCTAGATGTATACTTAATTTTTTGCTGGTAATACCCCGATTACTAATAAAACATAAATTTGGAATTATTTATGATTGTTCCTAAGAAATATAAACCTACTTTTAAAATTGCTCTTGCATTTGGCACTTGAATTTTTCTAAGGAGGGAGAAGATATTGTGATAACTACCACAAGCTATGATTTACATCAAACAGAGACTAGAAGGATTGCTAAAATCCTGCATGGGCACAAAATTCTCGTCCTCAATGACAGCCTTTCCTACACTCACCTTGGTAAGTGGCGGCTCTTTAATCAAGGGGCTATGCAATTAAAATATCTGGAAATGTCCATATTTTAGCTATGTATCCTTTAATTATAATTCTTTGATTGAACTTTACAAATATTTTGCAAGCACAGTTGGCTTGGGTGCCAGTGGATTCTACTGTTCATGTCTAGGCTTCCAAAACCCTTTGCAATATATAATGTATTTTTTGTTCATTCATTTACTCATTCAGCAAATATCCAACAAAGACCTACTATATAATATTCTATGGAGTAAAACTCTGTCCTTTTCTAAGTGTCCAGAAGTTCTTAATATACCATGGAATTGTAAAAGTTTTTTATTCCGTGACAGTTAAGAGCACTGGCTACTCTTCCAGAAGTATGGGATTCAATTCCCAGCACCTACATGGTGGCTTATAGCAATCTATAACTCCAGTTCCAGGAGATCCAACACCCTCTTCTGGCCTTTGAGTGCACAGAGACACGCAAATGACATATAAAATAAATAAAAACAAAAAGATGTAAATTGTGCTTGATACACTTCTAACAGAATTCTGGTTCATATGCTATATACATATAAAAGTAGAACAATCCCATGACTAGGATCTGGGAAAAAAAACAGTATCAATTCTACTCAGGGTCCAGGGAAACATTTTTTAAATAACACAGTTTCCTCATTGACTAAAACTAAAACAAGTATTTTAAATAGCATTGCAATAATATTATCATGTGTAACTTTATATAATTGCAAACCACCTCCAAAGATTTTCGAAAGGAACTCGTATTTAAAATAATCTTAAGCACTGTCTACATTTCAATTATTTTTCATTAGTGTGTATTCATTGCTTGTGGTACTGTGTTATATAAGAATGTTTTCATACAAGTATAGAATGTACTTTGAGTTTATTCTTTCTAGACTATCTTATTTTTCTTACTGTTCATAATAGTTTATTCCTGGAACAAGCCTAGGTGTTCATCAACAGAAAAATGGATAAAGAAAGTATAGTGTACATAGATAGTAAACTTTCCAAGCATAAAAAACAAAAGTTACATTGTTTTCAGGAGCACCAATGCAAGTGGAAACAGAAATATTAAGTGAAATAAGTCAGTCTCAGAAAAACCAGTGCTGGATTTCTTCTCATATTTGTACTTCATAGATTTAACAAAGGTATAAAATTGTCGAGAGAAACAAAAGGAAAGAAGAGGAAAGCAATAGTTTTAATTCCTAATTTTAATAATTTTATTACATAAACAGATGTCATGTCTTGGATGCACTAGTATATAAATAAAATAGTATCTTAATTCAGCCTACCATTTATCTCCATTTAAACAGTGTATCAATGTATATATTTATGCCAACACTTGGCATGTCAGAAAGTTGCTTATCTTAGGAATTATAAAGAAATGAATAATCAAATATTTCTTAGCATTGTCAGTGGCCCACCTTTTTGATTGCAGCTGAGAGACAGCAAATCCCTGGAACTGGGCAGGGTTACACATTAGCAGCTGATGTGGGGATACTGAGTAGGAACATCAAAATAGTCGGTGAAGATTACCCAGTTTGGTCCAGGGAGTCTTTCGGTGCACGGATCCTGGTTGGCTCATTCACTGGACACATGATGACATTTAAAGGTTGGTAAATTTTCTGTCTTTTTTTGTGAAATATATAACATAGTTTCTTGTGTATATAATTCTCAGTTCTTCACCGGAGCACACAGAAAAATAAAGCTTCAAGAGTGATTATGCATTCTGTGTTCCTCTCCGAGTAAATTTCCTAACATTATTAGTTATTTATTTTATTTTCTTAGACAGTAAAAGTTATCAAACCAGGAAAGGATAAAGTGATAACTAGGCTGGCCTCTAAGCCAAACAGAAATCATTTCATAACTTCTCTTGCCTTTACTTTAAGGAAACCTTCAAATACACCGAATACAGAGAAACACAATGTAGTAAATTCTACTGTCACTGTCACCTCTAGTGATCATCAGCTACCAATTTCAGCCAATCCTGTTTTATCTGGTAGTATTTATCTTTGTCACTCCCTCCCCATTTGAAATCTAGAAAACTTTTTTTGATAAGTTTTATTAAACCCCACGGCCTGGAAGTAGAGTTCCTGCAGCAAATGCAGGGAAAATCCTATACCATTGGTGAGAGTGGGGTGTTGAAGTCTCCCTTTATTAAACTGTGGGGTTTTCTGTGTGTTTTAAGCTTTAGTAACGTTTCTATTACAAATGTGGGTACCCTTGTATTTGAGGCATAGAAGTTAAGAATTGAGACTTCATCTTGATGGATTTTTCCTGTGATGAATATGAAATGTCCTTTTCCATTTCTTTTGAGTAATTTTGGTGTAAAGTCTATTTTTGTTAGATGTTAAAATAGCTATGCTAGCTTGCTTCTTAGGTCTGTTTGATTGGAAAATCTTTTTTAACTCTTTACTCTGAGGTAATGTCAGTCTCTGATGTTGAGGTGTGTTCCTTGTATGAATTCTTTTTCACATACATTCTGTTAGTCTGTGTCTTTTTAATGGTGAATTGAGTGTGTTTATATTAAGAGATATTAATGACCATTAATTGTTAATTTCTATTATTCACAACATCAAGAGGGGAAATCCCATATCAGTTGGGGATCACCACAGCATGAGGAACAGTGTTTAAAGGATGCAGCATTAGGAAGGTTGAGAATCACTGAGTCTACTTCACTATGATTCTTTGTTGTGTTGGTATTTCAATGCCCTACCATTTACCTTAGTAACCTTTCCATTTTAATGACTAAATCCTTTACAAAGGAGCTAATAATTTTAAGTCTTCATTTTCCAATATAGCAAACACTTATTGCAGGTTTTTTTTTTCTGGAATTAAGAACCAGTCATTTCTGTAGCTAGCTCTGGTTATATAACCTTGGTGACAGAGGAACCCAGTGCATCCAGTTGACTTCAGCGACTTCCTGAAGCTTCAGAACTTGGCATAAAGTAATCTCCTGTAGATTGTTACCACTGTTTTTACTGATCTGCAATATCATCTTTTGTCACCTCAGTGGTACTATGACAAACTGGCCAGCAGGTGATTGCCAATACCCTTTCTGAAAGAGCCTCTGAAATAGAAATCTCTTAATAAAATCTCTTTATAACTGCAAGATTGAAACATCAAGTATATAGTGCTTCCATACTTTATGTGTGCTTTCTTAGCAAGGAAATATTACCATCAAGTAGAAGAAAACTGGTCCTTTAGATACAATTATAAATAAATAACACCTAACAAATAAATAATCTCAGCTATTGCAATGATTTGTGATATTCCAAAGGATCATCATGTAATTTAGATACATGTTAAATCTATATAATTTAAATTTCTGATTTTGCAGGGAAAGAGGGTAAAATTCAAAGACAAAAACAATAGGAAAAGATCGAGAATGTTTCATTTGAATCAAAGAAAAATAAGGTTTCCATGAAAAATTTGAGTAGTTTTATACAGCTTTTCAGTGTTTTCTTATTTTATTCATCTTTAGGAAATTTTCTTTTCATCTTATACTCTCACAGGAAATGCAAGAATAAGTAATGTGGAATTTTATCACAGTGGCCAGGAAGGCTTCAGGGATAGCACAGACCCAAGATACGCCGTGACATTCCTTAACTTGGGACAGGTTTGTGCTTTGATTTTTGTACTTGTTCAAAATAAAATTTCTTTTTTATACAAAAATCTTCATTGTACTAACCTTCAAATGTTATACCACACAGCTAGATTAATATAGTCACTTAAGCAACCACTTGCCCCGACCCAGCCAAAGTCTCGGTATCTTTTCACCCTTTCACTATAAATTGCTTACTTCTGTAATTACTACAAAAATTGAAAAACCTATGACAGAGTTAAATTTAAAAGAATCTTTAGCTTTAGCGCCTCTTTCTCAACTAATATATCCTTTACCTGCAGTGTTTAATCTAGAAGAGGTTTGTGTTAAGTTTTTATATATGTTCAAGATAAAATATGCACATTTTGAAATTTATTTGACTAAATAGTTGTCTTCAGATAGATAAATGTATCTTCTAATATTCCAGAAGTTCTTTGACCATATTGCCCATGATCATTTATAGACATAGTAACATTTGTTTCAATCATTTCCTGTATAGTTAAGGTCAAAGGTCATAGGAAAACTAATAAAATTGAACTGTGTGATGTTGTAGCACATGCACGATGCTCAGAGGCTAGCTTTGCGAGTTGGTTCTTTGCTTCCACCGTGTAGGTCCCGGGATTGAACTCAGTTTGTCGGCTCAGTGGAAAGTATTTTTGTCCACTATGTAATATCATAGGCCCAGCTTAGTTTTCACTGGCAAAGAATAACTTTCTGTTAAGTGAAGTGAGTACTGTTTAGGTTTCTCAGAAGACAAAGAGATTTAAATATCTCTGTCCCCAGTGAAAGGATAATTGTATCCTAAGACTGGAGAGTTAAGAGAGATGGAAAAGAGTGTTTCTTAAAGGAAATAACATGAATGTTTCTAGGCTTAACGTTGAAACCTCTTGAGCCTGTGATATGGCTCACCGGGCATAAGTGCTTTCTACTGAGCTGACAACCTGAGTTCAGTCCCTGAACCTGTATAGTGGAAGGAGGGGACCCACTTCCAAAGCTGTCCTCTGACTTCAAGCATGTGCTGCAACACATACACACACACATACACACACACACACACAGAGAGAGAGAGAGAGAGAGAGAGAGAGAGAGAGAGAGAGAGAGAATAAAGAAATAAAGAAATACAGACATGTTTTTATATTTGAAACCCCTGACCTATTCACTGACTTATTCCTATCAACATCTGGATTATGATTCTTGCCTGGAGTGTTACTATTGAATTTGTTAAAATCACTACTAGCAGTTTAATTATTCTGTAAAACAATTTTTATCCCATTAGCATTTTGAAGGTAATAATAGAAATCTGGACACACTGAAAAAGCCCTTGAGAAAATTCTAATCTCTATTTAAGGTGACCATATGGTTTCTACTTTATTTAATCATAAGTTCATGACATGAAAATCTTCCATGATTAAAAGACTACAGGGAAATCATGTCTTTTAAGAAAGAACGTGCGTATGTAATCAAGCTTGTTTGTTAAAAATCACCTAATTAAGATTTTTCTTTAAATTTTTATTATAAAAATGTTCATGCCTTCCAACTATTCCCAAGACTGAAGAACATGGTTTGTCTTATGTTCGAGGCTGTGCATTTCATCACGGCTTCTCCCCAGCAATTGGTGTGTTTGGGACAGATGGACTGGACATAGATGACAACATCATCCACTTTACAGTAGGAGAAGGTAATAGAATAACATTTTGGTTCACATAGTGCACCCTTCTGCGGCAATCTTCCTCTAAACGCTATAGCTAGGCTGTCCAGTTGATCTTCCTGTGAGGGTGGAAATGGTCTGTCTGTGCTGTCCAATCAGGCAGTCACTAAGTCACATGTGGTGAATTAGCCTCTGAATTGTGGCTCATGCATGGAGAGATGAACTTGTGTTTTGATTTTACTTAGTTATAGTTCATTTGCATCCAAATCGCCACCAGCAGCTATGACTGTACTATCAAATAGTAGAGACCTCAACCTAATGTGAGTTATTGAATCACTTATCTTTTCAATTACTATGGGTTAGACTGGAAAGATGCCCCAGTAGTTAAAGACATTTGTTGCTGGATTCCTATTACCACCAAGGTGGTTCACAACCACCCAGAACTCCAGATCTAGGAGATTTATACCCTCTTCTGACTTCTGCAGGCACCAGGAATATATGTGGTTCATATCCATACATACATGCAAAAAAAACTTTTATAAACATAAAAGGATCTACAATTTAATTGCTATGACTCTATGTTACATTTTAAATGTGTGTATCGTTATTCTGTGTGTGTCTGAAGTGGACAGGAAAGGGGCCTTCATGCCATGGCATGCAAGTGCTGGTAAGAGGACATGAGGAGTCTGTTTGCTGTTTCCCTTAGTATAGGCTCCGGGGATGGGACCTGTGTAGCCAGGCTTTGAGACAAACGTGTTTACTCACTGAGCCACTGAGCCTACCGAATTACTATGACTTTAAGGATACCCCTCGCGTATCAATCATAAAGATTATCCATGGGTAAGGTTATTTTATTTAAAAAATAATGCACAATATGAATATGTTTCTTTCATTTTTATCATATGAAGTACACTGCAAACTTATTTAATATACAAAAAGTTATGCATGTATTTAATAAAATATGAAGTAAACTAATTTAGCATTCATCTAGAGCGGGGGTTCTCAACCCTCCTAATGCCGGGATTCTTGCAGTTCTCCATGCTGAGGTGACTCCCAATGATGAATTTATTTCGTTGTTCCTACATAGCTGTAATTTTGCTATTGTTGTGAATTTTAATGTAAATATATGATATGTGACCCCTATAAAAGACCCCTTTCTGAGTCTCACCCTAGAAAGAAAGAAAAGAAATTGCAGAAACAATTAAAAACATTCCACATAGTATCTATTACAAAATTGCTATCTTTTTAAAACACAGGTATAAGAATATGGGGAGATGCCAACAGAGTTCGTGGAAATTTGGTTACCCTTTCTGTTTGGCCAGGAACCTACCAGAACAGAAAAGACTTGAGTTCAACTCTTTGGCATGCGGCCATCGAGGTAGGGAGAGCACCTTTATAATTATGAATGATTGTAACATAAACATCAATTCTGTGAAAGTCGTATCTCTCAAAATTGAATAGGATTTTTTCCTTAGATATTGATGATCAATTAAAGTAAATTGGTTGAACAAGTGAATGAGCTTTCTTAAAAAGTATTTTTTTCTTTGAGAATTCCATGGATGTCTATAACTCATTTTTATCATCCCCGCCTTCATTCCCACCTCCCGCTTTTATGAGAATTCTCTCTACACAACCTTCTCCCAACTTCATGTCCTCTTCCTGTATTTTTATAGCCCACTAAGTCTTCCTCTATGCTCATGGGTGTGAGGCAGTCTGCTGGAGCATTGGCAACCTGCTAGGGACCACAGTCTCAAAAAACTGAACTTCCTGCTCTAGCCATCATAAATTAGCAATAGCTCCGCAGCTGGAGTGGAGCCGCATAAGCCTTTTTCTTCTCCATTATGGGACACTGACTAGCCTGATCTTGTGCAGATTTTGTGGGTTCGTGGACAGAATGACCCTGCATCTCCATAAGACACTATTTTACAGCAATCTTTGGCTTTTACAGCCTTTCTAGCTCCCCTTGTATCATGTTCTCTGAGTCTTAGGGACATGTGATGTGATGTAGATGTTCAGTTGCAGGCTGTATGAACTTTGAAAAGTATGTTGCAAATTCTGATTGCTATTGAGTTTGTTGATGATGGTGTGTGTGTGTGTGTGTGTGTGTGTGTGTTTAGGTTTTCCTACCAATGTTTGTTAGTTTAAAAAATTATTTTTCTTCTCCAACATTATTCATCATTTTTAGGTTCTGTTATGGGGCCTTTCTGCTACTATTAGACTGGGCATCTTGTGGACATTGTAAATGCAAGATTGTTTATATTTATTAAAGATTACACATTTTATCCTTATTTCCCATGAAGTTCTTTGCAAATACTGCAGTATATTTTAGCTATAGAGTCAGACTTCAAATGGGAAATGGAAATTATAAAAGGATTTAGACAAAAGTCAAATACCTCTTTAACTTACTGACTATAGTATAGTAAGAGAAATTAATTTTAAAATAGCTGTTTTTAGAAAATGGGATAAGGATTAAGTTTTGTTGTTGTCTTCCTACTAAGTTCCTTAAAGAAAAACCCAAAAACTGAATACAACATACATGTGTGTGGTAAAAAATAAATATTCTTCTTTTCATCTATTTATTGTTAAAGTGCAATCAAACATCAATTCCAAATCTGTAAAATTATCTATAGAATTTTTAAAAAGTTATTACAGTCTAGAAAATAATTGCTTAATTGCTTCAAATGGTGAAAGAGGTTTTGCTTTTGTCTGTGTTTATTACTGCTTTGTTGATATTTCTATAATCCACACCTTCATTTTCCTTGACTTTGACTCAGCTCATACAGTGAAATTGTAGATTAATTACTATTACTTGATCTAAACAGGTCTATGATGGGAACAGATGTTGCTAAACTAATCACGGAATCTTATACTCCATTGTACTGTCCTCAGATATCTTTCTTTTAATGGACCACTTAAATTGACAACAAATTATAACAAAAATATCTTCTGATAATTTTGGACTTTGCCCCAAAGCTTATAAAACTCTCACCACATCTATGACTAAAATAAGAAGCAACCTCTGTGGTGTACCTTTCTAAAGAAGAACTTAAAAGCTAAGCGAACTAGCATATAAAGCACAGAGTACAACCTCCAGCACCACGAAAGGAAAAACATAATATGATTTCATTTGTACTAATATTTGAATGGGATGAGTTATGATAATTAAAGCAAAACTCTGAATAAGGATTTTTCCACACATGTTTTTAATACATTCCTTGCATAATGGTGTACTAGATTAACCCTAAGCATTTCATCTGTGGCCATGCCAGGTAAACAGAGGGACCAATACAGTCTTGCAGAACAACGTGGTTGCTGGATTTGGAAGAGCAGGATACCGCATTGATGGTGAACCGTGCTCAAGTGAGTCCTTTAACATGACATTGCTAAAACCCATGAAAAACTTGTCCGAATCATGAAAATGAGTGCTTTTATCATTTTGATGTCTGGTATGTCCTCCTTTTAAAGACTTAAACAAGGTACACAGTTTCAAAAACATCCAGTCTAACAGACAGATCCACCTGTTGCGTATGTTTGTGTGACACTGAGGATTGATGCCGGGTCTTGTGAATCCTGGGCAAGTACTCTATCCCACAACACCTGGATCCACTTTAAAGGAAAACCTTTTCTTTCTGTTGTTATCATCCCCAAGTTCCAATGGCCATATCAGTTCTTGACTCAGTGGGTGTTAGAATGATGATCTTGTTCCACTGCCACTTTATCCAATTCAGCATTTCCAAGCATACAGATGCATGCCCCTGGGGATGTGACTGTTTCCCTCCTGACCTAGAAGAATGAGTGCCAATAAGATGTAGTAAAAGCTGTGGCTAGGGAATTCAAGAGAGAGAGAGAGAGAGAGAGAGAGAGAGAGAGAGACAGAAAGAGAGAGAAGAATGGAGATAAATTTGACACATGCAAGTCATTGTGTTTCAAGTTTATACTTGTTTTCATCTAAACCTCATGCTTTTTCAAATCAAACCTATGCTTGATTTAAACGGATGCTGTAATTAGAGGAGTTAATAATGCAAGTGGCTATACAATTTGCCAGTGACTCCACAATTATTCAGAGTAATAAAAGGCAAATTAGATAAAGATAATGCCAAGCCAAAAAAAAATGAGAGCAAACCCATTAAAATATCATCACATTAAAACTTATATTGAGAAAAATACATACATATATAAACATATATGTGTATATATAATATTATCTTTAACTAATAGTGATTAAAATTACAAAACATTCCTTGTAACATTAATTTTCTGGGTCTCTATTTTTTTAAGATCAGGCTAATCCCATGGAAAACTGGTTTGCCAATGAAGCCCACGGGGGTTTGTATGGAATCTACATGAACGAGGATGGACTTCCTGGATGTTCTCTTATACAAGGATTTACCGTTTGGTCATGCTGGGATTATGGAATTTATTTTCAGGTGAATATGATTGAGACGGCGATGGCTCATTTTCTGTTGTGCTCATTCTTAGCACTGTCTAACTACAGCTTGTATTACAGACCACAGAGAGCGTGCACATCTATAATGTGACTCTGGTGAACAACGGGATGGCCATTTTCCCCATGATCTACATGCCACCATCGGTGTCTCACAAAATTTCTAGTAAAACAGTAAAAATTAAGGTAAGGAGAAAGGACGATAGTGAAGAAAGTAAAATTATTGAAAGTCTAATGAGAATAATGTCCCGAGTGTCTCTCTGATTAGCCCGTGGCTTTGAGATCACACAGACCTTTTCCTGACCGCTCTGCTTTCTCCACTCACCTCTTTTTTTCCACATAATCTGTGACAGTCACTGCAATTTCATCCTCTCCCTCAAGATGTTTCCTCAAACCGCAGAGATGCTAATGGCATGACCTCCACTTTGTATTTCCCCTAATTCTGCAAACGTCCTTATTTCTATCATCATAGAAACAGAACATTTCATTTACTATAATTATTCGCATGCATAATATATAATCATGCTTATAAATATTTGCTTGAGAGCAAGCATAATTACTTTGCTTTCACTGGAGTCTCATCCCTGTTGCTATCATCAGACTCAATTTTTGTTCCCTGAGATTTTTGTTTAATGAGCGCTTTACTTCTGACAATTTTAGCTTGTGTTTGGTTGCCATACAGTTCAGTATGATTATGTTTCCTCTTAGGAAAAGTAAGTATTAATGCTGGCTCATTTGACTGTTTTTGATAGAACTCATTAATTGTTGGAAGCAGCCCTGAATTTAACTGCTCTGATGTCCTCAGTAATGACAATCCTGATGTGGAACTCACCTCTGCACATCGAAGTTCTAGACCTCCATCAGGTAAAAATTCGGGATCTTCCTGTTGGGTACCATGCATATGTGAATGCAGTTGCTGTTAACCTGTTTCTCTTTGCTAAAAGGTGGGAGAAGTGGGATTTGTTGGCCGACATTTGCTTCAGCTCATAACATGGCACCTCGGAAGCCCCACGCCGGGATCATGAGTTATAATGCAATCAGTGGCCTTCTGGATGTCTCAGGCAAGTTAAATAAAGTCTCTCACAAATCTGCTCAATTTCTATAGAAATATCTAAAGCACCTATTAATTAATAATGCTTCATTATCAGGAGAATGTATTTAAGTTGATTTCTATAGTGATATGTTGAATATGTTCTAACAATTTGCTTTTGCTTTATGTGCATTAGTGTTTTGCCTACATGTATGTCTGTGTGAAGGTGTCAGATTTCCTGGAACTAGAGTTACAGACAGTTGTGAGATGCCATGTGGATGCTGGGAATTAAACTTAGGTAGTCTGGAAAAGCGGCCAGTGCTTATAACTTTTTTCCATCTCTCCAGCCCCTGCTGACTATATTTTAGCACGACAATTAAAGAAATCAGATTTCAGAACCATTTCAAGCGTGGTTCTCTAGTGAAATTTAGACGTGTTGTATGTGTGTAAGACGAATATGAATTAGTGCGTGGGTATGAGTGAGGGCACAATGAAGGCTAGCGGAGGAGGTTTCTCATCTTCTATCATTTAGTCTTATTGCCTTGAGATATGAAAGCTCACAGTTTTGGCCGAGCTGGTTAGCCAGGAGTCTCACAAGACCTGATTGTCTCTGACCCCTCAGGACATGCACAGCCATGCTTGGCCTATTCCATGGTTCATAGTTTACAAACTGAGGTATTCATACTTGCAGACCAACCACTCTGACACCCTGAGCCATCTCCCTAGACTCCTAATGTTTACATATTGAAGAATGATATTTAACATTTCTTCAAGAACAACAGCAAAATGCTGGCATAGTGATTTAATATTAATTTGCCTACTTTTCAGTAGGCCTTTTGGGTTGCTTCTAACCAAGCAGTTAAGACACTTAGTGCTACCCGAGAGTCTGTGTATGTGTCCTTCTCTCCTGGTTCACTGTGATAACACAGTTGAGACAAGCGAAACTACACCAACCACAGGAGGCATCTAAATTCATTATTTTATTACATTCTAACTTAGGGCCACTTCACCAGTCAAATGTTTAGATCAGACTCCCTAGAGGTAAACTAGGAAGTGGAATATTTTGCAAAGTGATTTGTTCAAGGTATGTTTTTAGGAGAGAAAGCATAAAGGAAAAGGGATAGCAGGAAGTAGATAACAGAGTATGTGGATTCCCTGAGGTGCAGTTTTCACCTGATCATTCAGACAGTTGTGACGGCCAAATTTCACCCCATATTTTTCCTGGCAGTTTTTCTTAATTCCTTTTGGTCAGGGCTGGCTATGACTATATCAGCAGTGATGAGGAGTGTCTATGTCTTAGGGCAAAGGAGACTATAAAAGGTCAAGAGAAATTCTATGGGAATGAAACAGCTGTTGCTACTCTGTGGGCAACCCCTGAAGGAAGAGCTAGAGTTGAGCTCGCTGGCCTAGTGAAGCTCTAGACAAGGTACAAACAGCATCTATCCCTACATCTGATTTCTACATATCTATGTTATCATTCAATTATTCATACACAGATTTCTTAAGATAAAATATATTTAATAAAGGTAGTAGAGAAACTTATTTAAAAGTTCTGGAAATAACCTTTAAGTTATTGCATTGTAAGTATGATTTAAAAAAAAATAAGTCTTTTATTTAATCCAACTTGGAGTACATAAAATATAAAAAGAGGCCTAAATAAAAACAACAGATCTATTACTCTTGCTGCATAATAAATCACCCTGAAAACTTGAAAAGTTTTCAACAATTAGCCCACAATCAATGGATTTGCAATGTGGACTTTGTTCAGCCAAGTAATTCTTTAGCTATTGTCCCTTAGGCATTTTCATTGAGTGTCCCCTAGTTTGTAGAATGAGGTTTGACTGGCTAGTTCATTAGAAATACCCTACTTCTTTCTATAAAATTTGATGTCTGGTGACTATTGCTAACCACTAGCCATGGTGATGGGAACGATTGAGCCACATATTCCTAGGCTTGCTTATGCATTGAAATTCATAGAATTTCAAGAAGCATCAAGACAACTACCCTTAACATGAAAGCATCATCCAGATGTCTTCTTATGCCACAATTAACATTGTTTTATGATTTAAACAAAGTGTCAGTGTCAAGTTGAGATAAAATGTGGGAGAGAATTACCGGGGTCATGCAGATATTAAGTTGAAATCATCTACTATAAATAAAGGGAGGTGCCTTTGTCATACCAGCCCAGAACTCCAGGGTCAAGGCAGTGAGGAAGAGTATATTGGTTGAAATAATTCTGGTCTCACATTGTTCTCCAGGGAAGGGTTATCATTTTTATATTACTTTTGTCTTAGGTTCAACATTTGTTGGCTTTAAGGATGTTTGTTCAGGAGAAACTAATGTGGTATTCATTACTAACCCTTTAAACGAGGATTTACAGCATCCAATCCATGTGAAGAACATACAGCTGGTTGACACTGCCGAGCAATCCAAAGTATTCATACACAGACCTGACATAAGGTATTGTTATGAAAACATATTCTTTATTAACTTCCTGTCCTCCATCCCCTGTTAAACATCTGAAAAGGTTACTATATTAAAATAACTGTTACTATCGAGAAACAGGTAGTTTTCACAGTATTCAGGCTTTGATAATGCAAATATAAGCGTTCTCAGGTGTTTTTACAAACAAGCTTTACTGTATCTATCCTGACCCTGTTTTCCGTGCACCATTAGTAGCATCATCATAAATGCAAAGTACGGGGATGCAGGCTTCATCTGCTTTCCCCGTTAATGTTTTTCCATCACTCATCATTAAGGGATAGGAGATATCTCTGTATCATTTTTTTTCTTTCAAATCAAGATCTCAAAGTCTTTTGGCTTTAAAAAAACTTGCAGCAACAAACATGCCTTCTTGTTTCAAAAGGGAAGGATCAAGGCACAGTTACAATTAAATCAAACCTAAAATCCATCACTATTAATCAATTCCTGAGCTTAATGAGAAGCACCTTGTGTTCACTCGTTGTATTCTCACTCTGAAGGCCGTGAACTCTCCCATTTCCTCAGGTCTGTCCTCCACAGCACATGCAGCCTGTCCTGCAGGCTCAGGCTGGCTTCATGCCTCTCCTTCTACCGTTCTTGGTTAAGATCATGTGGTCCGGGAATCTTGAGATCGCCACTGTAGCTCAGGTTGTTCCTTCACCAAAGGCTTTCCGTCAAGTACTCTGACTCTGCCACGTTGGGCCTCATTTCTCTTTTATTATGTTTTATTACCTGTGGTTTTCCAAATGGCCCATCACAGGCACTCCAAAAATGGGCTCAGGTACTGGACATCAGTTATTCTATTCCCAGTAATTATAATTACATAGAAACTTAGAACTAAGACCTTTTCTGATCAGTTAATGTCAAGATATTTCCAAAAAGAATGATTCTACAGATTTGAGGTCTTAGAATATTCTAGTCAACTCATAATATTTTTATAGGACTTATAAAACAGGAATTTAGTTGTAAGACTATATTAGAGAAAAGAAGTTTTCTGTCAGAAGTATTTGATCAGCTTGCAGAGACTCAGAGAGACAAAGCTCTGTAACTGAATGGATGTTTCCCACAGAGAAACACAATATTCCATCAATAGCTCAGCTTCATATGATTTGATTTTGATGACAGCCAACATTGACTTGTTAATCATTTTTGAACTGTGGTAGATTTATTCAGCACTAACACTAACCGGCTATTTAGTGGTCATTGACTTTTTTGGATGTCAGGTATAATTTTGATGTCTAGGTCATGAAGACTGTATTGTGGTTTTTGTTACGATTTGTTTTAGTTTTGTTTGGAGTGGATAATGTTGGCAATCTTCCAGATCTTTCTTGCCAAACAGCGCACTCATCCTTCAAAACTTCGCAGCCAAGAGTGGCTTTTTACATTTGCTATTATAGAAATCCCTGCATTACAATTTATCATCAGCCTTGCAACCCATGGAAAATGACCAACTGATTCTGGAGAATTCTGTCTCACCCTGACTCAATGCAGTTCACTTACCAAAACCTTTTTATAGAATCAGAATGAAGCTGGTCTGAATCAGCCAGGCATGCTCCATGTTGCTTCTTTCCTTGTGTCTTGAGTTATCTTTCCACAACTCACACAAAAATCAACCTGTGAGGCTTTGGGGAACCTGAATGAAGGCTGTTAGGGTCTGAGAAAAGTCTCCCCAAAAGACCAACAGCCACGTATGCAATAACAAGAGTGCTTTATGAATTCCAACATTGGGGTGGCACTTAGCAACCTCCAAAGAAGGTCACAAGTTCCTTTTAGAGGGAGTTCGAGGAATTCCAGTGAGGAGGGATTAATCTGGGGCTGATTGGTGGAGCAAAGATTAGTATGGGGGCTGATTGATGGAAGGTCCTTTCCAGCAGCAGGATAGGGCAAGCTATCTTTAGCCTGCAGAAGTATGGGGGATGTCTGCTGAGCTAGCAGAAGGACTTTGTGGGCCTGCTTAGCCAGCAGAAGGGCTTGTTGGGATGCTTACTAATGGTCACCCACAAGTTGTGGTTTTCATGAGACCTGCTTGCTCAGTTCTGTCCCATTCTAGTGAAGTGAAACTAAGGTCTGGTCTCTGTCAGGGCTCTGGTCTGCTGCCCGTCCCCCGGCCCTTTCCAGCCTTCTCACAAACAGCACACACAACTACACAGTTTGAGGGTACCTGAGCACCTTACAGATTAGATTACAAAAGCACCCAACACATACTTGAATATAAGGAACTCATTAACTACTGAAATAAGTTATTGAAATTCTCCCAAACATGTATTATAGCAAGAGATAACTGATAGTATTTCTCTCATGACAAAAAAAAAAATGAGAAGCATACTAGGCTTCAGGTCCAAGATTTTCACTACTGCAATGTTGTTGGAACTCTGGGCATGAAATACATTTCTTCACTATATATCACAGCACCTTTAAATACACAGTATATGATTTGAATGTATGATACATTGCATGCTCAGCAATCTTTCATTATTATATCTGAGGACACTCAATTAACACTGCACGTGACAGAAGATGAAGCCAATATACTATTTTAGGTTGAACTGTGAAGACATTTACAGTATTGTCACCTCTAGAATGGTTATCACTATGTAACAGAAGGATCACAATCCAAGTTTATCAGTGTGTACATAGATAAAATTATTTAAGATTATATATCAGCCTTCAACTAGCAAAGACCCTAAGATTTCAGGTAGGAAGGTGAAAGAGACAACAATTATTAAATATTTATATTATCTTATAGTAAGTAGTACTTTATCATTTGTAGAGACAAGAATGGTGAGAAAATTAGCAGAGACTACCAGGCCAACACAGAGATTTCCATCATGTCACAACAAAATGTTGACATCAACCTGAGGCATAGATAAATGTTAGTGTATTATGAACAACACACAAAAATCAAACCTATAATTGTACAAAATATGGGATACCAACATGGAGTTCTAAGTATATCTCCCACCTGTATAACTTGTCATTTTGAAAGGCTAATAAATCCAGCAGAATGGACTACATAAAGACCATGAAAAAAATCACTCTTCTTTGCAATGCTAATTGCACAGGCCAGTTTGTCCCACTAGAATTTTTCTGAAAAAAGAATCAATCAGTGACCTCATTTGTTTGTTTTGCCTTTTCTCCCCAGTAAAGTGAACCCATCTGATTGTGTGGACATGGTTTGTGATGCCAAAAGAAAGTCCTTCCTTAGAGACATGGATGGTTCCTTCCTGGGGAACTTGGGGTCAGTGATCCCTCAGGCAGAATATGAATGGGATGGTAACAGCCGACTGGGGATTGGAGACTATCGAATTCCTAAGGCGATGCTCACCTTTCTGAATGGAAGTAGAATTCCTGTCATGGAGAAAGCACCTCATAAAGGTCTGTTGTTCTAATAATAGAATCATAAGTCTATGATTAAACTTGAAGTTTATGGAATGAAGGTCCTTTTTTAAAAAAATTGGATAATGAACCAATAACTCGTTGCTTCTGTTTATTGATCCTATAAATAAGATAAGGACAATAAAAAGACATTTTGCAGAGATCTACCATTTCTAAAACATTAATACTCATGTTTCTAGGGATTATTAGAGACACGACCTGTAAATACATCCCAGCATGGCAGAGCTATCAGTGTTCTGGAATGGAATACGCAATGATGGTTATAGAAAGCCTGGATTCTGACACAGAAACACGAAGACTTTCCCCAGTGGCTATCATGAGCAATGGCTATGTTGATCTCATTAACGGTAAGTGTTCTGTGTAAGTGGACGTGAATTAGTCAAAGCATTTATTTAATGCAGAGAGCTATGTGAAAAATTATTTGCATATAAAACCAACAAATACAAAGACTTCTTGGCCTTCCATATTTTAGAAATAACTGTGTGCAAGAGTGAGATTTGACTCAGTGGTTTACCAAATAGGAGATCCAGGACATTTATTTCATATTGAGTATTTGATGGAATGTTGTAAGAAAGGCCGCTTGTTGGTTCCCGGCTGTTCAATCCCCCACAGCTCTGAATCAAATGTGTTGTGGAATTTATGGGTTGGCTAATAAACAAATGAGCAAGTAGCCAAAAAACATTAATGTATCTTGTTAGGGAATACAAATGTTCATTCTTTGCTGGCAGGCTCTGTCTTAATGAAACAGCTATGCTAAATACATTTCCTAGAAAACGACCCCAGAAAGCTAAGTCTTGACCGTAGTGTTCTCTATGGTCATACAGTTCTCTAACACAAATCCTAGCTAACACATTGTCATCTTTTTACTCCCAATCAGTATGAAAGGAAGGATAATAGGAGCAAGTTGCTTCTCTGTCTTCCATTTTAAGCCAAAGTTTAAGAACCAGCTGGGTAGACAGAGGATAAATAATAGGTTTAACTGCTGAGCTTGCATCTGAACCAAACTTTGCAATTTATTTTAAATATAAAGATTCTTCATATTTTGTAAGAAATAAACAAGTTCTAATGAAATAGGAACATGGACGTTGATTTTGCATGAATTTAGGCCCACAGGACCATGGTTGGTGTGCTGGGTATACATGCCAAAGAAGACTGTCCCTGTTCCATGGCATAGTGGCCCTGAACAAAATGTATGAGGTTTACTTCACTGGGACCAGTCCTCAGAATCTTCGGCTGATGTTGCTTAACGTTGAACATAATAAGGTGAGGCTAGATAGAAATACTGCCTTACCAGTTGTCAGAGTTCCAAACTGCTGGCAATTAAGTCTCACTCCAGCCTTCTCTAATTTTGTCATCCTTCTAGCTCGTTTATTAAGATCCATTAGTGTAGTACTGAAAGTGCCATTAATCTGGACAGGGTTTCCTTTCTTGGAAGAACACATATGTACCAAACTCCTCCTTCCAATATGCGTTGATTCCT
Organism: Microtus oregoni; assembly: GCF_018167655.1. NCBI lineage: Eukaryota > Metazoa > Chordata > Mammalia > Rodentia > Cricetidae > Microtus > Microtus oregoni. Next base: position 4,343,604 of record NW_024543829.1, on the reverse strand, counting down.
AAGTGCCATTTATGAGAACTGACTGATATTTATGATCGAGTGACGAGCAAGCAAGCCTGAATTTTTAGACTAAAATCATGTATGACGTAAAGTAATATATTTGTTTTTCCTATTCTTACATGTTGATATTATGCATATACATACCAGAAATATATCTTTGGAATGTATTGCCATGTTTTCAGCATATTATTTTATTTTTTTTTATTTTTTTTTTATTTTTAAGTTTTTTTTTTATTAAGAAAAGAAGAAAAAAAACATAAAGAAGAAACAAGTTTCCACCTCCTCCCAGCCTCCCATTTCCCTCCCCCTCCTCCCACCCTTCTCCCCCTCCTCCCACCCTTCTCCCCCTCCCCCAACTCCTCCCCCCCTCCCTCTCCAGTCCACAGAGCAGTCCGGGTTCCCTGCCCTGTGGTAAGTCCTAGGTCCTCCCCCCTCCGTCCATATCTAGGAAGGTGAACATCCAAACTGGCTAGGCTTCCACAAAGCCAGCACATTAAGTAGGATCAAAACCCCGTGCCATTGTCCTTGGCGTCTCATTAGCCCTCATTGTTCGCCATGTTCAGAGAGTCCGGTTTTATCCCATGCTTTTTCGGTTACAGTCCAGCTGGCCTTGGTGAGCTCCCAGTAGATCAGCTCCACTGTCTCAGTGGGTGGGTGCACGCCTCGTGGTCCCGACTTCTTTGCTCATGTTCTCCCTCCTTCTGCTCCTCATTGGGACCTTGGGAGTTCAGTCCAGTGCTCACGTGTGGGTCTCTGTCTCTATCTCTATCCATCACCAGATGAAGGTTCTATGATGATATGCAAGATATTCGTCAGTATTGCTCTAGGATAGGGTCATTTCAGGTTCCCAATCCTCAGCTGCCCAAGGAACTAACTGGGAACCTCATGTTGGGCACTTGGGAGCCCCTCTAAGGTCACATCTCTTGCTCACCCTAAAGTGGTTCCCTTAACTAAGAATTGTGGTTCCATGCTCCCCTATCCACCTTTCCTTTATCCCAATTCTCCTGATTCCCCAAGTCCCCCCTCCTTCCCTTCTACCTTTTCTCTCCCCATCTCCCCTTACCCCCATCCCACCCCACCCCACCCCCAAGATCCTAATTTTCTCCCCGGCAATTTGGTCTACTTCCCTTAGCCAAGAGGATAACTATATGTTTTTCCTTGGGTTCACCTTCTTACTTAGCTTCTTTAGGTTCACCTATTGTAGACTCCGTGGCCCTTATTTATGGCTAGAAACCAATTATGAGCGAGTACATCCCATGTTCATCTTTTTGGGTCTGGGACACCTCACTCAGGATAGTGTTTTCTATTTCCATCCATTTGCATGCAAAATTCGAGAAGTCATTGTTTTTTACCGCAGCGTAGTACTCTAGCGTGTATATATTCCATACTTTCTTCATCCATTCTTCCATTGAAGGGCATCTAGGTTGTTTCCAGGTTCTGGCTATTACAAATAATACTGCTATGAACATAGTTGAACAAATGCTTTTGTCATATGATAGAGCATCTCTTGGGTATATTCCCAGGAGTGGTATTGCTGGGTCCAGGGGTAAGTTGATCCCGAATTTCCTGAGAAACCGAAACACTGACTTCCACAGTGGTTGCACAAGATTGCATTCCCACCAGCAATGGATGAGGGTACCCGTTCCTCCACAGCCTCTCCAGCAAAGGTTATCCTTGGTGTTTTTGACTTTAGCCATTCTGACAGGTGTAAGATGATATCTCAAAGTTGTTTTGATTTGCATTTCCCTGATTGCTAAGGAAGTTGAGCACGACTTTAAGTGTCTTTTGGCCATTTGAACTTCCTCTGCTGAGAATTCTCTGTTCAGTTCAGTGCCCCATTTTTTAATTGGGTTAATTAGCATTTTAAAGTCTAGTTTCTTGAGTTCTTTATATATTTTGGAGATCAGACCTTTGTCTGTTGTGGGGTTGGTGAAGATCTTCTCCCAGTCAGTAGGCTGCCTTTGTGTCTTAGTGACTATGTCCTTTGCTTTACAGAAGCTTCTCAGTTTAAGTAGGTCCCATTTATTCAATGTTGCCCTTAATGTCTGTGCTTCTGGGGTTATACATAGGAAGCGATCTCCTGTGCCCATCTCCTGTAGGGTACTTCCCACTTTCTCTTCTATCAGGTTCAGTGTGTTCGGGCTGATATTGAGGTCTTTAATCCATTTGGACTTGAGTTTTGTGCACGGTGATAGATAAGGGTCTATTTTCATTCTTCTACAGGATGACATCCAGTTGTGCCAGCACCGTTTGTTGAAGATGCTTTCTTTCTTCCATTGTATACTTTTAGCTCCTTTATCAAAAATGAGGTGTTCATAGGTTTGTGGGATAAAATCCGGGTCTTCTATACGATTCCATTGGTCGACTTCTCTGTTTTTATGCCAGTACCACGCTGTTTTCATTATTGTAGCTCTGTAATAGAGTTTGAAGTCAGGGATGGTAATGCCTCCAGAAGATCCTTTATTGTATAGGATTGTTTTGGCTATCCTGGGTTTTTTGTTTTTCCATATAAAGTTGATTATTGTCCTCTCCAGATCTGTGAAGAATTTTGATGGGATCTTGATGGGGATTGCATTGAATCTATAAATTGCCTTTGGTAGAATTGCCATTTTTACTATGTTGATCCTCCCAATCCAAGAGCAAGGGAGGTCCATCCATTTTTTGGTATCCTCTTCAATTTCTTTCTTCAATGCCTTAAAGTTCTTGTCAAATAGATCTTTCACTTCCTTGGTTAGATGTACCCCAAGATATTTTGTGCTGTTTTTGGCTATTGTGAATGGTGAAGCTTCTCTGATTTCCCTCTCTGCTTCCATATCCTTTGTGTATAAGAGGGCGACTGATTTTTTGGAGTTGATCTTGTATCCTGCCACATTACTAAAGCTGTTTATCAGCTGTAAAAGTTCTTTGGTGGAGTTTTTGGGGTCGCTTATGTACACTATCATATCATCTGCAAATAACGAAAGTTTAACTTCTTCCTTTCCAATTCGAATCCCCTTGATTCCATTATGTTGTCTTATTGCTATTGCTAGAACTTCAAGCACTATATTGAAGAGGTATGGCGAGAGTGGACAGCCTTGTCGTGTTCCTGAGTTAAGTGGGATGGCTTTGAGTTTCTCTCCGTTTAATTTGATGTTAGCTGTTGGCTTGCTGTATATAGCTTTTATTATATTTAGGTATGACCCTTGTATCCCTAATCTCTCCAAGACTTTTAACATAAATGGATGTTGAATTTTGTCAAATGCTTTTTCAGCATCTAATGAAATGATCATATGGTTTTTTTCTTTCAGTTTATTTATATGCTGGATTACATTGATAGATTTTCGTATGTTGAACCAGCCCTGCATCTCAGGAATGAAGCCTACTTGATCATAATGGATAATTTTTCGGATGTGTTCTTGGATTCGATTTGCCAGTATTTTGTTGAGGATTTTTGCGTCGATATTCATGAGTGAGATTGGCCTGTAGTTCTCTTTCCTGGTTGAGTCTTTGAGTGGTTTTGGTATCAGAGTAATTGTGGCTTCATAAAAGGAGTTTGGTAATGACCCTTCTGTTTCTATCTTGTGGAATACATTAAGGAGTATAGGTATTAGATCTTCTTGGAAGATCTGGTAGAATTCCGCATTGAAACCATCTGGTCCTGGGCTTTTTTTGGTAGGGAGGTTTTTGATAACCTCTTCTAATTCTTCGCGACTAACAGGACTATTTAGATTGTTCACCAGGTCCTGATTTAACTTTGGTATATGATATTTATCTAAAAAAGTATCCATTTCCTTTACATTTTCCAATTTTGTGGCATATAGGCTTTTGTAGTAAGATCTAATGATTCTCTGAATTTCCTCTGTGTCTGTGGTTATGTCCCCCTTTTCATTTCTGATCTTATTAATTTGCAAATTCTCTCTCTGCCGTTTGATTAGCTTGGATAGTGGTTTGTCAATCTTGTTGATTTTCTCCAGGAACCAGCTTTTTGTTTCATTGATTTTTTGTATTGTTTTCTGTGTTTCTATTTTGTTGATTTCAGCCCTCATTTTGATTATTTCCAGTCTTCTACTCCTCCTAGGTGAGTCTGCTTCTTTTTTTTCTAGAGCTTTCAGGTGGGCTGTTAAGTCTCCAATGTGAGCTTTCTCTGTTTTCTTTAAGTGGGCACTTAGTGCTATGAACTTTCCTCTTAGGACTGCTTTCATAGTGTCCCATAAGTTTGAGTATGTTGTTTCTTTATTTTCATTGAATTCCAGGAAGACTTTAATTTCTTTCTTTATTTCTTCCTTAATCCAGGTATGGTTCAATAGTTGACTGTTCAGTTTCCATGACTTTGTATGCTTTCTGGGGGTAGCATTATTGTTGAATTCTAACTTTAATCCATGGTGATCTGATAAGACACAGGTGGTTACTAATATTTTTTTGTAACTGTGGATGTTTGCTTTGTTACCGACTATGTGGTCGATTTTTGAGAAGGTTCCATGAGCTGCAGAGAAGAAGGTATATTCTTTCCTATTTGGATGGAATGTTCTATAGATGTCTGTTAAGTCCATTTGATTCATTACCTCCATTAATTCTCTTATTTCTCTGTTAGGTTTCTGTCTGATTGACCTGTCCATTGGTGAGAGAGGAGTGTTGAAGTCTCCTACTATTAGTGTGTGCGGTTTGATGGCTGCCTTGAATTTTAGCAATGTTTCTTTTATGTACGTGGGTGCTTTTATATTAGGGGCATAGATGTTCAGGATTGAGACTTCATCCTGATGAACTGTTCCTGTTATGAGTATAAAATGCCCCTCTCCATCTCTTCTGATTGATTTAAGTTTAAAGTCAACTTTGTTAGAGATTAGTATGGCCACACCTGCCTGTTTCTTAGGTCCATTTGCTTGATAGGCCTTTTCCCAGCCCTTTACTCTGAGTAGGTGCCTGTCTTTGTGGTTGAGGTGTGTTTCTTGTAAACAGCAGAATGTTGGATCCTGTTTTCTTATCCAATCTCTTAGCCTGTGCCTTTTTATAGGTGAGTTGAGTCCATTGACATTAAGTGATATTAATGACCAGTGGTTGTTAACTCCGGTCATTTTTTTTTAGTCGTAGAGTTTGTGTGTTTCCCTTCTTTGTTTTGTGTTGGTGAAGGGTCTCTAGATGTCTGAGTTATTGTGGTCATTGTTGGACTCCTTGGTTAGTGATTTTCCTTCAATTACTTTCTGTAAGGCTGGATTTGTGGCTGCGTATTGTTTAAATTTGTTTTTATCCTGGAAAATTTTATTTTCTCCATTTATAGTGAATGAAAGCTTGGCTGGGTATAGTAATCTGGGCTTGCACCCATGGTCTCTCAGTTTCTGCAGTACATCTATCCAGGACCTTCTGGCTTTCATGGTTTCCATGGAGAAGTCAGGTGTAAGTCTGATAGGTTTACCTTTATAAGTAATTTGGCCTTTTTCCTTTGCAGCTCTTAATATTCTTTCCTTATTCTGTATGCTTTGTGTTTTGATAATTATATGGCGAGGGGATGTTTTTTTTTGATCCAGCCTATTCGGTGTTCTGTATGCTTCTTGCACCTTCATAGGAAAATCTTTCTTTAGGTTGGGAAAGTTTTCTTCTATAATTTTATTAAATATATTTTCTGGACCATTGAGCTGCCCTTCTTCTCCTTCTTCTACTCCTATTATTCTTAGGTTTGGTCTTTTTATTGTGTCCCATATTTCCTGAATGTTTTGTGATGAGAGTTTGTTGGACTTGCTGTTTTCTTTGATCAGTGTGTTTATTTTCTCTATGGTATCTTCAGAATCCGAGAGTCTTTCTTCTATCTCTTGTATTCTGCTGGTTATGCTTGTTTCTGTAGTCTCTATTCGTTTACCTAGATTTTCCATGTCCAGCCGGCCCTCTGTTTGTGTTTTCTTCTTTGCCTCCATTTCAGTTTTCAGGTCTTGAACTGTTTCCATTATCTGTTTGATTGTTTTTCCTTGGTTTTCTAGGGTATCATTCACTGATTTATTCAATTCTTCAAACTTTCTGTTATATTTCTCATCCATTTCTATAAGGGCATTTTTTACATGCTGTTTAAGGGTGTCAATCACTTTCATGAAGTCAATCTTTTCTCCTTCCTCTTGATTAAGGGGTTCTTGTCTTCCCGTTGTGAGGTCGCTTGTTTCTGGTAGCTTCATGTTGCTTTTCAGCTTGTTGGGCGAATTCTTGCCTTGACGTCGGCCCATCTCTTCTTCCAAATGCTCCCAATGGATCTTCTTTTACCGGATCAGGTCTCCTTGCCTACCAAACGCTGTCTCTCCCCAATGTTGGCTCTCTGGCGATGAGAGATCAGGCCTCCGTGCTGGTTGGGCAGCTCGCAAACAAAGCACCTACCCCGCTTGGTGCAAGCAGGCCACAGAAACAAAGGAACTGCTGCCCGCCCGGGAGCCCCGAGTACTTGGACCCAGCGCCCAGATAGGCTGGGCTGGGCGATGCCACGCGCCAAAAGAGGGCAGTGGGGGCGAAGTGGGGAGGGCTCCCAATGCTGGGTCTCCTGGCGCCGAAAGATCAGGCCTCCGTGCTGGTTGGGCAGCTCGCAGACATAGCGCCTACCCCGCTTGGTGCAGGCAGGCCCTCAGCATATTATTTTAAATATCTCTGATAGTGTCACATCTTTGCTGTCAATGTTACTCAGCTGGGAACATTAAATTTATTCAGACTGCCAGTGGGGAAAAGTATTGATCAGTAGTCCAGACTTTCTTTTTTTACTTATACAAGACTTTAAAGACCTAGAGTGTTAAGTACAGGAATGTATCTGGCCAGATGAAGGAAGGGAACGGAGGAGAAATGAGAGACATCCTTTCTTCTCAGGTGATAGCCAGTCGATGCTTTGCATTGCTAAGGTAAAAACTCAGGCATCATTATTGTGCCCTCTCACTGTTTCATCCCTTACCCAATCCAACCATGAATTCTGCTGACTTTTCAAACAGCTGGAGTCAGAGAATCTCTTACCAAATCCACTGCTACCACTTAGTGAAGCAACTCTTGTCCCTAGAAGTAGGCAACTGCCTACACCTCTTCTTCCTGTGTCTTTTCTTGCCCTCCAGTGATCTGCTCACCTCGGCCACGGAGGACATGTTAGGCCTCTCCTCTAGCAAACATGAGATTGGTTCCACTCATCTCTGTGTGAACTATTCTTCACAACGACCTATAAGACCCTATGGGAATCTCTTCATGCTTCACCTGAGTTTTACCAGTCTTCATACCAAAGTTTTGTGAGATAGTTTTCAACATTACAGATTTAATTCTGTGTTCCTATAAAGCAGAACACTGTTAAGTATGTCCCAGCCACTGGCTTCAAAAGTCTCTTTTGTACTTTGTTGTCTTTGCAAGGGACCCTGCCTTCAACTTGTACATGACTTCTCTAATAATTTCTTTCTTATGTTATATTCTTCTACTGGGATTCATCAGCTAGGGGTTAATATATCATATCTGCGTGATATGAATGCATGAATGCTTAAATGCAAGCCTATTTTGAATTTTTCCAATATTTGCCCTAAGTTCACAAAAACTGATTATCTTACAAAAGGTGTACATAGTTAGAATACCTTTTTAAGAACTAAATTCTAAGCATTCTGTTCTACTGCTGTAATAAAAACATATAAATGTTTCTTTTAACAGGCAGTTCTAGTAGGAATTTTCTTTTCTACACTTCAGCGTTTGGATGTCTATGTGAACAATTCACTGGTCTGTCCCAAAAATACAGCATGGAATGCCCAAAAGAAATTCTGTGAACTTGACAGACATCTGAACACAGGTATTTTCTTAGGATATTACACACGTTTTTGTGTGTGTGTGTGTGTGTGTGCGAATATATATATATATATATATATATATATAGTTCCTTGTAAACATTTTTGAAACATTTTATTCTTCTACCATTTTCTTAACCGTTCATTGGTGAATAAAGAAGGAAGTATATTTCTTTCGTCCCATTCAACAAAAAACTAAGATGTTATCATTCATAAAGTGTTTTGAATGATCCCTGCTGGCAACTCTTTTTCTGTAGGTGGATTAAGACAAGTGCTTTTGTAATGGACATGCTTGTTACTTCCTAAGTTTTTCTTCGGTGTGTGTGGTTTAACTGCTCTTGTGTTTAAAAGAGATTTCTCTCCAAATCTTCTGCTTGCCCTCTGCTTTATTTCTGTTCTATGGAGGTCAATTCCTGAATTAATTCTAGTTATCAGATATATTGTCAAGAAAGCTATCATAATACCGACATTATTAATTAAATATTACAAAATACACATGATATGAATGTAATACACCAAAAGGGCTGCATTTATCTACATAATGGTATTTATAAACCAAGAATTATCCCTGTTCATTTAGGGCTTTTTATTAAATAGAATTCTAATGTTGCTGATAGCAAACGTGTTTCATGAGTGGACTTAGATTACTTACCTCTGGGCTCCATGATCTTGGCCCTCTATTACAGAATTGTAAACAACAAACTATAAGCTAGACCTGGAAGTCTGAATGAGTTGTCAATAGTCTTTGTCATTTGTAAAACAAGTCTTGTTTTTGATACTAATAAAAGAGCTAAAATTTCCAGAGACATTCTTACATGTCAGACACTCGGCCCCAAGTGCTTTATATGTAAATTCTTGTTATGTACCATTATACCTTAGGTCAGTGGTTCTCAACCTTCCTAACGCTGTCACCTTTTAATGCAGTTGCTCATGTTGTGGTGACCCCCAGCCATAAAATTATTTTCATTACTACTTCATAACTGTAACTTTGATATTGTTTTGAATCGTAATGTAAATACCCTGTGTTTTCTGATGCTCTTGGGTGACCCCAGTGAAAGCAGTGTTTGCTACAAGGGGTGGCAACCCTTAGGTTGTGGATCACAGCTTTAGACGATAAGCAACAGCTGAATAAAGTGAGGAAAGGGGCTGGAAATCAAACCACAGGTGCCTTTTAATAGATTAACAAGACTGTGTTTGTATGTTATCAGTTTGTTTTTTCTTAGTATTGCTGGGGTTTTTCTTGTTTTTGCTTTTTTTTCAGTGCTGATGCTCAAACATGCAATTGCTTCTCTGGCCAAAAATTAAAGTAAAAAAAAATTGCATTGTTTTTGCAGGATTTCTTCAAAGCTTTAGCACACTGAATGCAGAATGTCTTTGTACTACAAGCCTCTCTATTTTTTAAGGTTACCTGCAATGCTCTGTTGTCTTGATCTCTATGTCCTTCATGACTGCAGTGACATAAAAAAGTCAGCTAAGACGGATGGCACAGGCGTGTTAACCAGAGTATGAACTGATACCTGCTCTGTAGCAAGGGGCACATTCTTTAGATTCGCACAATGAAGTACAGCCAGACGCCACATGTTCTATTCTACCACTGGAATACAGTTCAGCCTTTGGGGCTTACATGGTGAAGATCTGCTGGTTCTTAATTGTGTTGACTCTCTCTCTCTCTCTCTCTCTCTCTCTCTCTCACACACACACACACACACACACACACACACACACACTGTAAATGTATAATTTCACTTCATAAAATCCAATTCCCTAGTAGAATTTGTTTTGATTAATCATGGTTTTTACAAGCTAGCACGTCATCCATTTGCACGGCATGAGAGTCCTCTGAGATGTTTTAATAGATCCTTCATTTTATCACATACCTTCTGTCCTCAGTAGAACGAGAAATATTAACATGTATGTGCTGAATGAATTAGAAGGCCATTTTAAATTTACACTTTTAAATCACCAAATTCCTTCACCCATGGCTTTAAAATTCAGAATATGTAAGTCATCTTCTATAACTTCAGAATAAATTTCTGGGTGCATAGTTTTTCAGTTTCTCATTTTTATTGTGACAATAGATAATTCTTTTAGAAATCAATTTTGTATACAATGACTATTAATAGTATTATTTAATGGATTATCCTGTTGCAAGTTAGTTTCATAGGCACTTGGATTTTAATATGTACGCTTTGTTATGAAAATAATATCATTGAAGTTTTGGGAGTTCAAACAAATATTAAATACTGCATTTGGCCATTATGCTAATAGAAATATATTCTGATATTTTGCTGTCTTGACCTTTTTTCTTCCTAGAGCACTTCCTTCCTAACCTGGGTTCCGCTGGCCCAGGTGAGAACTACTTTGACAGAGTCTACCAGATGCTGTACCTTGTGGTTAAAGGAACCACACCCGTGGAAGTCCACACTGCTGCAGTCATCTTTGTTTCTTTCCAACTGCCTGCCATGACAGAGGACGATTTTTTTAGCTCTCACAATCTGGTTAGAAACCTTGCCTTGTTCCTAAAAATATCGAGTGACAAAATCCGTGTCAGCAGAATAATGGGAGGGCGTCTGCGAAGGAGGAGATCCGTGGGACGCGCAGTGGAATTAGAGATCGGAGCCGCTCCTGCTTGGTTCTTAAGCAACTCTACTGCAGGTACGGGTGGCGGCCTTTGAAATAAAGGAATGTCATTGTCAAGTGCAAACTAGCCTACTAGGGAGCCCTGTTTTCTCTTTGTCTTGAACCTTAAAGGCCTACAAACCCTTTTACTTCTCTATTTCTATAATAATAACAACTTTGGAATTATGAAGAGGTTGCACATGAATAAATTAAACAAAAGGATCTGACTTAATAGGAAGTAACTTAATCTGAGTGCTAAAGGGTAAGAAGAGGTTAAAATAGTCAATTAGAAGAGGAAGCTGCCAGTGGAACTCTGCTGCTTAGAAGAACATAGGACGTCTAGGTTGGAGTGATATTTCCTTCATATTTCAATAACTAAAGCTTGCCTGGGGATCGGGAAAGTAGAACAACCACCATGGCATATGCCTTGAATCGCAGTAGCCACGCTACTTGCCATAAAAACCAGACAGTGCATGACTTAAATCCCAGTGGGGCACATCTTGAATCCCAGCACTAGAGAGGTTTATAAATCGGGAGGAGACAGCTCTCAGACACAGTCTCATTCTGAGATTCCTGGAGGCAGGACCACCATTTCGGACTGAGGTCGAGGTAAGAGCCAGTAGTTGGCTGTTTTGCTCTTTGGATCTTCAGGTTGAACCCCAGTTTCTCTCTCTGAGTTTTTATTGTTCTTGCTTCACTAGGCTTATGTTGTAGCAATGGTTTCTCTGATGTTATCTACCTCGAGTCATAGCTGACTTCCCTTCTTTAGCTCTGTTCTTCCTTGGATTATATGGCTAGTGTTCTGGTTTCAGTGTGACTTAACCTGTAGATTTAATCTAGGAGTTGCAGGGGCCCAGGGTACACCAGGCAGATTATTCATCCCTCTGTAGCAATGCCAGATAGACCTTGATAAATATAAGATAAAGGTCTGAGAACAAGGAGCATAGGAACATGAATATAAAGAAAAGCAAACCAGCCGGGCGGTGGTGGCGCACGCCTTTAATCCCAGCACTCGGGAGGCAGAAGCAGGCAGATCTCTGTGAGTTCGAGACCAGCCTGGTCTACAAGAGCTAGTTCCAGGACAGGCTCCAAAACCACAGAGAAACCCTGTCTCGGAAAAAAAAAAAAAAAAGAAAAGAAAAAAAAAAAGAAAAGAAAAGCAAGCCAATGGTGTGTTTATAAAGTAGAGTTTAGTGTAGGGTTGCACGTCTCAAGAAAAGTTCTAGAACTTTGCCTGGTGTGGATGAATCATGAAAAAACATAGAGAAGTAAAAAGATAGATGTGTACATAGTCATCTAGCTGATCCATAACATCAGGGTATCCAGCATGTAAGCATCATACAATATGGCATTCACATAGTGTCAGGCACCCCAGAAAGAGGTAGCACAGGTGCTGAGGAGATGTCTGGGTGGGTGGAGTCCTCAAGTCAGAAGTTTCCACGTCAAGGTCTTCAGTATTGAGATGGCAATGGGGAGAAATGGAAGAACAGCGCAGCGAAGGTTGCGTCTGCGACTGTGCTGAGAGCCAGTGACCATAAAGTAGCAGTGGCCATGGGATGATGCGCCTGGGTACATCTCCCCTAGACCACAGAAGCATTCACACTTCAGAGAGCTTAGAGAAGACATCTGGAAGGAGTCAGGGGAGAGGGAGGAAGCTGAAAGACTCAGCCTGTTTCTGAGACTCTGGGTCGTGCAAGGAAGACCTTTCGAAGTGAACTGAAAATTCCGAGTGTGGGTTCCAATGTGTCGTGTTAGGCAACACTGCTCAGCACACCAAGCTTTCTAGTATATTCTTAATGGAAGAAATTCAGGGGTTTGAGTCATGGAGGCATGACTTAGAATGTGGAAGACAGCGGATCTTTTAAGCCACAGGATCTTAATAACGTCTTGGTTACAGCAGTTTTCCAAGAATCACTCTGGCTACAGTGTGTGGAATAAAGTAGAATTTAACAATTCTCATTTTGAGGGCATTTTGCCAGTAAGGACAAAGGAAGTTGAAAATTAGTGTATGGTTAAATATGAATTGGTAGGTAAGTGGAGAAGAAATCAAGAATAAGTATCAGACTCTCTCCAAAGGAATACGAAGGTGCGGTTAATAAAGTGGGCGTCCTTGGGGAGGTGATTAGTTTAGGAGGAAACCCCAGGTCCCCTGAGAGGAAGAGAGAAAAGCAGCCTTCAAAACTGCCAGAAGTCCAAAGAAGGGAATGGATGGTTAGGAACCTGGTAACTTCAGCAAGTTATTAATGCACACACTAATAATGGGTAGATCCTTATTATACTTCAGTTCTAAAAATACTCTGTTCTGGAAAAGTAATGTGTGCTGACAGGAAAGGCTGAAAATCCTTCACTTCTGACAAAGAATGACGGTAAAGTTTAAACCATGAGACACACTCTCTCGTTGTGCTTTCAGGTGTGTGTGTGTGTGTGTGTGTGTGTGTGTGTGTGCGTGCACACACATGTGCATTCTTTGTTACCTTTTTTTTCTTTCTTAAGTTGTATTTACTAACATTCTCTTGATCTCTTCATTTCCCCCAATTTATTAATATGACTGCCATATTGTTTTCAGGTACCGAAGTCTTAGTAGTCTATAATGTGCTGAAGAATGCAAACAAAATGAAAGCCAAAAACTTTCACATACTCACACACGTCTATATTCTTGTGATCCAAATAAATGCCCTAATGGATTTCCCCCCACAGGTCAGATGCACTTGTCCGAGCTCCAGGACATTTCTAGCTCTCTTGGCCAAGCTGTCATCTTAGGGAAAATTAGTACTGTCCTTGGATTCAATATTTCTTCCATGTCTATTACCAGTCCTATTCCCCAACCATCCGATTCTGGCTGGATTAAGGTAAGAACACACAGTTAGAGTAAAATGTAATTTATCTTTTAAAAAATGGTACTGCTTTAAAAAAAAAGAATTAAGACCTTCTTTATATTTCAAATATGAAACCTAGATAGCATGTCTTTCTAATTCATTTTTATGGGTTAACTGAAATGGTAATAATGTAGTTTAAAAAATAAAAAAAATGGTGTTTGAGATATGGTTGGAACGCTTGCAGTGCAAGCCTGTGTCTTAGTTGGGGTTTCTATTGCTGTGAGAAAACACCATGAGCAAAAGTAACTTGGGGGAAAATGAATTTATTTCAGCTTATAGCTGTAGTCCATCATAAAGGGGAGTCAGGGCAGGAACTCAAGGCAAAAACCTGGCGGCAGGAGCTAAAACAGAGGCCATGGAGGACTGCTGCTTACTGATTTGGTCCTCATAGTTTTTACAGCCTGCTTCCTTATGCAAATCAAGGCCATTGCCCAGGGCTGGCACTACCCACCGTGGACTGGGTCCTCTTGCATCAATCATTAATCAAGAAAATGCTCGGTGGACCTTCTTAGAGGCCCACATTACAGAGGCATTTTCCCAGTTGAGGTTCCCTCTTCCCAAATGACTCCAGCTTGCATCAATTCGATATAAAACTAATGAACACATATGAGGACTTGAATTTTGATTTCCATTATTCACGTTTAAAGCTAGGCATGGCCAGGCGTGCCTGTAGCCCATACTGGTCTGGGTGAGGGGACAGGGAGTTATTGTGACTTGATGAACAGGCATAAAAACAGCTAGTTCCAGGTTTACTGAGAGACCCAGTCCCAAGCATGGACAGTGGAAAGTGCTATCAAATGACTCCCTGTGTGTCCTCCTCTGGCCTTCATAGGTGTATGCACCTGCACACACACACACACACACACACACACACACACACACACGCATCGGACATGATCATACTTCTAAAACTTAGTTTTTCGCATGTATTTTGCATTGAATATGTGTCATAACTATGATTTAGAGCGGCATTTATAGCAATGACCATTCCACATGTTGAATTTACTATTTCAAATGAACTGAATACTGCACTTGGCCTGGCGGCATTTGCTGTGACATGCAGCCAGTCCTGAAAAATTCCTTTCTTTGCTCTGTCCATGCCAGGTGACTGCCCAGCCAGTTGAAAGATCTGCATTTCCTGTCCACCACTTGGCCTTTGTGTCCTCACTCTCCGTGGTGCTTCAGCCGGTGGCAGCACAGCCAGGGCAGCCATTTTCTCAGCAGCCCTCGATAAAGGCCGCAGATGCGGAGGTGAGTCCGGAGTCACCTGTCTCCGAGAGTGAAGAACTCTGACTGTAACCCCAGGAGGGAGCCACTTCTCCCGCGGCTTGAGTGTGAAAGTTGGCTATCCACATGTATTAGACATGCATTAGACATGTGGATTGTCTCTTTTAGCTAGTGTTTCCAAAATGTTTCTTTGAAAGGAAACGCTTCTTTTCTGTTCATGCTCAGGGTCTCTTTCAGTGAGGTTAGGAGAGTCTTTAGATTCTTAATTTGTAATAAACATTTTAAAAATAGTTTATCTTTTTTGAAGATCTAGGACCGGGCATTTATTATATTCTCCACTGTTCTTTTTTTTCTTGAGGGTAACTGTGTATCAGTTGGAATTACGTCACTTACTTTAAAGGCTGTCCTAAAGGATTCCAATAACAACCAAGTTGGTGGCCTTAGTGGAAATACAACCATTCCATTTAGCAACTGTTGGGCCAACTATACCGATCTCACGCCTCACAGAACAGGTGAGTGGACCATAGTAGGTCCTCCATTTCAGTAGTAAAGAGTTGTGTGTTTTCTTTGAATAGACAAAATATTCTATAATTCTTTGGTCAATAAACTGTAGAAATCAAAATGCTATATTATGCCTTTTCCTGATTATAACTGGTCCCCTTATAAAATACCCTTAATATACAAAAATTAAAATATAATTAGAGAAATTTAAACATAATCAGCGATCATACATTAAACATATCATAATTTGTATTCTCTCCTTGCCCGTTATTGCTCCAAAATTCTCACTAAATGTGTTACATTTATATTTTAAAAATTAATATATACTTTTTTTTTTTACTTAAGGTAGACTTGTAGTAACTTAATAATCTGCAAGTGTTCAGAGCTGAGCTAGGAAGTCACTTGTAGACTTTCTACAAGCTAATGAGAAAAGGGAAAATATGTACGGATGAGGATTTGGGGAGCCTCGAGTTCCACACACCAGTTGTTGGGGAGGATCTTCAGTGTTCTGGTTTATTTCCTGTTTCTATGATAAACACCAGGACCAAAGGCGTCTTAAAGGAAGAACCGGTTCCTTTCAGATTCTATGCTCAGAAAGTAATCCATCACTCAGGGAAGTCCAGGGAGGAATGCAAAGCAGGAAGCTGGCACAGAAACCACAGAGGACAGCTGCTCACCTGCTTCCTCCCTCGCTTGTTCATGTGGCTTTCTGCGCATCCCGGATCGACCTGCCTGGGGACAGCGCTGCTTCCCTTGCCTGTGGTTAGAAGCAGACTGTATGTCTGAGAATTTCATTATTTCCGTCTGTGCTCAAACTATGTCGCCAGACTCCTCTGAAAAAAAAAAATACTTCATTAGTAATTAGTACTGATTTTGAAGCCAATAAAAGACAAATGGGAATTGATTTAAAACAAGCAGCGAAGTCAACGACTACAATGTTTTTTCTCCCCCTAGGAAAAAATTATAAAATTGAATTTATCTTGGCTAATGCGGTTCGGGCGGAATCTAGAACCTTCAGCCTGTCAGCACAGACGATCCCTGGTGGAGGCCAAAGCAGCGCTAGCAGCGGCAGCGGCCACAGCAGAGCATCCACTGTGGGGACACCTGTCCAGATACTGACTGTCGTAACAGGCTGTCTCGTAGGAAGACTGTTGCTCTTGGAAGTCTTTATGGCTGCAGCTTTCATTTTGAACACAACCGCAGGTAAATGCCGTTCATTTTGTACGTAGCCTACGTCTCCCCATCGCAGGGGCCAGCAAGTGTTCCCTAAGCAAAAACTGTTCGCACAGCGGTTGTGCCTTGCACTGCTGGATATGCAGAGAAATTCAAGCTCAATGACAGACAAGATAACTCTATGGAAATGATACCGCCATTACGTGTTGGAATACAAAACTGTGGAGGTGGAGGCCTGAGGATAATCTCAGGTGTCACAAAGGGCAGACACAGCTTGAAATGCTTATGCAACTAATTAGCTAACTAAGCAACCTAGAAATGGTCTGGTTTCTGGGCACTGTTTCTCCACCTCTCGGTTCTGTTCTCTTAGTGGTAGTTCCACTTCCAGGCTGGCTCCTCTACACAGTCTTTGTGGCGACTGTCCTTGAACACCTATGTTTGTGTTATACACCAGCAGCCAGCACAGCGCACAGACACCTACATCCTCGACAGATCCGGCAGGCCCATCCCACAGCCCAGTCCGTGATCTAGATTGGGACCGAGGCTCTTTGGTGAACCAGTAGCGGTGGTCACGGGGCGCTAATGGGCGTGGCCTGGGTGCCATCAGGTGTAACCTGCTGAAAATAAGGTTAGGACGAAATGTAGCAGGCAGAGAGTGAACTTGAAAAGATTGAAAGAGAGAAAGGCCTTTCTGAGCTGGAATGATTCTAATGATGTTATGTTACTCTGTGAGTAACATGGAAAGCCTGAGTGGGTTGCATAAGATGTCTATGATTTGGAGAGAGAAGGAAAAGCAGCAGCCAAAGAAGATACAGGAGCGGGAAAAGGCAGACTGCATCTAAATGCAACCAGCACTGAGTCCTCATTGACTTCTTCCACATGACTACCTCATCTCAGTCACAACAGCATGCTCCCCTGAGCTTTCCAGAACAGCATGCTCCCCTGAGCTTCCCAGAACAGCATGCTCCCCTGAGCTTCCCAGAACAGCATGCTCCCCTGAGCTTTCCAGAACAGCATGCTCCCCTGAGCTTTCCAGAACAGCATGCTCCCCTGAGCTTCCCAGAACAGCATGCTCCCCTGAGCTTTCCAGAACAGCATGCTCCCCTGAGCTTTCCAGAACAGCATGCTCCCCTGAGCTTTCCAGAACAGCATGCTCCCCTGAGCTTTCCAGAACAGCATGCTCCCCTGAGCTTCCCAGTTCATCCTTCTCAGTCTATTCATCCAGCATGAGCTCTTTACCATATTCATCAGCCTACAATGTCTCTTACCTTTCCTTGTTTAAAGTCTCCTCACTATATACTCTCGCCTGCAGCCTTGATCTCCTCTTTCATATAACTACCATAGGCCTTCATGTGCTTACATTGGATTTGCGTTCAAACATGTTCTTCATTAAACTTTGAGCACATAGAAGAGCATCTTCTTCGTGTATTATGTGTGCTGAAAATGCAGTCAAGTTGATTTTAACTCTTCAAAGGAAAATAACCCTCACCTATGACTTAGAACTGTTGATTGGGTAGGGGTGCCTAGGCAAGACATAAAATGCTTAAAGCGCTGGCAGATATTAATCAGTTTATGACTGATTTAAAAGATAAGAACTTCTGATTTGGGGAAGACTAACGATGTGGAAATATCGCGCATGCAATACGCCTGAAGAAGAATTTGAAGTGTGGCAGTAATTTAGACTACTGAAGTAGTCAAATAAAAATCCAAACTGGAATTGAAGCCAGGTAATGAAGGTCACCATGATACTGGTTCTAGGAGTAATAACAACAGCAAAGGAGGTTAAAATCAATGGCTGGGGCGTGGGGAGACCCATTGTGTGACTCCCCTTCTCATGGCAGAGAATAATGAGGGTCCAGCTGTGGAGGGAGTAGCGTGGTTTCTGGAGACTTGCTACTGTCTGCTGACAGCTGAGTGCATGGGGGAGAGGCAGAAGGAAGTGGGGCTTGAAGCCGAGGGATAATAGGTGTACCCGTCAATAATGAGCTCACAAACCGCACAAGTCAGCTTTACGTCTGCCGAATTTTAATAAAAGTACAGATTGTTTTTCAAAAATTTTTAATAGTCCAATGAATACCACTTGACTAAATAAATGGTAAGTACTGCTGACTGTATGCTAGAGTTGAACATGAAATGGCTTGATTTTTCAATTGTTTTCCACAGTCATTCTGACTGTCCCTCACAACTTTGGGATTTTTGCCAACTAGGGAACTATTATTTTTCAAATCATTAGTAAATTATATAGTTACTGTGATGGAGGAAGGTCATTGGCCAATAAAGAAACTGCTTGGCCCTGTGGGTGGAGTAAACAGAACAAAATGCTGGGAGGAAGAGGAAGTGAGGTCAGAGTCTCTACATCTCTCCTCTCCGGAGCAGACACACGGAGCCTGAGAGAGACGCCATGCCCCGCTCCCGGGATGAGCCATGCCCCGCTCCCGGGCAGACACACGGCATGAAGCTCCAACCCAGGATGGACTAGGCTAGAATCTTCCCGGTAAGACCGGTTCTCACAGATTATTAGAGATGGGTTGATCGGGATGTGAGAATTAGCCTGTAAGTGCTAGAGCTAAAGGGCCAAGCAGTGCTTAAAAGAATACAGTGTCTGTAATTATTTTGGGGCATAAGCTAGCCGAGCAGGTGGCCGGGGTGCTGGGAATGCAGCCCCGCCACCCCAATTACTACATTACTGAGTCTTGTCCAGGAATTTTTCCAAATGCAAAAATCTGTCAATGGCTTCCGCTTTGCTGTTAAGTAAACATTTGTAATTAGGATATAAAAAAATTCAATTCCCATAATACATTGAGAGGTCTAGGGCTGTTGTGTACAAGGGACCCCAGGGCTGTTTCTCTGAACATATGCAACGATGTCTTTGATAGCATGAACAAACGGGATCAGAGGTTCCTACAAGCTGTTTCTGATTATTCTAATTTGCAGGCAGCTTGTCCGGTTGAGGACTGTCCTCAGTGACTCTCCAGGTAGCTTTGGGGACTTCTGTTTCTTCCAGGGTGCTGGCCTGGTCTCACTCTTGGCACTTTGGCTTGTCTAAGAGTGAGTCTCAGCAGTTTGACTTGTTCACATTTTGGGAAGGGGGGCCTAGAGAGTCTGGTCAGTTTCAGGTACTTCCTGAAGCTATTTGGAACTGTTTACCTTCCTACTTAAGGACTTTGCAGAAGGATGGATTGTTTCAATCTTGGAGAAAACTGTTATAGAACACTCAGGGAATTCAGATGAACTCAGCTTCCCCAGCCTTGCTTTGCAGGTTGTGACTGTGCTGAATTAATCCAACATATAGATTTTGAAAATGCCTTGACTTCAAAATTTAAGTCAACATATATGTTAATTTGGAGAAGAGGTTTTGCTTTTGTTTCCACGGAAAAGAAGAGGCTGTAGATTCATTCTGGGTTAAGAAAAATCAGGTTTGATCAAGGAAGACACCATGAAATCTCCTATAGGAGCCAATGGCCCAGAGGTTTTTGGTTAAATGTGTCTAAAGAAACATGATCAAAATAACTTAGGAAATTGGTCGTTAGTACACATGTAATATTTACGGACTTTTGTTTTATTATAAAAGTAGCATATATTCAACCTGGAAACTTGTAAAACCTAGAAAAAAGCAAGTTGAAAAATTGAAAAAGACCCAGAGCAAAACCAAAACCAGCCCAAAGTAGACAGAAGACAGGAAACCATAAAACAAGAGTGGAAGTAACCCTTAAAATCAGACCTAAATACTGATTACCAATGGTTGTTAATATCACACAAAAAAGATGTCCAGAGATTTGTGCAAATGTATATGAATTGCAACTCTAAATACATTTCCACAAAAAAATATTATTGATGATAATGAAAATTTTTATAAATTTTACAATGATTTTATGTTACTTTTACCTTGATAGTCAAACCATGAAATATTTTAAAAGTTAAAATTAATAGCACATACTTTAAATGTACTGTATGTTATTAATCCTTTTTTTTTAAAGAAATGTATTATTGTCATTTTACAGGAAGCAACTAAAGTGCTGTACTGAAGAACAGGCTGAAAACAAAACTATAAGAACCGCGTATGTATGAACTATTTTGCTACTCAACAGGAAAAAGCCCACAGTGTTTTCAATGAAATGATGCTAAAGTCCTTTAGTATTTTTATAATATTTGACATGTAATCATTATATTTAATCCAAAATTTCAGATTTCTTCAAAATACAAGTTTCTGTTGATTCCTTAAACTTGTATGTTCTTATTTCATTAAAAATTATAGGAATCTCACATCTGGAAGCAAATACTCCACCTCCAAGTACCATCAAAGCAGAGAATCCTTGAAGGAGTTGACAAAGTGAGGTGTAGTGGCTCAGGTCTTTAATCCTAGTGTTGAGGAGTCAGAGGCAGAAGTCTCCTCACAGTGAGTTCAAGGCACGCTAGGCTCCATAGTGTGGCTATCTCCATAGTGCGGCTCTCTCAGAAACAAAACAGGCAAACAAAATAAACTAATCTTTCCTGGTTAGTTTATTTTTGAATCCTTCACAAAGCTCAAGTTTCCAAAGGATGAAGTCATGGGACTTTCTGGCAGTCTTGGTGGTAAGATTGTTCTGGACTTTCAGCAGGCTGAACACTTGTCTTTCAGATCTGCAGGTATTCTGGGAATCCCAAAAGGAAGAAGAGTTTTCTTAGTGTCCCTAAAATTGGCTCTCAGAATTTTTAGTTTCCTCTTAGTCTTCTTTGCCATTCAAAACTATCTCTACTGAGTGTGTGTTCTGATTCCAGAGATCAACAGAATAAAATAATAATAATAAAAAGATAAACCAACCAACCAAAAACCTTTATTTTCCAAAGTGACAAACTGGAGAATTCAGAAAGGCACAGATTAATAAGGTTACCCAAAAGCCTTCAGACTATTCAAATGTAACTTGTCCTCAGAAAATATTAAAGGGACTGATTAACTTGGTGGAATGCCCATTAAAGGCCTGGCAGCCATTTGTGGCAGGTGCAGATGGATCTCAAAATGAATCTGGGATAGTTGATAAAATTCTATGAAGCCCATGCATTTGTCTCTTGCATACCATCTTCCGGGTACCATCTCCCAATATGTTCACCTTTGACCCCTGTTAGACATCCTTGGAAGTGAAAAGGAAAAGAGACAAGGTTGGGGGAGGCAGGCAAACTTCTGCCAACACACCTGAGAAAATTGTCTTTGTTCTGTTTCTCACGGGGATGTACCTAAAGCCAGATATAAAAACATAAATTTTGGCTAAGACAAAGTACAAAGAGAGATACCACACAAATATGTAACATGTTTCAAAGTAAAGTCACCTAAAAGCATAAAGATTACAAGATTTTTTTCAGAAGCTGATCTTTGGAGATGGCTGTACTTAGAAGCCACATTTCAAAGCAGAGGGGATAGCAAACACCAGCTTCTAATTCCAAGCCAAGAGAAAAGGACTTACACTTGGCTCATGGAAAACGTAATATATGTTCCTGAAGGACAAGGTGTGCAAGTGTTGGTGACCCAAGACTTCCATCAGAGAACAGGTAGCAATCTCTTGTCTTGAAGGGCAGAACTTGCATGGTGCAGCATCTCCCGATGCACAGGGGTGAGCTTTGTATGAACTTCTCTGTGTGTGTTTGTGTGTGTATGTATGTGTGTGAGAGATGAGGGGTGGAAGAGAGGGAGAGAGAGAGAGAGAGAGGTGGGGGCAGCAAGCAGGAGAGAGTCTAACAGTGAGAAGCATGGTCTAGGAGGGCTGCCTGGAAGGGAAGGTGACTGGACAAGGAAGCAATGCATGACTAGAAGCAGTAGAAAATTCCAGTCGCAGCTGGAATATGACGGAGTCATGACTTTGCGGGAGAGGTCCTTGACAGGAGGTTTGCAGAAGACATGGGAAAGCTCCATGACAAACTTGCCTTGTCAGAGGATAGTGTTGGTACTTGTGACATTCCCCCAGGAACTGAACACTTTCATACCGTCTTAGTCACTTACTGACAGCCTGCGAAGCGTGGTCCTGATGGGGTTGAGGAAGCCAAACACACCTCTATTCCATGCTGAGATGTACAATCAGGCTTCCTAAGGCCAGTCCCTTCTACTTTCCATTCACGGTACCTCATTTCTGATAGAAAATGAAATCCCGAGGTTTGTAATTTACCCTCTCTGGGGCAAATCTGGGTTCTGGGAGAGATGCGTGTGTGGTAAAGGCCACACAATTAGCACCGTATGTAGCTCTTTCTCTAAGTTTAGTTTCATCCACTGGAAATTTTTTGCCAGTTTTTTTTCCCTGTAGACATTTAATCAAGAGGTTTTATAATATGATACTTGGCAGTAAAAAGGATTTCTAAAAGCTTTCTTTTTTGCCACAGCCTTGCTAAAAGCTGCTAATTTAACTGTCCTAGCTGTTGGATGTTTGTTTTTTTAAGAGCTTTCTAAAATTATCGTATTACTTTCCCATAATAGATAATGGAAAAAAATCACAATTTAATCTCTACTTTTTTATATTTAGCCAGCTTTTAGGAATCCACAGGCAATGCCAATTCATATGTCTCAATTCATATACTAGCCTCCTTTTTTCTTTTGAATTTCTTGTTTTTAAATCATTTTTCTCTGACATTTTTGCCCTAGATAATGATATTTTAATTCTTAAAATAAGTTTAAATATTAGAATTCGCTATTCTATTCGGCTGCTGGAAGAAAAATCACTCTGTGTATATGAATAAAACATTCTGACAGAAGCAGCTTCTGAGAGGAAAGTGTTTTCATTTGTTTTCTTTCTCATGGTTCAAGGGTCCTGCAACTCATGTTGAGAAATCAAAACAAGAATCACATTGTACTGATAGGAAACAGAAAAGAATGAAGGCATGCTAGTGTTCAGCCTGCTTTCTTTATTTTTATACAGCCAGGATCCCCAACCTGGAGAATGAACTTTCCCACAGTTGAGTGTTCCATGCCCAATTGCTAGGCCTCCTTAGCCTCCTTATTCCCCAGGGAAAGGTGAGTGGGCTAGCCACCCATTCTGCATCCCTACAATGCACGACAATCAAGACATAATAGGGAGTCAAGTCAAAGCAGGAACTCAGTTTATTACTGAGAGGATCAGCTTATTATATAGGTTAAGTGACATCTTGTGATGTGGGGGTACCTCCAGCCAATGAGAGACAGCCAAGCCCTTCCTCTGGCTGAAGGGGCATCTACCTGGATTTTTCTGTCTCATCCTCACTCAGTTCCTTCAAACTCGAGCCAGGCTTTTCTCTGTCCTGCAGGCCTCGAGGTACAGGTCCTAAGATAATTTTGGCCCAACATCTTTTCCTTTTGTTTTATATCCCACCTCCTACTCCAGTCACCAAGTCAGAATAGCCCACCAGGGAGAGAGAATGGGTCAGGACCACCACTACCTGGAGTTTCAGTCTGGATACCCCCAAATTGAGAGTTCATCCGTGAGATGAGATGTATTGAGCCTATCATACTGTACTCGAAGGGCCATGAATTGTACCTGTTGTATCTGTTTTTGGAATGCTTGTTTCAGCCTTTGGAGTGAAAAGACAGCCATGGGGTGAAAAGACAGATCAATAAACAAATAGCAAGAGCCCAATTAGGGAAGAGATGAGTGTGGTAAATCATGGGGACCAATTAAACCGGGTCTCATACAAGGTCCTTGATTTAAATGAATCAATATCTTTTCTTAACTCATCTAGGGTTCTTGTAACTATCCCTGAATGACCCGCATAGAAGCAACATTCTTCCCTAAGTGCCCTGAAAATTCCTCTCTGTTCCATAAACAGCAAGTCCAAGCCTCTCCTATTTTGTAAGGTTACCCTTGCTAAGGAATCCAAAGACTTTTGTAAATAACATAATGCAGCCTCTGTCTTTTCTAATTGCATCCAGCCCAGTCTGCTCAAATCCCCAGGAAGAACAATTGTTATCAGGAGCTGCCCGGTGGTTTCTAATGGCAGAGGCAGTCCAGTTGCTTCCTGGGCAGACATAAAAGGGCATCTGCAGGAAGACATGTCTCCTAAGGACATGAGAACACCCAGGCTCATTAGGGTAAGATGCTTGGGGTAGGGTGCACCCTGAAAGCCTCTACATTCAGGTCTCCCACCATGCTCCAGTTCCCACACGCCAAACATCACAGAGGTCAAACATCAGATCAGTCCACCACATCCAGGGTGTCCTCATCTGAGAAGTTTGGTTTAGGATCCCTCCTAAACCATCACTCAACAGGATCCACGTCACCTTCTGTGGTTGGTGGGGGGCTGGACCTTGATCTCTCCGGGAGAAGAGTTAACATGATTACTGCCAGGAGGATCATCTGAAATAAAAAGGACACTTTCCTCAAGTGTCAGTGTCTCTTGGGCAGTTGTTACTTTTCTTTTCTTGTGTTTGAATTTAGGGGTTGTCCACCATAATCTCTTTCTTTCTTTATTGGCCATTTCTTGGTCTTCCCCGTTGTCCTGAGAGGAGGGGAGAATTTCTAAGTTACTGAGCAGGCAGCCGTATAGGTGTTCCCCTCTGTTTGGGAAAACACATCCGTATCCTAGGCCCTGTGTCAACAAATGGTCTGGGCCCCTCCATTGGTTAGTAAGAGGATCCTTCCTCCTATCCTTTAGGCAGGGCCTTTTTAGTAGAGATCCCCAATGTTTCTGAAATCTATTTTGTTCATCTGATTTTTGAAAATTTAAAACATTGATGGTTTACCTTTTGCAGTTGTAGATGGGGGAAGACTTCTTCCCCTTTTTGTTTTATAAGGACCTCTTTGAGTTATTGTTGATGTCTTTCTACAATCACTTGACCCTGTGGGTTGTATGGGATCCTGGTGATATGGGATATATTCCATCTCTGGAAGAATTCTAATAATGTTTTACTTATAAAACAGGGGCCGTTGTCAATCTTGACCTGTTGTGGTCGTCCCAATGTAGCAAAACATTGTAAGAAGTGGCTTTTGGCATGGGTTGCCTTTTCCCCTGAGTGGGCCTTAGCCAAGCATGCCTTAGAATAGGTGTCTATGGTCACAAACATATATTTTAATTTGCCAAATGGAGGGTAATGTGTTACATGTTTGCCAGATGATATTGGGCCCTAACCATTTTGGGTTCATCCCTGGCTCTTGTAAAAAGGGAGTGGGTATGGAGAAACTGTTGGCAAGTCTCACATGTATCGACAAATTTCTCTAATTCTTTTGCAGGGATCTGGGGGTATGGGTATTTGAGTCCTCTCTAGTTGACAAGAGTTAAGCCATGCATTTGGGTAGCATTTTATATGGGCGGAGTTGAGACCTCTATGAGACAGGACCCTGAAGCTGCAGCATCCGCAGCAGCATTCCCTTGGGAAATGAAGCCAGGGAAGTTTTAGTGTCCTCTGAGATGTTGAATGTATAAGCGTTTTTCTCCCTTCTAAGAGCGATCTGAGTTGTATCATCAAGGCAGAAATAGGATTAGCATCCAATCTGATATAGACAGGGTAAGTGTGGCATTAGGTTCACCACATAAGAGCTGTCTGAATAGAGGTTGCAGGGTTCTGGGACCTCTTGTAGGGCAATATATATGGCCATCATTTCCTTATATTAAGCAGATCCTCCACAAGGGAGAATTTTGGTAATCTTTGTCTCGGCCCCCCCACCCCCGCAGGGAAAACTACAAAGGTGACCGCATTCTTCCCACCATCTGTGCAATCAGTGAGTGTTTTTGTCAGGGGCCTAGAAGAAAAGACTAAGGGGACTCTCCAGTGTATTTCTTGATATAGCTTCACTAACCAGGACTCCCCAAAGTGAATGTCCAGGGTCCCCAGAAATCCCTCCAGGGTGAGGTTCAATCGAGAACAATGTCTGGCTGCCCATTCTAAATCCTTAATTTTGGATGGAATTATTAATTTAGAGGACTTTTTTTCCATAATGTTGAAGGGATGTGTCCTGATTTTTGTGATCATATAAGCTATTTGATCGACTAGAGAGTACACTCTGGGAGTGCCCTCCTGGGTGGTGTCCACCCATTGTAGTGACTGCTGAACAATGGCAGCCGGCATGGTCTTTTCCCCTAATAATATCCAGCCTTGGATTGGAATGTTAGGATTATATCTCACCAAAGAGCTGATGGAGCACATTGAGGAATTCAGGGAGTGCCTGACATGGGGTAAGGAAATGATCTTATAAGGTTGCCTCCTTTTTAGATCTTATAACACATCTAGTCTCACAGTCTCTAAGGCAAACAGGGCCTCACCCAATTCATTTGTACCAGTATCTTTTGCATGGGAGAGGATATTTTGTAATCCCGATAAAGTGAGAGACTCAGGCAGGATTAATTGGGGTCCATTCACTTTGACTTGAGTGAGTATTAACTGGTCACCTGCCCCTCCATCTTCTTTGTTTCTCACATGGCATACTCTCTCTGCTTTAAACTTTCTGCCCCCAGAGTCCCCCCATCTTAATTTTTGTCTGACCTATATTCTATCTCTGTTCCCTTAATGCTCTATGACAAATGGCCCCTTTCTATCTTTCTAGCTTCCAAATGTACACCAAATTAAACACAGAAAACAAAAGATTTTTAAAGCCAGGAGAAACATATGAACATGCAACTTTTGTCTCTCTGAGCCATGCTATATAATTTTTTCCAATAAACTGTTCTGCTAACGTTATGTCAACTTGACATAGGCTAGAGAAACCTAGCCTATTTAACCTCAATTAAGACTGGGCTGTAGACAAGCCTGTAGAGCATTTTCTTAATTAGTGATTGATGGGGGAGATCCTAGGCCACTGTGGGTAGGGCCACTCCTGGGCCTGGTGGTCTCAGTTTCTATAAGAAAGAAGGCTGAGTGAGCCATGGGGAACAAGCCCATAAGTAGCAACCTTCCATTGCCTCTTCATCGGCTCTTGCCTTCAGGTTCCTGCTCTGTTTGAGTTCCTCTCCTGACTTCCTTTAGTGATGGGCTATGGATGTGGAAGCATAAGCCAAAAAAGCTCTTTCCTCTGCCAGCTTGCTTTTTGTCATGCTGTTTCATCATAGCAACATTAACCCAAACCAAGACATTATCTATACCACCTGAATCAGAAAAACCTATACCTTGATTTGACCCATTCTATGGATAGTCAGAAAACTCTTATCTGTAGGGTCCAGACTCATCAGTGGGTGTTTTCAGCTCGCTCATGCGGGCTCCAAATACCAAGAACATCAATTTGCCAGTGAAAGAAACTCTACCATTTATTTATTCTGACTTCTTTCTAGATAGCCATTATATAAATTGTGTAATATCAAAGGAAAGTGCCTTCCAGAAGACAAGCAATAAGTGCTTGGATGCTTGGTATCCCATTCATAGGACATAATAAATTAAGTAGCTGCATTATTATGAATCAATGTTTGAATACTTATGGAAACTGCACTGCCAGGAACACTATTTGCCCATGAGTGCTGACTTTGTTTGACTAGCTCCTTCTGGTTCAGGGTTATATGAGGATTTGACAAACTGTGTATCTTTAAATTAGAAGAAATCTCTAAGTAAATTAAGTAATAGAATAATGAAAAATTTCTTACACTATATATTTTTCATATAAAAAGATGTTTCCAAATTATTCCAGAAACGGTACTTCATCCTGACTTACAGCCCTCATGTTTTAAATAGCACTGTATAAAATCAACACTCAGTTACAGAACAAATAGTTATAGTTGCTATGGCAATGGAATCTGTGCCTATAAGCAGAGAAAGTAATTCCTTTTGGGTAAGGTATTTGTTACGAGTGTATCTGGTTACATGACAAGAGCATTTTCACAGTTTTTTTAGAGAAATTTATGTATTTAGACGGATGAGCCTTTGTATATGCAAATTCTTTCTAAGAAAAAATATACAACTTAAAATTTCTTGTGTGCTTACAACCTGAAATTAATTCTCACTGATAAAAGATTTAATTTCATTTTTAATATTTATTATAATATGAGATAAATAGCTTTACCATAGTAAATGTATAGTATACCTAGTGAAAGAACCAAGGAGCCAAACCAGTGCCATGACAGGCTCCTAATAGCCCTGCAAGGGAACAGGCCTCAGTTTTGGTTTATTGAAATTGAAAAAGCAGTTCTTGGAAAGACCATAACTCAGGGGCAACCAATCAGTAAGTACCCCACAGCCTTATGCAAGCTCAAGACTGCTAAATATAATGGTTGTAGAATATCATTTTAAGGCATGTTGCTTTTATTTATGCTATACTTGTTTAACTCTGTGAAGCTGTGACTCTTTGCTTGTCTAAAACACTTGATAGTCTAATAAAGAGCTGAACTGCCAATAGTGAGGCAGGAGAAAGGATAGGCGAGGCTGGCAGGCAAAGAGAATAAATAGAAGGAAAAATCTGGAAGGGGGAGGAGCAAGAAGAGAACAAGGAGAGGAGTCAGGGACCAGCCACACAGCAAGCCATGGAGTCAGAGTGAAAGTAAGATATACTGAAGAAAGAAAAGGAAAAAGCCCATAGGCAAAAGGTAGTTAAGTTTAAAAAAAAAAAAGCTGGCAAGAAACAAGCCAAGCTAAGGCCAGAAATTTATAAGAAAGAATAAACCTCTGTGTGATTTATTTGGGAACTGGGTGGTGGGCCCCTCAAAGAACAAAAGAGCAAAGAGCCCCAAAGAATAAAAAGAATAAAAGCAAAAAACAGACAACTACAGATAGCTTCTCTCACACTACTGCTGAAAGTTCCTAACCACTAAGCCACAAAACAATCCTGTAGCAACCCATAAACCTTGTGTCTAAACCCAAAGCAGGGCCCAGACTAGCTGATCTTTAAGACATAGTGATTTTAGATATTTAAAAGCATTTAAATTTCCAGAATATTGACGTTAATTATTTTGTTTTTTTAAAATTTATTTATTTATTAAAAATTTCTGTCTCTTCCCCACCATCGCCTCCCATTTCCCTCCCCCTCCCCCAATTATGCCCCCCCTCAGCCCGAAAAGCAATCAGAGTTCCCTGTCCTGTGGGAAGTCCAAGGAACCCCCACCTCCATCCAGGTCTAGTAAGTTGAGCATCCAAACTGCCTAGGCTCCCACAAAGCCAGTGCGTGCAGTAGGATCAAAAACCCATTGCCATTGTTCTTGAGTTCTCAGTAGTCCTCATTGTCCGCTATGTTCAGAGAGTCCGGTTTTATCCCAGGCTTTTCCAGACCCAGGCCAGCTGGCCTTGGTGAGTTCCCAGTAGAACATCCCCATTGTCTCAGTGTGAGGGTGCACCCCTTGCGGTCCTGAGTTCCTTGCTCGTGCTCTCTCTCCTTCTGCTCCTGATTTGGACCTTGAGATTTATGTCTGGTGCTCCAATGTGGGTCTCTGTCTCTGTCTCCTTTCATCGCCTGCTGAAGGTTAATATTCAGGAGGATGCCTATATGTTTTTCTTTGGGTTCACCTTCTTATTTAGCTTCTCTAGGATCACTAATTATAGGCTCAATGTCCTTGGTTTATGGCTAGAAACCAAATATGAGTGAGTACATCCCATGTTCCTCTTTTTGGGTCTGGCTTACCTCACTCAGGATAGTGTTTTCTATTTCCATCCATTTGCATGCAAAATTCAAGAAGCCCTTGTTTTTTACTGCTGAGTAGTACTCTAATATGTATATATTCCATACTTTCTTCATCCATTCTTCCATTGAAGGGCGTCTAGGTTGTTTCCAGGTTCTGGCTATTACAAGCAATGCTGCTATGAACATCATAGAGCATATACTTTTGTTGTATGATAAGGCCTCTCTTGGGTATATTCCCAAGAGTGGTATTGCTGGGTCCAGGGGTAAGTTGATCCCGAATTTCCCGAGAAACCGCCACACTGCTTTCCAAAGTGGTTGCACAAGTTTGCATTCCCACCAGCAATGGATGAGTGTACCCCTTTCTCCACAACCTATCCAACAAAGGCTATCATTGGTGTTTCTTATTTTAGCCATTCTGACAGGTGTAAGATGGTATCTTAAAGTTGTCTTGATTTGCATTTCCCTGATCGCTAAGGAAGTTGAGCATGACCTTAAGTGTCTTTTGGCCATATGAAGTTCTTCTGTTGAGAATTCTCTGTTCAGCTCAATGCCCCATTTTATAAATGGGTTGATTAGCCTTTTACGGTCTAGTTTCTTGAGATCTTTATATATTTTGGAGATCAGACCTTTGTCAGTTGCGGGGTTGGTGAAGATCTTCTCCCAGGCAGTGGGTTGCCTTTGTGTCTTAGCGACAGTGTCCTTTGCTTTACAGAAGCTTCTCAGTCTCAGGAGGTCCCATTTATTCAATGAGGTCCTTAATGTCTGTGCTGCTGGGGTTATACGTAGGAAGTGGTCTCCTGTGCCCATGTGTTGTAGAGTACTTCCCACTTTCTCTTCTATCAGGTTCAGTGTGTTCGGACTGATATTGAGGTCTTTAATCCATTTGGACTTGAGTTCTGTGCATGGTGATAGATATGGATCTATTTTCATTCTTCTACAGGTTGACATCCAGTTTTGCCAGCACAATTTGTTGAAGATGCTCTCTTTTTTCCATTGTATAGTTTTAGCTCCTTTATCGAAAATCAGGTGTTCATAGGTTTGTGGGTTAATGTCAGGGTCTTCTATTCGATTCCATTGGTTGACTTCTCTGTTTTTATGCCAATACCAAGCTGTTTTCAATACTGTAGCTCTGTAGTAGAGTTTGAAGTCAGGGATGGTAATGCCTCCAGACAATCCTTTGTTGTATAAGATTGTTTTGGCTTTCCTGGGTTTTTTGTTTTTCCAAATAAAGTTGATTATTGTCTTCACCAGATCTGTGAAGAATTTTGATGGGATTTTGATGGGGATTGCATTGAATCCCCATTGCATTGAATGGGGATTGGGCTTTTTTTGGAAGGGAGATTTTTGATAATGGTTTCTAGTTCTTCGCGACCAACAGGTCTATTTAGATCATTCACCTGGTCTTGGTTTATCTTTGGTATGTGGTACTTATCTAAAAAAATGTCCATTTCTTTTGCATTTTCTAGATTTGTGGCATACAGGCTTTTGTAGTAAGATCTAATGAGTCTCTGAATTTCCTCTGTGTCTGTGGTTATGTCCCCCTTTTCATTTCTGATCTTATTTATTTGCGTGTTCTCTCCCTGTCGTTTAATTAGTTTGGATAGGGGTTTGTCGATCTTGTTGATTTTCTCCAAGAACCAACTTTTTGTTTCAGTGATTCTTTGGACTGTTTTCTGTGTTTCTATTTTGTTGATTTCAGCCCTCAGTTTGATTATTTCCAGTCTTCTCCTCCTCCTGGGCGCGTCTGCTTCTTTTTTTTTTCTAAAGCTTTCAGGTGTGCTGTTAAGTCTCTGATGTATGCTTTCTCTGTTTTCTTTAGGTGGGCACTTAGTGCTATGAACTTTCCTCTTAGCACTGCTTTCATAGTGTCCCATAGGTTTGAGTATGTTGTCCCTTTATTTTCATTAAATTCAAGGAAGACTTTAATTTCTTTCTTGATTTCTTCCTTGACCCAGGTGTGGTTCAGTAGTGGACTGTTCAGTTTCCATGAGTTTGTCGGCTTTCTGAAGGTAGGATTGTTGTTGAATTCTAACTTTAATCCATGGTGATCTCATAAGACACAGGTGGACACTGATTTTTTTTTTTGTATCTGTGGAGATTTCCTTTGTTTCCTAGTATGTGGTCAATTTTTGAGAAGGTTCCATGAGCTGCAGAGAAGAAGGTATATTCTTTCCTGTTTGGGTGGAATGTTCTATAGATGTCTGTTAAGTCCATTTGCTTCATTACCTCCAATAATTCTCTTAATTCTCTATTAGGTTTCTGTCTGATTGACCTGTCCATTGCTGAGAGAGGTGTATTGAAGTCTCCTACTACTAGTGTGTGTGGTTTGATGTCTGTCTTGAGTTTTAGTAAT
Organism: Microtus oregoni; assembly: GCF_018167655.1. NCBI lineage: Eukaryota > Metazoa > Chordata > Mammalia > Rodentia > Cricetidae > Microtus > Microtus oregoni. The sequence goes on along the minus strand of NW_024543829.1, from coordinate 4,311,641 downwards.
ATTTCTTTTACATAAGTGGGTGCTTTTATATTAGGGGCGTAAATATTCAGGATTGAGACGTCATCCTGATGAATTGTTCCTGTTATGAGTATAAAGTGTCCATCTCGATCTCTTCTGATTGATTTTAGTTTGAAGTCAGTTTTGTTAGAAATTAATATGGCCACACCTGCTTTTTTCTTAGGACCATTTGCTTGAAAGACCTTTTCCCAACCCTTTACTCTGAGTAGATGCCTGTCTTTGTGGTTGAGATGTGTTTCTTGGAAACAGAAGAATGTTGGATCCTGTTTTCGTATCCAATCTCTTAGCCTGTGCCTTTTTATAGGTGAATTGAGACCATTAATATTAAGTGATATTAATGACCAGTGGTTGTTTATGCCAGATATTCTTATTGTTTTTGGAAGTAGAATTTGTGTGTCTCCCTTCTTTGAGTTGTGCTAGTGAAGGGTCGCTAGATGCCTCAGTTATTGTAGGCAGTGTTGGCAATGTTGGATTCCTTGGGTTGCGATTTTCCTTCTATTATTTTCTGTAGGGCTGGATTCATGGCTACGTATTGTTTAAATTTGTTCTTATCCTGGAATGTCTTGTTTTCTCCATTTATAGTGAATGAAAGCTTGGCTGGGTATAGTAGTCTGGGCTTGCATCCATGGTCTCTTAGCTTCTGCAGTACTTCTATCCAGGACCTTCTGGCTTTCATTGTTTCCATAGAGAAATCAGGTGTAAGTCTGATCGGTTTACCTTTATAAGTTACTTGGCCTTTTTTCCTTTGCAGCTCTTAGTATTCTTTCTTTAACCTGTATATTTTGTGTTTTGATTATTATATGGTGAGGGGATGTTTTTCTTTGATCCAGTCTGTTTGGTGTTCTGTATGCTTCTTGAATATTCAAAGGAATATCTTTCTTTATGTTGGGAAAGTTTTCTTCCATAATTTTGTTCAAAATATTTTCTGGGCCTTTGAGCTGTGACTCTTCTCCTTCTTCTATTCCTATTATTCTTAGGTTTGGTCTTTTTATTGTGTCCCATAATTCCTGAATGTTTTGTGATGAGAATTTGTTGGCTTTGCAGTTTTCTTTGATCAGAGCGTTTATTTTCTCTATGGTGTCCTCAGAATCTGAGATTCTTTCTTCTATTTCTTGTATTCTATTGATTAAGCTTGTTTCTGTAGGCTCTGCTCGTTCACCTAGATTTTCCATATCCAGCTGGTCCTCAGTTTGTGTTTTCTTCCTTGCTTCCATTTCAGTTTTCAATTCTTGATCCGTTTGCATTACCTGTTTGATCATTCTTTCTTGGTTTCCCAGGGTATTATGTACGTATTTACTCATTTCTTCAAATTTTTGGTTATACTTCTCATCCATTTCTCTTTGATTTAATTGTAGTGGGGTGATCTGCTCTCGGTGTTGCGCGCGGTCCCTGCGGCCTGCTTCTGCTGCCACGACGGTTCCCGCCGCCTGTGGCCTGTGTCCTCTGCTGCCGCTCTGGTCCCAGCCGGTCCCAGCCGGTCCCTGCCGGCTGCGGAGGGCGTCCTCCGCTGTCCGGTGTTCCCGCAGTCCGGTGTTCGGGCCGCCTCCGAAGTCCTTTGTTAACGTTAATTATTTTGAAAGCAAGTAAAATTCTGTAGTAGCCAGGCCAATAAAAACAATCTACTAAAATTATCAAAAAGTCTATGCTTTCAAACATCTGTCCACACTCTCACTCAGTGCTATGAGTTGCAAGTCTTCTGTCTTGCCTGATCAGGAAATGGATGTGACTTCATAATCTGTATCCAACTATGAACAGCTGCTCAATAATAAAACTCTACTAACATTCAAGTTTCATCAGTTGGTTTAAATTGAAAAACAAAAAAACAAAAGAACAAAAAAAAGAGGTATCCTTTGGTGAAAAGCCAGAAATTGGTCAACCACTGAACAGGGTTAGTGCAGAAGATTCAGCCACAGCTAGAGAACCTAAACAATGAAAACCCTCCCAAAGGGAGCCTGAATTAAATGAGGAGGAGGATGGTCAGTAGCTTTAAAATGGGCAAATATTTTATGCACAGAACAGGCAGGATGAACTAGACCCCACTGAGAAAGGCAATATAGAAAATGCCATTCACCTACAATTACTATCAGGAACAGTTACAATTAGGAACAGTTACAATCAAGAAAAGTTACAAATCAGTAACAGTTACAATCAGGAAAAGTTACAAATCAGTAACAGTTACAATCAGGAAAAGTTACAAATCAGTAACAGTTACAATCAGGAAAAGTTACAAATCAGTAACAGTTACAATCAGGAAAAGTTACAATCAGTAACAGTTACAATCAGGAAAAGTTACAATCAGTAACAGTTACAATCAGGAAAAGTTACAATCAGTAACAGTTACAATCAGGAAAAGTTACAATCAGTAACAGTTATAATCAGGAAAAGTTACAATCAGTAACAGTTATAATCAGGAACAGTTACAATTAGTAACAGTTACCCTATTGAGTGTTTTCTTATGGTAATTTTAGTGGGCTGTTTTATTGCCCTTTCCACTGAGAATCTGAAAATCTCTTTTGTTCTTCCTACTTTACATCATCCTCCCCCACCCAGGACAAGACTTGAGGTTGCAAACTTAAAAGTGCTCTCTAATTGAGGGACTGGCTCCAAAGTGCTAAGATTTAGCCCTAAGAAGTCCTTTGTTTTGCGATTACTTTTTTTTCTCTTGCTGCCCTCTATGTGAATTTTCTCTGAGAGTTTTCCAAGGGTACAAAACACACAGAAAAACTTATTTAAAGCCGGGAGGTGGTGATGCACGCCTTTAATCCCAGCACTTGGGAGGCAGAGGGAGGCAGATCTTTGTGAGTTCAAAACCAGCCTGGTCTACAAGAGCTAGTTCCAGGACAGGCTCCAAAGCTACAGAGAATCTTGTCTCGAAAAATGAAAAACAAACAAAAACAAAAACAAAAGAAAAAGAAAAGAAAAAGAAACATATTTGGAAAAATCCTGCAAACTGTGATATTCCTGAATCGGGTATTTGCATTTGGCAGCCCAGTCAGGTTGTTTTGAGAATATGGAAATCAACTTGCTTAAGTGCAAATATGAAAACTGTAAAAAACACCCTTGGCTAAGTTAAGGTGTCTCAATCCAGACAGGGGCTGATTCCCCCGTGCAAAGAAAGGCTAGAGACATTTTAAAGGTGAGGCGTGTCTTCATTCCCCAGACTTGCTTGAACTCACACCCATATTCCAGGAGGGATCCTGAAGTGCTGACCTGTGAGATCACCAAGAAGATTTAAAATATTCTTACTGGCGTTTTAAAAGGAAATTCAGTTTTCAATCTTTTGTTTGGTTGTCTTGGTTAGGGTTCTCATTGCCATGATGAAACACTATGACCAAAGCAGCTCTGGGAGGAACAAGCTTATTGGGCTCGCATTCAAATCACCCATCATCACTGTCAGAAATGACAGGAACTAAAAACAGGGAGGGACCTAGAGGCAGGAGCTGATGCAAATGTTATGGAGGAATGCTGCTTACTGGCTATCTCCACATGATTTGCTCAACCTGCTTTCATATAGAAGTTAGAGCCACCAGTCCAGAGGTGGCCCCACCTTCAATTGGTTGAGTCTCTTCACAGAATCATTAATTAGGAGAATGTCCCCACGAACTTGACAACAGTCCTATCTTAGTATGTCATTTTTATTTTCAATGAAATTGAGGCTCCCTCTTTGATAATTCTAGCTCATGTCAAACTGACATAAAACTAGCCAGCCAGTACCATTGCTTTTCTATCGCTCTATGTTGTGAAGCAAGGATGCACCCAGTCACCAGGTTTTCTACAGAAGTGTGGGCCCTCCTTCCTTTTAAGTGGAAGTGACAAATTAAAAGAGAAAAAAAATCATAAAAAGGAAGAAATTAACATGGGATATAATAAGTAATTTATAACAAAGGTGTAAGTAATAAACTTAAAAAGATAAAACTGCCTAGTGGAGGTGCACACTTTTAATCCCAGCACTTGGGATGCAAAGGCAGATGGATCTCTGAGTTCAAGATCAACCTGATCTATAGGGGCTACACAGGGAAACTCTATTTAGAAAAAAAAATCTCATGTCAGAATTATTGAATTTTGGAAATTCAAAAAAATATTGGAAATGATAGATTATTGGAATTTGAACGATGAAAGAGATTACAGTTAGGATACCTGTTTAGCAGACTGCAGGGGACTTCTTTAAAGTGATCAAGTGTTGAATGGCTATAATCTATGATTGCTTGGTATGTACCAGACTTCACAAAAAGTTTTGTAAGCAGTAAATTCACTTAAAAGGAAACCCAGATTAAGAGATTAAATAATGCATCTGTGTTTACCTAGAATGCTAAGTTCACTTTCTTCCTCCTTGCAGGGTAAGCGTACTGAATTGTTGGTTTGAATTGGTGGTACATGTTAGTCATTCCAGAATACCACGGAGGCTGAGGCAAGAGGGGCTTAAATTCAAGACCAGCAAGACTCTCAAAGACAGATAAAGATAATAAAATATGCTGGGTGGTGGTGGTGAATGCCTTTAATCCCAGCACTTGAGAGGCAGAGGCAGGAGGATCTCTGTGAGTCTGATGCCAGTCTGGTCTACAAGAGCTAGTTCCAGGACATGTAGGCCTGTTACACAGAGAAATTCTGTCTCCAAAAACAAAAAACAAACAAACAAAAAAAGAAAACACACTAAATTACTAATAAAAGTGTGGAGCAGATTGCAGGGAGGAGGGTGGGCAGAATGCTGGAAGTTAAGTGACAGATAACAGATAACATGGTGGGAGAACAAAGGCAGTTGTCACTTTTTTTCCATATCTTTTTAAAATTGTTTTTATTGAGCTATACATTTTTCTTTGCTCCTCTCTCTTTCTCCCCATCTCCTTCTACCCTATCTCATGATCCCCACGCTCCCAATTTACTCAGGAAATCTTGGTATATGAAGAAAAAGACTAGTTGAGAAACAATTTGAAAAAAAGTGTTTTCAGCTTTTGAATATATCATACACACACACACACACACACACACAAACACACACACCAGCCACTTTCCAACAGTAGCTTAAGGGTTCCTAGTCCAATACAGTCACAAACTCTAAGTGGTTCTCAACCTTTCTAATGCTGTGACCCTTTAATACAGCTCATGTTGAGGTGACCCCAACCATAAAATCATTTTTTGTTGCTATTCATAACTGTAATTTTGTACTATTAAGGGTTGTTCAAGCCTTAAAAGGCTTGCACCCACAGCTTGAGAACAGTAGCTCTAGGGTTTACTAGCATACAAGATAGAAGACAGCATGGAAACTCATAAATAAGTACAAAGAAACTGTCTAGGCTGTACACTGCAGGGGAACAAGGGTCTATGGGAGGTAGAAGGAAAAAAAGGGGGTGGTGTAGTGGGGTTCAAGATACAATGTATCCTTATGTGAAAGCATTTATATGGGACACAGTAATATGAACAATAAAAAGTAAAAACAAAACAAAAATAAACAACATAAAATATCCTATTCCAAGAGAGAACCACAAAAGAACAGGAGCTTGGTAAAATGCCTTGCCTTGATGCAGGCCAGGATATAAAGAGGAACTTAGAGGAAATGCTCCTTTACTTCCAGTTAAAAACTGCACTAAGATTTTAGTCGAGCAGGCTAAATCCTGGAAGAGACTTGTAAACGTCTCAGGTGCTGCAATAACTGGAGTCTGTCCTAGTCCGTTTTAGAAGCTCCTCCAATGCTTCCTAATGTAGAGGCAGCTTCCCCTTGGCCCCATCTGGCCGGCAGGTTTTTACGAATGGAGCAGAAAGGGGATAGGTCACGAGCAAGACACTCATCTATACTAAAGGAAAGGAGGAAACTTGGCACAAACCCAATCGCTCCACAACCAAAATAAATAAATAAATGAATAAATCAGGGTAATCAACAACTACCGCTATCAAAAGGCCAAAGCTCAAGCTTCCTTATCACTGCTGTGCTAGCCACGCCCTCTACGCCCATTGGCTTGCGGCTTGTACGTCAAAGAAGCATTCTATCTTCTTATTGGGCCAGAAGAGACCTGGGGCGGGGTGCGGAAGGGAGAGCCTGGACACAGCACGTAGCTCCGTCTTGGAGGCGGGGACTGGGGCGGGGTCTGGGTGGGGAGGCGGGGCCTGGGCAGAAAGTAGGGCGGAGCCTGGGCGGATCCGGAGTCCGGGGCGGGCTTTCTGGCGAAGTGGCGGCCATGGCGGCTGCGCGGCGGCAACGGCGGCTGCGACGGAGCGCGCGCCCGGCTTTGAATGAGCGGAGCTGGGGCTGAGCCGGCCGAGCGCGAGCTCGGGAAAAGCCGTGTGCGCGCCCGCGCGCCCGCGCGCGGGCCGGACGAGCGCGTGTGTGTGTGCGCGTGCGCGCCCGTGCGCGCGGCCCGGGGCGGATCGGAGCCTCCGCCGGGCGGGCGGGCAGGGGGAGGGGCAGGTGAGTGTGTGCGGCCTGCGCGCGCCCGCCCGCCCGCGAGTGGGGGCTTGGCTCGACCCCACCCGCCTCCTTTCCACCCGCGGTCCCCCTCTGGGTCGTCCCGTACTTCCTGCCCTCCTGCCTTCCTCTTCGGCCCTCTTCCCGCGACCTCCACGCCGGGCCACCCTGGGGGGGGGGGGGACTGTTTCCGGGTCAGGGTGACCTGTGGGGCGAGCCCGGCGTGGCTAGGAACCGGCTGAGCCCGTGTGCCTTCGACATGCCACGCGCACCGCCTGGGACACCGGCCTGTGCGCTGCCGACCCGGAAAAGCCCCGTGTTGAGTCTTCCCCAAGGGCAATGTGCCTCCTTCCTGTCCTCCCTCTCCGGGCCTCTCACCTCCGGGGCCCGATGTCCCCATCCTCGGAATCCCAGCCCACCCGGCTGGCTCCCACCTCCTGTAGTGTAGAGCTCCTGGCGTGACTCCCGCCGCCGGGCGTGGGATTGCGTAACCAGAAAGCTCGCGTGTTGTTTTGCTCATCTGTGCAGTGGGTATGATTTTCGTTTTTTCCCCCGTCGGCCAGATTCTAGGTGGGTCACGCGAAAGTGAAAATGGTTTCAGTTAGGAAACTCTCCGCGGAGTCATTTCACCAGATGGCCCACCTAGATGGCTGCCCCAGCGGGGTCACATGCGAAGGCCCGATGGTACAGAGACGGTTTTTACTTCCAGCTTGCCAAAACAGCGCTGCTGGTTCTGCTTACTTGCCTCTGCTGGTGACCCGTCGTTTTTCCTGTTTGGGAGCAGGGGGATTTTCATTGGAACCTTGGGGATTTTTAACTTTAGCGAGTTCGGGGCTTCCTTTGAGTCTGTTCTGTGCTGCTGTAGATTGTAGGACGTTGGAGTGTTTGTATGAAAAGGCTCGGGTTGTGAAGAACAGCACTAAATGACGCGTTGAATGGGTATCACTACTTGGCGTAATGAATTGTAGGCTGGATCTTTACTCCAGCATGTGATCAGGGAGCGCAAGGAGGGATTGACTTCATGCAGGATTCTTTTTCTTTATGCTTTCCACCCCGGCTGTAGAGAGATCTTTCTCAGTTGACACAACAGACATCTCATCCTACTTGCTTGATCGGAGATGTCATTTTCTCAAAATTCTTCCTCTGTCATATATAAAGTTTCTGAATTTTGTTAGTCATTTTAAGGACTGCTTTTTAATTCATGTATTTTGGTAGTAGGCTATTTCAATATTGCCTGGTTCTAGAAAGCATTTTATTTTATTTTTTTATTTTTAAAGATTTATTTATTATGTACACAGAGTTCAGCCTCCATGCCTGCAGGCCAGAAGAGGACACCAGATCTCATTACAGATGGTTGTGAGCCACCATGTGGTTGCTGGGAATTGAACTCAGGACCTTTGGAAGAGCAGTCAGTGCTCTTAACCTCTGAGCCATCTCTCCAGTCCTAGAAAGCATTTTAAAGCACCCAAATTACAAAGTAGACCCAAATATTTTCCTAGTTGATAGGGTATTTTAGAAACCAGACTGTAGCGATATGTATACGATTAAACTAATTTCAAACGGAATATGTAGGGAGAGTCAGACCTTGGGATCTCTTCCAATTAATCCTGGTTTATAGGCCATGTTACCTGGGAATGGTGAAACATTTGGACTACATCCCGAACATGTTACGGCCCAAGGAATGCTGGTTCCTTTTCATTCAGGAACTATTTGAGCGCATAAATGCTGGCGCTGCCTAAGATTTAGAGATAAGAAACTGAGGCACACTGGAAGGGTCCTATCTTTCTAGGCTTTTTCTTTTGAATAAAGTAGATGTAGAAAGAAACTCAAGACCACCGAGTAGCAAAGAGGGTTTCTCTGTGCAGGGAAGTGTTTTCTCCTTAAGAGTGTAGCATATGTTACAGAGTGTGCGCCAATATCTCTTCAACCCTTTCTATTTGCAGCGTATGTACAAGTCCTGAGTAAGATTTGTCTACGAGTCAGTATCATTGATAAAGTGTTACTTAATAGCTTGGGTACATTTTCCCCATTTTAGTGAAACTGGTTGGAAATTTTATCCTGGAACTTATATCTCCCCAGATTCATGAGGATGTTTGAGACTAGTTTGTTCTTGGTTTTCAAATTAAATCAATGTAGGTTTGAATGCAAGCAGTTGTATGAATGTGGAAATGTGCTCATTCTGTTTCTGTCTACTAGATGAGGAAATATCTATTCACTAGAAAGAAGTTCTGTAGGTTCAGTTAGCTAGTATTTAGGTGGTGCTTGGTTCATAATGGTTAGTGGATTGTAGGTCTCTTTCATTAATTACAGAAGCAGATTTCTCACAGAATCGGAATACTGCTGTTAAGAGGGAATTCTGTTCTGTAATCAGTAATAATTCGACTTTCTGGTTTTTCACTTAAACTTGAAATCTTATTTCTACTTTTTGTTGGAGTCATTCAAGGTGACGGGTATTACTGATTAGTGACACTTTGGATGTATAAGAAGTGTAGCTCCTCAAGACTGAATGAAGTTTGTTCTCAGCCTAAGGCTGCACCCTGTCACAGTACCAAAATAGTAAATGTCTTTTTTTCCCCCAAAAAATCTTTCAGGAGTTTTTCTTTGCTGTATGTCCTTTCCTAGTGATGTATGCCATTGAGCTATAAAGCTACCTTTTAAATAATTTTTCTGAAAATTTATTTATTTATTTGTTTGGTTTTTTGAGACAGGGTTTCTCTGTAGCTTTGGAGTCTGTCCTGGAACTAGCTCTTGTAGACCAGGCTGGCCTCGAACTCACAGAGATCCGCCTGCCTCTGCCTTCTAAGTGCTGGGATTAAAGGCATGCGCCACTGCTGCCTTTATTATATTTTTTAAAATTTACCCGGAATTTTTATTAATGTATATTGACTGTATAAATTACTGGGCTCCATTATATTTCATTTCTTTATGTAATGCAGTTTGTTTTACCCCCTGCCCCCCATTACTATTGTTCTTCTGGCCCCCATCTTCTTACAAATAGTACCACATCTATTTTCGTGTCTTCCTGAATTGGAAATCAAGCTTGTACAAACGTTGGGGAAAATGCTGTCTTTGTCTTTCTGACTAGCTTATTTTGCTCAGCAATATGGTCTTTATTCCATCCATTTCCTGTGCAGGGCACTAATGCTTACTCAAATTTCTCTTTGGGAAGTTTGCTTTTCTATTTGTTGATAGGTACTTTTGACCAATCAACTTTAATGAAGCCTTAATTCACCATTTTATTCTGTTCATTATACTTATAATGACGCATCAAATATTTCTTTCAAATTTTGTTTTGCAAATGATAACAACGTACCAGAGAAGTATTGGGTAGGGCACATAGGTAGTATATAGATATTACTATGCAGTGAAGTAGAAAAATGTGAAGTTTTTTAGTGGAAAAACACAGGCTAAGAAGACTATTCCACCAAGAGGGTAGGAAACAATATGGACAACATTGGGAAACCAAATAATGCTTGTAAGCCATTGGCATCTCTGAGATTCGTTGAGAAAAAGGAGTCAGCTTTGTTGCAGTTTTTGAAACCAACTACACCACCTTGGGGATATTTGTCACAAATTATGTGCGTGTGTGTGCGTGTGCGTGTGTGTGTGTGTGTGTGTGTGTGTGTGTGTGTGTAGTACTTGAAGGAGATTGGTAATGTGCTCTTGGTTCCCTTTTGTTTAGCATCACTGTTCTTTGCCCTTGCTCAGTAGTGAGCCACCTCCAGCCTTGGACATTGAGTAGGCTATTCAGTTAAGATAGGCAGTCTTCATGTGCACAAAAGTACATGGGCGTTGCTAAGGGAACCTTGTGGAACTTTTCCGTTGTACCTTTAGTAGTCTGCATTCTACTGTTAACCGTAGAACCAGAAAGGACTAGCAGTGCTTCCTCAGAAGGAGCTGCCAGTTACTGACTACAGAGCAGTCAAGCTCAGGGCTATGACAGTTAGTGTGTTTTCCTTGCTTTCTTGTTTTCTTCTTTCCTTTTCTTTACGATTTGGCTGTGTGTATTGAGCTTTTATATTGTGGTATAATATATAAATAATTTATGCAACAAAGCAAGTCCTGTTTTACCACTCAGGTTAAGATACAGATCTTAGTTTCCTAATGTGTCTGTATCTCCCCTCTCATCATGAGAGGCAAATATTTCTTATTATTTAATTTTTAACCTACTAATGTAAAACTTCATTTAGTTGAGGAAACTTCATTATGAGCTATCTTTAAAAACCTGCAAGTTACTGTTGGGTATGATTTGTCCTTATTCTTCAGAGACTAGATTAATAGACTTACTAAGTGCAGGCCCAAGCATCACTGTTTCTTTGAACAGATCACTAAGTTTGCAGACCTGAACTAGATGGGTTTTATCCTTTGCCTGAACTTATTAGCTATGCTTAGAACATGTTAGCTGACTTGACTCAGTTCAGTTTCGCCATCTGTGAAATAATGAGAGTATCTCAAGGTTAAAATGTTGAAAATATTTTTCATAGTGCTATGTTGAGGTGAATCAATTTTTAAAAGGTATAGAAAGGTTTAATATATACTATGCTGTCCTTTTTTGAGCGTTTAAGTTGTAAGTAAATTTGTACTAGTTTAGGCAAAGCATTTTTTAGAGACTGAGGATGAAGAGTATTCTTCCTCACAGCTATAAAATGACTTACATTGTATTGGAATTTAATGTTATATTTGTATATTTTAGAGAAAAATGAAGATGTCAAATTTCTCTTAGTGCATAAGGACTTTTTAGTTTGAATTCAAAAGAAGAGCATGGCTTCAGCAACGTGTCTAATACATTGTTTCTGTGTGCGTGTCTTTCCTTTTCCCACAGGTTTTGGTTCTCGCCATGGCCATCACTCAGTTTCGGTTATTTAAAGTTTGTACCTGCCTAGCGACAGTGTTCTCATTCCTAAAGAGACTAATATGCAGGTAAATGATTTCTGTGTTTACACTGACCTATTTGTCTCTTCATTGGTGAAGATTACTTCCTAACTTCAAAAGACATGGATATCGTATATAAACTAGCTGTCCTGCTTAAAGTACGCATTAATCTCTATGCTTTTTCAAAACATTTTTGCAGATCTAGAAAGGATATCAGTTGTTTTGTTCTTTCAGATGTTCACATCTTCCATTTAAATATATTAAGTAATTAGTCCTGTAAAATTTTGGAAAGAAGCAGACCAAGGTTAAATAGTACCGTGATCACAGATAATATGTATTCTCTCATGATTGGAATGTTTAGAAGTGGTTAGGCAAAGTTAAGCTTAGGTATTTCTATGTATATTTCTATATAAATGCTGGAGTGATGGCAGTGGCTAAGAGTTCTAGCTGCACTGGCAGAGAACCTGGGTTTGGTTCCTAGCATCCACATGGTGGCTCACAGATCTCTAAACTCCAGTTGTGGGGAATCCAAGGCCCTCTTCTGGCTTCTGCAGATAGCAGGTGTGCACATGATGCACAGGCACACATAAGATATACACAGACACAGAAAATAAAAATGGATTTTTGAGACTTTAAACAAAGATACTATAAAAAAGATGTGTGTGGCCAGAATAAAGTGTTTGGCTACATTTGGTTTTCCTTAGATTCCAAATCCTCTGTCTCAGCACATGACATAGTCTAGCTGTGGCTTCTCAGCTCCAAGGTGCCGCAGGACTCCCCGGGACATTCAGAAGTGTGTTCTAAGGGTTAAGAGTTTCCAGCAGAGCTGCAGTGGTCAGTAGCTGCTGAGCACTGGTGGAATCCAAATTCAGACAGCTCATATTTGCAGCACTGGGATCTATAGCTTTGTTGGTAACATATCATTACAAAGCTACGTTCTTAGGTTGTAATTAAAAGTCATTATGCCACCAAAATTAATGTAGAGCAGAAAGTGAGGGTGTCTGTATTCAGTGTGATTGATGGCTTCAGAGGCTATGTAATGTCCAAACGGCATATATATTTCAATAGTAAAAATCTGTATTTTATTTAAAATAAAAATAATAATTTGTATTTTCTGCCTTTTTTTTTTTTCTTTTCTTGTTTTGAAACAAGACGTTGCTATTTCCCAGGCTGGCTTCTATATTTCTGTGTAGCTTAGGCTGTCCTCAAGTTTGCATTCCTCCTTTCTCAGCTTTTTGGTCATGAGAGGGTTAAGAAAAGAGAGGTATATGTGTATTGAGATTTTCAATTGGCTACAGAGAACTTAGGACATCTATAAGTACTGAGTTGTTTGGGCCTAAGTGTTAATCAGGAATGGTTCATGCCTTTAATCACAGCATTTGGAAGGCAAAGGCAGGCGTATTTCTGTGAGGGAACCAGAGCTGCATAAAGTGACTCTGTTTCAAAACAAACAAACAAACAAACAAACAAACAAAAGCTATCAATCAGAGGAACTGTTAGACTGTTAGGTCTTTTGGCGTAAGTTTTCCAGAGAAGCTTAGGGATAGGTAGGGTAGCAGGAAAGCAGATGTAATTGGTAATCAGCCCTCTCTTCAGAAGGTAGTTTAGGAAGGTACACACAGTACTAGGGTGAGCCTGTTCAGGAGTTAGCATATTGATGAAATGCTGTGGAGTTGAAGAGATCACTGGGAGATGAGAAGTCAAGAAACACATGGAAGAAATGGAGTGGTTGACCCTTGAGGATTTGGTGAAAAAATGTTCAAGTCAGAGAATGAAAAAGAGTGATCAGAAATTTACTAGGGAAAGCAGGATGGGAGTAAATGCTAGTACCAGACAGAAGTTAAAGGCATCGTCAACCATTGTCTTGGAGCGTCGATGTCTTCATGTGTCTGCAGTTTCTAAAAGTCTAGTCTGTGTAGGTTAGTGTTAGAATAAGAAATGATATTTGGTGTCATATCAAGGCTTTGTTTGTTATCACTGTGAGTTTCTGTTGTCAGTGTCAGCATGTTTAGGAATAAAGAAAACCAGCTCTTTATTAGGGTAAACTTAGGTGTCAAAACGAAGCTGGATTATGTGTTGTAAAATTCCATACTTGTGGAATAAATTTTGTAATAGGCTGTAATAGTTTTGTCTTTATAAAAGTGAATAAAAATAAAGTGAATAAAATAAAGCTTGTGAATTTGTCCTAAAATAACCCCCTTTGCTCTAAGGGAATGAGTTCCAGACTGCTGGGTTTAGTGGCTACTGTGTTTTTATATCTCACTATGTAGCTAATGTTATTCTAGCTGCTTTAAATACGTTTCTTAGTTAAAGCCTTAAAAGAACCTTAGAAGTGTGGCTATCCAGTTGACAGATGAGGATATTGTAGCTGATAAGTTAGTTCTCATTAGCATCAGTAAAAAAGCTTTGAATGTCTTGTCAGTGTGGATTCTTTAGCTCATGTTAACAGCTGAATGATATTATATCCTGATTAATGTAGTATTTCTCTACAAATCCTTAGAAATCAATTGGTTTAGTTTAGCTAATTGATTTTCAAATTTTTCCTTTTTTAATTAATTTATTTTATTCCATGTGCATTGATGTTTTGCCTGGATGTATGTCTGTGTGAAGGTGTCAGATCTTGGAGTTGTAGACAATTGTGAGCTGCCATGTAAGTGTTGGGAACTGAACCTGGGTCCTCTGGAAGCACAGTCAGTGCTCTTAACTGCTGAGTCGTCTCTCCAACCCCTGATTTTCAAACTTTTGTTGAATACTTAATTTTACCAAGCAATCTATGAAATGTAAATCCAGTTCTTCCTGATTAGTAGCTTAGAGCTTTATCTTCAGAACCCAGAACACTGGGGGAGCACAAGGCTCAGAGGGGCTTGTGTTTGTGTTTGATGTTCAGTTCATCTCAAATCCTATAAGTTTGTCTATAATTCTAATCCTAACCAAAAAGCAGCTACATTACCTAAGATTTGGGAAACATTGGCAAGATTGCTGAGTCATGCTTTTTTATCATAGCTTTTGGGGCAGTTATTGTTTAAAACAATAATTATAAAGTTGAAAAGTCCCATTTTCTGAGTAAATTATTATCTAAAATGTGTTTTCATGCATGCTTGTCTGGGTGTTTCTTGAAATATATCCTGTTTCTTTCAGATCTGGCAGAGGAAGGAAATTAAGTGGAGACCAAATAACTTTGCCCACCACAGTTGATTACTCGTCTGTCCCTAAGCAGGTAGTCTGTAATGGAGGTGTACTCCAGAACACGGCTTTCACACTAGATAAACTGCATCAGAAAGATTGGGTGGTCAGGATTCTCGGTGATTTTATCGTTTGCTTACTTTTATTCAGTTCTTTATATTGTGTGTGTGTGTATCTTAACATCTAATTTCTCCCCTACTGATTTTAAGTACCTGCCACTTTTATGAAACATTTAGCATTTAAATTTTTATATGTATCCTACATTTATATCATCGTGGGGTTGCCATTTTGTAATTAGTTTTGCATGTGAATTGAGATTCACAAATTCCTGATATATTGAAAATTCTGGCTTGTTTTTTGGGCATTTGTTATCACATTGAGACTTTTACTTCCCTCATGTCTTGTGGAAAATATTGATACATTTTTTTTTTTAAGTCAGGTGGTTATTTTGGTTAGGGTTGAATGGAAAGTTCCAGTCTACCCTATGTGTCCAGTACATGTAATGCTAACTCAGTTTTCAAAAGCACCTGCTTGAAGTAGTTTCAGAGTGTGGTTTGAATTGCATATATGTCTGTGATTCAAGAGAGTTTTAAAACTAGTGTCTCAGAAAGCCTGTTTCTCTAATAAAGGTCAAGGTGATTGTTAGGTTGTCCTTTTGTGTCTCACAGTTCAATCAATTACATTTAGACAGATGTGGAGGAGTGGACTTCCTGGGATGAAGATGCACCCACAAGTGTCAAAATTGAAGGAGGGAATGGGAGTGTGGCAACACAACAAAACTCTTTGGAACAGCTGGAACCTGACTATTTCAAGGACATGACACCAACTATCAGGAAAACTCAGAAAGTACGTGGAAGATTCATGCTTTTGGAGTTTAGAATGCTTCCTAGATCCTCAGTAAAACTAGAGAGTATAATTGTGTTCATTAGAAAGCCTGTATATCACTTTGTTTTCTCTAAGATTAAATAAAATGTTATGTATTCACATGACCTAAAACAGATCTAATAATGCATATTTCGAAGTTTTCTAAGTTAGCTAACTATTTCCAGAAATTCTATTGGCTCTCAGATAGTAAGTGTTAGTCTCTGCTAAGAGAAACTTAAGCCAATAAAATTAGCAGTTTTAAGAAGTTCCAAGTATGATGATATCTATACATTAATAATTTCCCATCATATACCATGTACAGCTCTTGCAACCAGTCCTTGGTAGAACACTGTAAAGTTGTGAATTTGTTAGCTTTACTCCCTTTTGAGTTGAGATGAGCTTGCGTAGAGATGCAGAGGTGTTGGAAAGAGTACAATGACGGTTTCCTGTCCTTTTACCAAAATAGGAGAATACTGGAGAGCTCATAATGAACCCTGACTGACTTTCTCATCACTCAGCCAATTCTGCTTCCCAAACTAGCCATTGAATAACTTTTCTGTTGTTTGTATATCACATACTGCTATTCCTGACACCAGTCATGCAGTGTGATAAATGAAGAGTTAGTTCTGCTTCATCTTTTTCTAATAGTGTCATGTTAGTCCATTCTGCTCTTCTATTTCAGAAATTCGTATTTTTTATACAAATACAGAAACATTCTATAAATATGTTTGTATATATGTAGATACATATATTTTATATAACGTGAAAGTATTTTTTATTCAGCACTCCTTATGTATTTTCTTGCTGTCTTTTTCTTAGTTTCAGCTACATATATGCGTTTTTCTTTTTTAACTGTGTTCAAATATTCCAGTAAGGAAGGATACTTAACAAATTTCTCAGTTGATGTATATCTTATATTGTGGAACTATATTGCTGGGATTTAGTATATTATATCATGCCTTATTACATTAATTTAGATTAAAGGTGCTTTTCCTGAAATTTACAATATTTCAAGTAAATATATTATAATACCATTCCACATATTAAAGATGGTAGGTATACTTTTGGTAGAACATATTAGATATGTTATTATTTAATTTAGTAATTTAAAGTACCAAATTAAATTTTAGTAACCCTCATAAAACAGGGAGAAGGAAAAGACAAGATTTTTTTTAAATGAGATACAAGTTTTTTGATATGAAGCTGATTTATGTTATAATTGCATGGGAATTTTGGTACTGTTTACAGAATAACTCTTACTTCATTGTGTATTATAAAGACAAACAAGCACAATTTAAGCAATACCAAATACATTGATCAATTATTTCTATGTGGTTTTGTGTAGATTATCCTTGTAATCCTGTTGTAATTTATGTTTCAGATTGTCATTAAGAAGAGAGAACCATTGAATTTTAGTATCCCAGATGGTAGCACAGGTTTTTCCAGTAGATTGGCAGCTACACAAGACATGCCTTTCATTCATCAGTCAGTAAGTATGCCAATGCGAGCTAGGGTCAGCTTTTATCTTTCTTTCTTTCTCTCTCTCTCTCTCTCTCTCTCTCTCTCTCTCTTTTAAGAAGAGAAAAATTCTCAGGAAATTGAACAAATTTAAAATTTCATCCAAAGCTTTATCAACATAATATTGAGTCAGATTACAAATTATATTGGACACTTAGTCAGGGTACCGTTATACACAGAAAAGACAGAGACAAAATTTGATGATATTTACATGTTAGAATTATAGGAGTTATCTCTAAAATGACTAAGGTAAGTTTTGACTTAGGGATATTTTTCCTTACAGAGTAAGTTTACATTTAAGTTGTGATGTAATTTAAGATAAATTCAAAGTACAAAGTTGCCAGTGTCTGCACCACTGAAGAAAATGTCTTTCTGCCCTCTCCCATCCTCCAGCTATCAGTAAATGCTTGTAGGTTGTCAGGTGCAAAAGGGGCCTCATGAGCCCTCCCCACTTCCGTGAGGGGATGCTGAGAGGAGCTCTTCATGGGCGAGTCTTGTGCAGTTAGTCACAGCTCCTGTGAGGACTGGAGTGCCCTTGCTATGCCATTTCAGAGAGGCTGCATTTCACAGTGCTTTACCCATTCCTCCTGCCCCTTCCAGGTGTTTTCTGAGCCTGGCTAGCAGGTCTTAGAGGCTTCCTCTTAGAGTTAAGCATACAGCAGTCACTGATGCTGGTCATTTTGAGCACTTAGGAGTCTACAGAAACCATAACTGATTGGAAAAAGAAGATTCTCTGACTAAAGCTGACAGCAGCACCAGCTTATAGGCATAACGGTAAATCTTTAGAAGTTCATTTAGTGAGCACAGAACGCCTGTTCCCTACTCATGCCTATGTCCTCCCAGCCATGGACTGTTGACCATGTTTATAGCACCAGCTGTGAATTCCCTGCTGTGGAGCAGACCTTAGATGCAGTCAGAAGTGGTCGGCTCCATGAAGCGGGCCACTGTTATACCAGTCGTGCAGAACATTGCTTACCACTTGGGAAAGTCACACATCACAGCATTACTGTGAAACCTGCAGTTCTCGGCAGACTAGAGGCTAGATCATTTATGCCTGATGTAGGGAATGGTAGTTTGGCTTAGACTTAAAACTGCTCCTTTTTTTTTTTTTAAACTGAACCACTATGTAGAGAAATGACGACTCTTTACGATCTTAGTTTCTCTTTGTTTTCCAATGTAGTCAGAACTAGGTGACTTAGATACCTGGCAAGAAAACACCAATGCCTGGGAAGAAGAAGAAGACGCGGCCTGGCAAGCAGAAGAAGTTCTGAGGTATGCAGATGACATTTATCTGACATCTTGAGTACAATGCTTGAATTTATTTCTTGTGTTTAAGATCAGGAAAGCCTACTCTGCCAAATGTCTGTCTGTCTCTATTTTTCCACACTGAACCTTATAGAACTTGTTCCTTATTGAACATGTTCTGAATTCCAGATTTCATATCTCATTATATGGATTTAAAGCACTGTCTAAATCAATGAATAATAACCTTAATGGTAAAAATTACTTGTCTATACATACCACGTGGTATTCACAATCTCCTTCTGTGAAATGTAAGCCACCATGATACGCTGTTCTAGATTAGAAGTTGTCATTTTGATTTTATTGTTTCACAGTTTAATATAGTGTCTGAACTTCACATTTGAGTAGAAGTAGCTAATAAAGTTCCCTTAAAGTCTCCATGTGTCTTACCTTAGTGTCCACAAAAGTATCATAAAGCAGGGAAGTCAGATTAACAACCCGTGTTACAGAAAAGCAAATATTGTTCTGTAGTTTTAAAGTTCATTTTTGTTTGATGGTCATTCTATATTTCATTGAGTAATAAACTTAGTTATTGTACTCCGTTTTTTGTTTGTTTGTTTTGTCTTTTGTTGTTGTTTTGTTTTGTTTTCGAGACAGGGTTTCTCTGTGTAAAAACCCTTACTGTCCTGGAACTTGCTTTGTAGACCAGGCTGGCCACAAACTCACAGAGATCCACCTGTCTCTGCCTCCCGAGTGCTGGGATTAAAGGCGTGCGCCACCACCTGGTTAGTTCTTGTATTTCTAGGATGGGTCAAAAAATAAGGTAAGAAGAGTGAAAAGCAGAACTGTGAGTGTTATCATGGCTGCAACCTCACATGTCAATCTGTCTAGTCTCTGTGTATTTAAGATCATCTAGCAGGGGGCTGGAAGATGGGTTGCTGAGTAAGAACACTTGCTTCTCTTCCAGAAGACCCAGGTTCTGTTCCCAGCACTCATATAGGCTTCAGGGGATTCAGTTTCTCCTTCTGGCCTCTGTGTGTACTTGTATACACATAATACACACACATACATGCAGGCTCATGCACATGCACATAAAATATGTAAAAAATAGCAAAATATAGTGAGAGAATTTTTATTTTAAAATTGTGATTGTTTTTGCTCTATGGATAGAAAATGAATTACTTTTTCCTTGTACTTATTTTTATGTTTTTTGTTCTTTTTTTGTCTTTGATGGTAAATTTATAATAACCTTAAATAACCAGCAGAGGGTGCAGTTAAATAGACAGTATGTTTTGTTGTGGGTTTTTTTTTTTGTTTGTTTTTAAATCGTGTTTTCAGCATGTCTTTTTGTAAATGTTAGAGGGAATCACATTTTTAAAGTTGTGAGAGTTTTTCATATTTAGCTTTCCTTTGGTCAGTAAAAATGAGACTTTAATAAAAGGTGTTTTTAAAATTGTGAACTAAAGTAATGATGTTGGAGGGATCATCAGGCAGACATTTTTATCTGAATTTTAAAAATAATAGTTTCAAAAATCACCTATTTTTAGGAAATTTGAGGGGCTTTAATAATTATTTTTATGTGGCACAAGAATAAAAGAAAGAGCTGTTCATTTGCCTCAAATAATCTTAATGACATTGTTATGGAATCTTCAGCCGTGAACGGAGCATCTTAATGTTACTCTAAAACTTTCCATTTTCCATCATCTGTCTTGTTCCTTAAAACAAAAATGAAAACAGGAATATTTTATATTATAATGACAATTTAATTGAATGAGATTATTAAGATTAGAAAGACGAAAATCATGCTGTGTGCTGCACAAGTGTGGGCCATGGAGGACAGGAGGACAGGAGGACAGGAGGACAGGAGGACAGGACAGGAGGACAGGAGGACAGGAGGACATGGAGGACATGGAGGACATGGAGGACAGGAGGACAGGAGGACAGGAGGACAGGAGGACATGGAGGACAGGAGGACAGGAGGACAGGAGGACATGGAGGACATGGAGGACAGGAGGACAGGACAGGAGGACATGGAGGACATGGAGGACAGGAGGACAGGAGGACAGGAGGACATGGAGGACAGGAGGACAGGAGGACAGGAGGACATGGAGGACATGGAGGACATGGAGGACAGGAGGACAGGAGGACATGGAGGACAGGAGGACAGGAGGACATGGAGGACAGGAGGACAGGAGGACATGGAGGACAGGAGGACAGGAGGACATGGAGGACATGGAGGACATGGAGGACAGGAGGACAGGAGGACAGGAGGACATGGAGGCTTGTGGCATTGCTCCCTTTTAGAAAGACACTGAGCGTTGTGAAAGTGGATCTGTGTTCATTGCCACCCTCAATCCTCTAGCCCTGTGATCAGTCCAATGAGTCTTTACTCTGGTACTGAAGCAATTCCAAACTTGACTCTGGATGAGTAATATATATATTTGCCTTCAGTAATCTGAATTATTTCTTGTGCCTGGAATGTTCATTACTGATATTTTCATTTTAGATAGGAACCATGTCAAAGTTTATCTTCTTATAACCTATCCAGTCCTTTATAATTATTTTCCTTCCTGCTTTTTAATGCTAATGCTTTGACTTAAGTAGAGCTAATGTAAAGTCGGTTTTCTTTCATTTTTTAAATGTGGTTAATTGACAGTGAAAGTTGGAGTGTTGGCACAAAGAATTTTTTCTCCTTTGTGGAATTTTGGTCATCTGTAACTGCCCCCTTGTATTTATAATTGTTACTGAAAATCAGAGGTGTGTGAATGCATATGAATATTTATGCATTAACATCATTTTCATAAACTTTAAGTTGTACATATGCAAATTTAGATGTCCCAGTCTGGAGTGTTCTGCATAGATCTAGGTCTTCCTATTCCGTGCTCAGTGGTAACCTGTGCTTTCCCTCTTCAGTCTTCCATATTGAGTTACTGTCTCACATCCCACCCAAGGTCAGTCCCTCTCTCGTGTGTCATCTTTCCAGGCCCAGTCTTCCTTCCTACACAAGCCAATTGAGCAGAGTGTTTCTGTCATCTCTAGTCCCTGGAGTTATACCGGGCTAAGAGCCAGCCAGAGTCGTAGTGTGAAACTGATAAATTCCTGCTAGTGTGCGGATGGAGCTGCTCAGATGCTAATCTGTAAATTCCTTGGTTCTGATCCATCTGAAATCCTTTCCTCTTTGCAATGTGTTTCTAACATCCTTTAGCTAATTTTTAAAAATCTATTTAATAATGAGAGAATTAATTACAATATCAAACTGTTTTGGATAGTTTCCCCCTGAAGTAGAGAGTTTTTGTAGAAATGAGGTGAAGGAGGAAAGTAAGAAGATATGGGTTCTTCTTCCTGGAGACGTTAGGGCTGTGACTGCACACACCACAGCTATACAGAAAGATAACATTTCTTTTTGTAAAGTCGTCTTCTAAGGATAAGCAGAAGTACTCCTATTGAAAAATCCTTGAAATTTTTAGAGAAATGAGAATATTAAACATTTATTTCTTGATTATAAGAAGACACCCTTTTTATAATTAATTTGCTATTTTAGCTGTGCAGTGTTTTATGAAAGTAAAGATGCAAATGTGTTTCTTTTCAGGCAGCAGAAAATTGCGGACAGAGAAAAGAGAGCAGCAGAACAGCAAAGAAAGAAAATGGAGAAGGAAGCGCAGCGGCTGATGAAGAAGGAGCAGAACAAAATCGGGGTGAAACTCTCCTAACACACGCCCCCCCCCCCCCCCCCCCGCCACACCCCAGTGCCAGTAGGAGAAGCCAGGACCTGCCGCCTACACAACAAGCATTTGTATGGACTGGAGATGATTTTCAGAATACAAATACTGCTTGATCTTAATGTGTTCATCGAGCCATCCAGGACACCAGGATTCTCCCACAATACCTTGAACTGTCAGTAATCAAGACTCAAAACACAGAAATGATGAGATAATTATTTTCTTCAACATGTTCCAAATATAAGACAATTGTTTGCTGTAGAGAAGTTATTTCAAGTGGAATATACCAGACCAGTACCTCTCAAGCTAGTGTTTCTAGCTGAATAAAGTGGGTGTAAATAATTTTATGGTAGAAAAGTACTCTGCTATCTATTATGCTTTCATTCATTGTGCATAATTATAAGATAATTTTAATAGTCTTTGTTGCCATGATCACTTGACACAAATTAAACAAAGTTTAAGTGGGGCTTTATACCTCCTTAATTTTGTTTTCAGGTAGTGTTGATGTACATTTTCTTTAATTTGAACTGCCATTGTTTGGTACAACATTAAGGAATATGATTTGGATTTTCATGAAAATACATTAAATGCAATAATTTTATTTATCAAATATTTTGTATATCCTTATTTTCTTTTGGATGGTATTGTAATGTTATCTAGAGCTGTAATTTATAGTGCATGTATAAGTGTTGAGAATCAGCTGCAGTGACAAATCTGTATAACTGAAGAACTAGCATTAGTAGCTGTTCCCTTTCATTACAGACGTCAGGATGCTCTCAGTGTCTTTAAGGATCGTAGCTCTTCATCCTCCTTGAAAGCCATCAATTTTCAAATGCAGAAAGCCTTCAGTTTTAATTGATTTTATGAAAGTGATTCTGGAAAATTTCTCTTTTTTTTATCTTACACAATGCAGGGTATCTATATTTTTGGCTAGAGAACATTACGGATTCATTACAAACAAATTATAAGTATTTTTTGTTTGTGATATTCATTGACTTGTTTAAAGAAATAATTACATATTGTGTTTTATGGGGAAAAATCCTATCTCACAGTTTAAAATACCATTAAATTTTCTCCACAATTAAAATATAACTGGCCTGATTTTCTGTGGCTTTGGAATGTTTAAAGATGCTTTACTTCCTTCAAAGTTATTAGCCAGGATTAACATTTTGTGGGGCTTTAAAATGTCATAGTGTACAGGCCAAACATTACTAATATGGTTGAATTAAAGCAATACTTCATAGTAAAACCAATAACTGTACATTGAGACTTTTAAAGTTTTCTTAGTCTGAGATCTGAGACTTAATTATTATGATCAGTTGACTAACTGGTGGGAAGAGGTTGTGGTCACCAGACCACATTGCCAGTTGCCGTGTTTACTGTTTCTCCAGTACATTCCCAGCTAGGTAGAATTTAACAGAGAATTTTAAGAATCTCTTCTCTCCCATGTGTTTGGTTTAGTCATTGTGAGAGTTTTATATCTATAAATGTAGAAGTCATAAAGGATAATTTCCCCTTAGTGTAGTTAATGTTACTGCCTTCTCCCAATAGTAGTAAGTACTGAGGTCTTCTTTAGTCAGGCTTTTTGAGTATATGAACTAATTTTTATGTTTATCTCTTTAGTTTTTGAGAAATAAAAAAACAGAAATTACAGCTTATATGATCGACTAGGAAGAAATAGATTTCTCTTTAACAATTGTGAAATATTTTCACCTAAATTTATATGCAAAATTGGGTATATATGATCCCTGCAAGGTCCATGGAGTTAAATACACATAATAAATACTTCATGGTAGCAACCTGTATTCTTCAGCTTCCAAATTTATGTCTTTTTCTTTTAGTTCTTTTGATTTTGATAAAGCATAATGGTTTGGTTTTGTTTGAGACAAAGTTTCTCTGTGTAGCCTTGGCTGTCCTGAAACTCACTTTATTGACCAGGCTGACTTCAAACTCGGAGATCAGTCTGCCCTTGCCTCTCAAGCACTGGGAATAAAGGCCTGTGCTGCCACAGCCTGGAATGGTATAATGGGGTTTTAGATGTTTACTAGAACAGACGAAGTATGCCAAATCTAAATAGTTTGTGAAGTTCTTCTCATATGTTTGAGATAAGTCATCAAAGGCAGTGTAGAGCTTCTTTCATGTGTTTAATAGAAATGCTGACTTCCCAACCTTTTCTTAGTAAGCTTTAGCTAGATGTCCTTTCTTGGCTCTCTGTGATATTTGTCTGGATATTTTGAACTGATGATTTGAAGATATTTTCATCCGGATTCCTCAGTTTTGGGATGTACTCACTTCTGACCACAGCAGTCACTATTTCTGGATGAAGACTGGCAGTTAAGAAGAAGATGGGAGTGATGGACCTGCATCTGGATCAGCTATTACCAAGTATAAACCTAACCATAACCAGTGTTCAAAAACCCTAAGACGATGATGGTGGTTCATATGCTAAAAGGATGGGCTGAGCCAGAGGTAGCTGGTTCGTTTACCTTAATTAAGCCTATCGACTTCGTGTTGGCTCTAATCTACCAATTGCTGTTACTTTCACACTCTATGCCCTTGTTCAAAGGAAATCCTTTAATTAGGTGTGGTAGGAATGTAACCATGGTGAGCTGAATGATTCTAGCTGAAGTCAAGTGGGGAGTGAGGCATGGGCTTTGTTCTACAGGTTGGCTGTCTTAGGAAAGGAGACCATGCCTTTTCAGAAGGAAGCTGGAAGCTGGGGAAGAGGGTAGATCTGTGAAAAGTACATTTGATTCACCAGTACCTTAGGCCTAGCTCATTGTATGTTCAAAAGAACTGTGTGTGCTCGTGCGTGCATGTGTGTGTGCGCACTGTGTGTGAGATTTCCTTTATTTTTCCTTAGAATATTCAGTTTTGTTCTAAGATCATAGGAGCAACTAGAACTAAGGATTCCCTTTTCTTCCTTGCCCCCTCCCTTGAACTGGTCCGGAATGTACTCTGTGGCCAGGCAAGCCGATTTTAACTCTCCATCCTTTTGCCTTACCTCCCGAGGTGCTGAGATTACAGTCGTGGCCCACCCAGTTTTCATGTACAACACTTTTGTTTTCTTGCTTTACATTCTTCTTACCTTTTAATCTTCTGTGTCCCCTAGCTATAGCCATTGGGCAGGTTTAGGAACTGGGGAGGTTTTTGAGAAGTGTTAAGGTGTGTTTTGACCAGAGGGTACCGTTCTGTCTTGTAGGGCTACAAAGGGACACCATTTTTAGGAACTTCTGAAATCCAGCCCAGCCTCACGCTAAAGATTTGTTCCGGACCTTGCATACCTACCTGTTGCTGACTGAAAATCTGGTCAGTCCCAATTAGTCTGACCCTTCTCTTTCAGATGTCTACAGCTATTCTGCAGCTGTTTCCTTTACCCAGTGATCTGGTCACAGCAGTTTTGAAAACTCCATAGAGTTGAAGAGATGGTACAAAATTAAGTTTGTCTGAGTTTGTAAGTTTTTTTTTCTTTTAAATGGAGGAGGTGGTCTAATGATTAAATGAGATGGTAAAGGCATGGGGGGAGAGCTGACCTATAATTTTCAAGACTTAGGAGGCTGAGAGAGAATTGCTTCAAATTAATGGCCAGCCTGGACTACATAATTAGGCCTGCTGTAAAACATGAAAAAATAAATGGGGGTTGTCAGGCCCTGCCCACGTTTCTTTGTGAGGTTCTACACGTACTTCTCCTAATTGCCTCTACAGTACTATGGTTGGCCCTTGCAGAAGATAAGAGAGGCTGGCTAGTTAGACACAGCAATAGTCTCTGCACTGAAGTCCAGATTTAGAATGTCAGCAGTTAGGGTGTGATGCTGTAGACCTTAAACTAATGTCCCTGGCTGGCTGTTATTCAAAGGCTTGGTGGCTAGCCTTTGGCCATAGGGGTGTACCATTGAAAGGGATGTTGGGACCATGGTCTACTTTCTTTTCTGTGTCCCTTCTCAATTTCTACTGGTGAGAACATTTTCTCCACCCCATCCTTCCATGGGCTTGTCTACCTTACCACAGTTCCAAAAACAATGCAACCAGGACACTGTGTGGACTATAACCTCTGAAACAGTAAGCCAATATTTTGTCATAGCAATGGAAACCCTAAATATCATATGCTTAAGCCTCCTGGCAATCCGGTAAGTCAATTATCATTTTATATACAGAGAAAGCAAAGCTTAGGAAGTTTGATCATCACAGTATAAAATGTCAAACTTCAGAGGAGGTTTATGCAAGTGATTAATCAGAATTCCTAGTGGATTATGACTTCTATGAAATTCAAACTGAAAAGATTATGAATTGCCAGAAATATTGGGTGTAAGGTGTTCTCCCCACTTCTAACTCAGTGAAGATGGAATTAATAAATGATAGTAAATAGCATCTGTTTGTGTTTTCTAAAAACTTATTTAAAATAGGCATGGTACCACATGCCTTTAGTCCCAGCCCCAAGGAGTCAAGATTTACCTCCGGTAAATCTCTGAGTCCAAAGATAGCTTTGTCTACATAGTGAGTTCCAGGCCAGCCAGATCTACAGTGAGACCTTGTATTGGTTTGGGGCTGGGGGATCTGGGATGAGACACTTACTTAATAAAATTGGAAGAAATTAGCTTAGCTTTATTTTCTGTAACTGATGACTGTCACTAAGTGGCAGTGCTACGTCATTAGGTGTTCACAGTTTATTTGGGTCAAATGTGGCCTAGTGTGCAGGTGTCATTCATGTGCGGACCGGTATTACAGCCTCTTAAGAGACCTTTCTGCTGCAGACACCTATAGCCATCTTTAGGGTTGGTTGGAGGCAGAATGACAGAAAAACATTCAATTTCTCACACAGAAAATGTAAAAGACGTGGTTACTCAGTGTTATATTTTCTTACTCTTTGGTCAGTTTTGTTTTCTTATAGATTACTAATTATCACTCCTGTATTTTACTCATAGAGATCTAAGATCCACCTGTCGCTGCCTTCCAAGTGCTGGGATTAAAGGCACATGTCACCATGCCTGGAGAACTAAAACGCATTATTTTGTCTGTTTGCTTTTTCGTGATAGGGTTTCTCTGTGGAACCACTCTGACTGTCCTGGAACTCACTTTGTAGACCAGGCTGGTGTTGAACTCACAGAGATCCACTTACCATTGCCTCCCAGGTGCTGAGATTAAAAGCGTGCACCATTACCACCTCACTCCACAACTTTTGAGCTGATTGTGGTGGTGAATACGTAAAAATCTCAATACTTAGGAGTTAAGAAGAGGGGATCACAAGTTCAAGGCCAGCTTGAGCTACAGAGCGAGGGCCTGTCTCAAAATACCAAAAATGAATATTTTATTTTCGAATCTGCATTTTCTTGTAGTGCCATGTGAAGTATGGTGTGCACACAGTCACCGACAGCCTGAATCTACCACGTTTAAGTTTAAAACATAGAAGTACAAGTGCTTTATCTTCCAATGCACTGCTGTGCACCTGCGTCTGATTACTGTCTAATCAGTTTTGGTTAGAAGGAGCCTTTATGGATCAAAGTAATACATCAGTGATATTTTAAAAGTGCCCCCCCCCATACACTGCATTCTGGGGGGAGCCAGGAAAATTGTTACAACTGTTTCATTTTCTCCATTTAACAAGTAAGCCTGAAATGATGTGGTGGTGTATAGGTTAGTTAGTTTAAGAATGCAAGGACTTTTTATTTAGTTTAAGAAGAGAATTGGCAAATCATTACAAATACCGAGCTATTTTGAGTCAAAGGAAGGATGGACATGCTAACGGAGCTATGAGCCTACTCTGATATTTACAGGGTGAAGGGGGGATGCTGACTTCCACATCAATTTAGGTCACTGTGGCCCCAGATGCTTTCCCCTCCCTTCTCAGAGTGGGAGGTAATGAGTCCTTTCACAGTTAAACCAACATGACACTGGGAAACACGTTTGTGAGAGGAGAGTACTATTTCAATTAACTGAGCGTTTCCATATGAAGTCTTGCATAAGCTGACAATTTCAAAGAACATGGTACACAGCAAAGTGGTTTTCAAACAGTTCCAGATGCTATGCCCTCATTTTGTAGGAGATGGATGAAGCCAGATGGCAAGGTCCCAGCCTTGCTGTCATTCCAAAAATTTTGTGTTTGTGGATATGTTTTATATATTGAGTTTTTCTTGTTCAAAACTCATTTTAATGGATATGCCTTTGACAAAGTTGAAGCTTATGGAAATACTTCAGTGTTAAAACAAAATTCTTCTGAGTAAGATTTGGATTTAAAAATTATTTGGAATTTTTGATAGAATCATAACAGGCAAAATTGGTGGTCATTGCAAAGTACATTTCTAGTTTTTTATTGTTATTATTATTATTATTGAATTTTTGAGACAGGGTTTCTCTGTGTAGCCCTGGCTGTCCTGGAACTCACTCTGTAAATCAGGCTGGCCTGGAATTCAGAGATTCATCTTCATCTGTCTCTGAGTGCTGGGATTAAAGGCATGCACCACGCCTGGCTGGTTTAAAAATAATTAACTGATATAAACCTATTTCATTTTATTTGGACTTAATACTTACTTGTATTTTCAGATAGCTAGGAATTTGTGGATATTGTCTCAAGCATAGTTTGCTATAAACTTATTTTCCTAAATTACTACTTATTCAGCTGGCAAGATTAGGAATATGTAAATTTTATAAGTACTCACTGACCCAAAATGGAAGTAAGGAAACTACTTCCAAACCTTTCAAAAAGAAAACCCTCCAAGAGAAACACTGACTCAGCCGCATGGGTGGAACCTTTGACAAATGCAAATCTCAGACTTCCTTCTAGCCCAAATGTCAGAATGCTCAGCATCTGACCGCATCGTGCCTGCACCCCACCCCCAACCTGGAAAGGTCAGCCTATTCCTCTGGGAAAAAACCTGTTCTTATAAATTGAAATGTTTGCTCACATAACCTTAGGAAATATTTAACATTTGCTTTGATGTGATGGCAATTTGTGCAATAGAGTAGAATTGTTCTTTCTGTTTCCATTTTCCTGTCTGTTTGTGCATCACGGGTACCGAAATTCCTGACAGCAACTTGGAGGCTCTTCTATGTGCAGGATCAGATCATTTTGTTCACAAAACCAGACAGCGCCCCGAGCTTCCAGAAAGCAAGCGTGAGCCATCCTTTTCTGTTCCAAGGAACTCATTTGAGAGACTGGTCTGAACACAAGCAGTGATTTTCCGCACATTATACATGCTGACGCCCTAGAGCAGGAAAGGAGGGGAAAGAGACAAATAAGAGGAAAAGGAGTCTGCTGTAGGGTCCCCTTTCACCTTTGTAATGGTTTCACGGTGCATAGGATATGCAGGGCCTGAGGTCTCAAACGATCTGGCTCCTTTGAAGCTTTTCAGTCCTGTTAAGGGTGCAAGGCATTGAGGATGCAAGCAGTTTGCTGCTGGTGAGAAATCTGCCTCCAGTTTGCTAACAACTGTGTGGCTCTTGAAGATCTTTTCTAGTAGGATCAGTCCCTCCTCTAGAGCCATCTGAAATTGATACCTGTGTGGAGTTCTGGTTTACGATAACAACAAGAAAATATCACAAATAGGCCTTTTATTTTTTTTTAAAGTAAAGGTGCCTTAAATTAGCAATGACTAAAAATAACCGTAAGGCGGGACTTCAAGGAAGCAAGCTGTATCCAGGTTCTTGTCCAGGCTGGACAGCAGGAAAGAACTTGAGTCAGTATGGCTCATTATTTTGGAACACTTCCGAATATTCATGTCCCTGAATAGTTTCCCCTTCCCATTTAGCCAAAGCCTTCTACTGCTGACTAGAACTGCAAGATAAGCTACTGCAGTGTAAGTACAAATATGTGTGCCTGCCTTACGTACATTCCAGTACACAGGACCCTCACAACTCTCATTGTGGACGCTGTCAGGATCTTCTTTAGACTTCCGTTTCTCAGTTAACCCTTTCTTTCTCTGACTTCAGTTTCTTTCCCTTCAGGGATTTACCAGTCAAACTCTGGATCTCATATGTCCTTGTAGGTTTTTGCAGATTTTTCTATTTCCAAGTAAAACTTAAAGCAAGCAAAATCAAATTTGCTGCACATTCTTACTTCTTCCACTTTCTCTCTTTCCCTTCTTGTGGTTGCTGAGAATCCCTTACAGGAGCAGCTGCGTTTTCATCATTTCCACTCCTCTCTTCCTCTTCATTTCTTTCCATGTCTACTACTGCCTGTCAAATTCAAGACCATTTATTTATTATTAGTTTGATTTGGTTTTTTGAGACAGGTTTTCCCAGGAGCTATGGAGCCAGTCCTGGAATTCAATCTGTAGACTGAGCTGGTTCGGATTAAAGATGTGTGCTAACATCGCCCAGCTATAATCATTTCTTTAATTATTGTTGTTACATGTATACACACGCACACACACACACACACACACACACACACACAAACACCCACATTCATAGTTGGCCTAACAACTTGAATGGAGCTTTCGATGCCTGGTACTGGCATTTTTATTAGTCTATAGCTCTCTTTGTTGGGAGAGCATTTTGACCCCATGTGGCATAACTGCATATTCAAACTATATGCGTTTGTATGTATGTATATGTGTATATATTTAAGTAAATGTATCTTTCCCTATGGCTTTTCCAAACAGTGTTATTATCTCTTCTACCTCCCCCACAGTTACAATCCAATGTTATGGAATAATCTTTTTGTATACTGTAAAGATGTGTCTTTGACAAAGTACCTTCTTATTGGTTTAATAAAAAGCTAACTGGCCAATACCTAAGCAGGAAGAGGTTAGGCAGGAGAGCCAAACTAAGAGAATTTCGTTGGGAAGAAGAAAGGCAGAGTCACCAGAAATAATCAAGAGGGGATGTAGAGAGAAGCAAGATATGCCATGCTGGAAATAGGTACCACTGTGTGATAGAGCATAGATAAGAAATGTGGGTTTATTTAAGTTGTAAGAGCTAGTTAGTAACAAGCCTAAGCTACCAGTCAGGCATTTATAATTAATAATAAGTCTCTGTGTGGTTATTAGGGAGCCAGCAGTCCTGAGGAAAAACTCTGCCTACAAATGATGCCCAACATGAGACAAGATATATCCACATAAAACCTGAGAAAGTTTAAGAAAAGGTTCCAAACACACAAAAATGGAGCCAAGCACCATTTCCTATTTATAAAGTTATGATAAAAGGTATATTAGATATAAAAATTTAGACTCACAAAGATAAGATAGATAGTATTTTCTCTAATTTTGCCAAATCCAAATTGGCTAGATATTGTAGCTGTAATTCTTCAGCTATTCAGATAACTGTTTTTGTTGTATATAATTGTACTACAAAATGTTAATGTTAAAATCTTTCTTTTTAGTTAGACAAAAAAGGGAAAATGTAATAAAATAATCTTTCTACACTGTGAAGATGTGTCTGCCAGGATGCCTGCTGATTGGTTTCCTAAAAGCTTGTAGCTTATGAAGGGCTGTTGTCTTGGCCTTTCCTATCGTTTGTTTTCGTGATGTGACCTGGGATTATGGACATCTTTCATTGGTTGTATATCAGATGTGAGATTCTAGCCGACCAGCGGTGGGGCTGCTGCAGGGGCAGTGTGCTCAGATCTAGGGCTGGAAGCGTGGAGACAACACAGGTGGCTTGGTGTAGTAGTTTGAAGTAACTGACCCCCGGAAGGTCATGGGGAATGACACTACTGGGAAATGTGACCTTGTTGGAGTAGTTATGGCCTGGTTGGAGGAAGCGTGTCAATGTGGGGAAGAGCTTTGAGTTTCCTATAATTAAGATACCACCTAGTATTTTAGTCTACTTTCTGTTGTTAGTGAGTCAAAGATGTAGAACTCTCAGCTCCTTTTCTAGCACTGTATCTGCCTGCACACTGCCATGTTCCACCATGATGACAATGGACTGAGCCTCTGAATTGTAAGCCACCCCATGAATGTTCCTCTTTGTAAGAGTTGCCATGTTTGTGGTGTCTTTTCACAGTAACAGAAATCCTAACTAAGAGACTTGGTGCTGGGGAAACTCACTAGACAAGGCCAGTGAAGGAGCTAAACGATTGAACCATACCTGGCAGCGTAAGGCTGGTGCAGGTGGAGGTCGTTTGGGGGAACTCCCCAGGCAAGGTGAGTAATGTACATCAGGAGCTAGACCTAGGAACGCGGTCATGGCATGGACAGGCAAGGTTCTGGTCTTCCATTCGCTCTTCAAGCTGGTCCAGCCTGGCTTCCATCCCTAAATCTCCCATAAAAGTGAACTGATATAGTCATTAAGACTGCTATCGAGACCAGTGAATACACTGTTGTTTTCATATTATACATCTCCCGAGAGTTCTACCACTGCATTCAAGCCAGTCTTTGTCTCTTTTCCTACTTTTCCTCATCTTTTGGGCAGCCTCTTCTCTAGCTCTGTCGGCTCTTCATTACTCAGGTCGGTCAAAATGTGAGATTAAGACAGATATAGTATTTGGCCTTCTTTCCTATTTCTTGTATGATTTCATCTGTTGTTTTTAAATACCGTGCAGCATCAAGGAGCCCAAATTTTCTAAGCCCTGGAAGCTCCTGGGACCATCCTCAGTTACTGGTATGCAGTTACTGACTTGGCTTTTCCACAGAGTGGAGTAGACATCACACATATTCTCTTAGCCGAACATGATTCTCTTGAACTCTTAATTTTCAGCAAGTGGTACTCATTGATGTAATTGCTCAAGCCGAAAACCTTTGAGATATCCTTAATTTCTTCCTTTTCCTTTTACCCTTCCTTTCCTCTCACCAATTTCTTTCTATATTTATGCAGCTTAATCAATTAACCTCTTCCACAGTGGAGTAGTTGATCTCTCATGTGCTCTGTGAAAATAGAACTGTACTCAGCCCCCTCGTTCCCATTCCTGCCTGACTGCAATACAGCCTACACCCATCGGTTAATTTTGGAAAATAAACATGTCATTGTTCTGCTTAAGTCTATTAATATTTTCTCATTGCATTGACAGTAAACCCAAACCACTACCATGGATTACACACTCCCATATGAACCAGTTTCCTGTCTATCCCTTTCCCTTCTCTCTACCATCCTTGCTTCCCCATGTGCTCCCCAAATATGTTGAACCCTTATCTACCTTTGGATTCTTCACACTAGTTCTTTTTTCCCTGCCTACCTATTTGTGACCAACCCAATAAAGTAACTCTCTGACTTGTGAGATCCCAAAAGGTGCCTGATGGATGAATTATACAGTGATTTCCAGATCTGTGTGCCAGGTTCTTTTCTAAATTCTTGACATTTGTGCATGAGACAGAACACAGATCCCTGCCCACTTCACAGAGCTAAAATATCATTGGGTGATATGGGTAAAAAGACATCAATGTATAAATAAACAAAAATGACAGTACATTATATTTAAAGTGCTATAGAGGAAAAGTTTTGGGGTGAAAGACCATTTGCCAGATCACCTCCATTTCTCTAGTAAGACAGAAGAGTCATTTTCACGGAAGACTCTTAAAACCCTGGCTTTTGAAGATGAACATAGAGATCTTGAGCAGTTTTGCCCTTAGAGGCTTTTTAGTTCCATTTGTACAGTAGAATCCCATTCACAAGACAGATCTTTTTCTCCACCCATTCCCACGCTATCATTGAAAAAAAGGAGGATGGAGGATGGGCAGTATTCCTGTGATCTCCCTCTCCTGGGAAGGAGGAGGACAGAGGATGGGCAATATTCCATTAAATCTCCCTCTCCTAAGAGGGAGATTAGCTTTAGCTCTAGTCTCTAGCAAGCTTAAACAACCACCCACCTTTCCTGAAAAGAGTTAACACATGCTACTGATTATGTGTGCAAGCAAATGCATGGTTTATTTAAGATAGAGCTACTCTTATTTTAGAAATAATGCTTTTCAAGATAGGATGTTTACCTTTTATTTTAAAAGAATTTTTTATTTTTAAATGTGTGTGTGTGTGTGTGTGTGAGAGAGAGAGAGAGAGAGAGACAGAGAGACAGAGAGAGAGACAGAGAGAGAGACAGAGAGAGAGACAAACAGAGATAGAGAGACAGGGACAGAAAGAGAGAGAGAGAAAGAGAGAGAGAGAGAGAGAGAGAGAGAGAGAGGAGGAGAAAGATATTTTATGTGTGTATACTATTGTTTGGTAAGAAGGTGTTGTGAGCCACTGGGATGCTGGGAACAGAATTCAGGATCTCCCCAAGAATGGTTAAGTTCTGCTCTTAACCACAGGGCTATCTCTCCAGCCCTTCACCTTTCTGTAATAATTATTTTTCCTTTCTCATTCCTCTGCTTAGTTACATTTTACAGAATATTAATAAAGAATGATCTAATAATTTGGCATTGTATAGTAGTGAACTCACAATTATAGGAGGCATAAACATTTAAATGGAAACACTAATTTTTATTTTCATGCTGAAGTGTATGTTTACAAACAATTTCCAATAAAACACTATATATAATAAGCAAAAAATAAGTTAGTACATTGTAACATTGTAAATTTACATAGTTCCATCAACTGACAGGTTTAAGAGCAAATGAGTCTTTTAAGACTTCAGAGCTACATTTAGTTAAAAAAAAAAAAAATTCCAAACACTCAAACCTTATCAACCCCAAGAAAGACAATAAAGAGCTATTCAAGTGTTCTTTGAACCAATTACACAAACACATTTTTATTTTTGGTTCTAGTCCCCTGCTATGCACAAGACCATTGGAATGCTGGAACAATAACACATTTGGAGACAGCACACAGCAGAGCAAGGAGATAACATGCCAGCCTTTGCGAGGCTGTGTTGAAAGTGCAGACTGCATTTTCTCTTCCTGAACCATTAGCATAAAAACGGGCACCTCAGACAACACGGCAGGGGTGTAAGCATGCTTTCTATACCACTCTGGCGGGACATCTACCAGGACCAGGTTTCCATGCCTCGGAAGATTCCTCTGGTTTTAAAAAGTGAACAGGCTTCAACTGACTATAGTGCAAATCAAACAGCGAGGAGCAAAACGACAGAATAAAGACTTCCACTGATCCACCTGCTGTTGCTCTACCAGGCATAACACCACACGACACGTTGGCACACAGTAACAACTAACTAGGTTTTGATGTGGAAAGCTGTACGGCGGAGTGAGTGTAGGGCCACCACACAGCAGCCCCGGAGCAAGGCTCCGATGCTGTAGACAGGATCTATACCCCCTCTCTGAGTACTGAATGCCCACAGAACAGTGGGCACCACAGGGGCAGCCACAGCCAGTAGATCCACCAAGAAACTGCTGCTCCAATACTGCCTCACGACACCTCCCTGGGACAGCGAGAGGATGCTGTCCACCCTTTCTTCTGTGTAGGCTGCAAAATCTAGCTCTCTCATGAGGCGGTTTGTACCGGCTTCCATAGCTGCCTTGCTGAATGGCATCTCCACAGGAGACAGAAGGAAGGCTGAGTTGGGACTCCTTGGAGTTAAATCAACCGTGAAGGCAGAGATGGACTCTGGGAAACTTTCCATTGAGTCAGCTCCAGATTCATCTGGGGATGCTGAGCTTGTGGGACAGGAGTCCTGAAGCTTTAGCATGCTTGGCATGAGATCTGAGAAGGCAGGGCTGAAGGGAACCACGTCGGTCTGCACGCCTTGCTCCACCACCATGCTGCACTCTTCCTGGCCTACCAACGGGAGCGCCTGCAGAGCTTGCGGCCCTGGCGTAGAATGAACAAACTCCAGGTCACCAGATTCTGTGGTGGTGGTGGTCACTATCTCCTCTAACACATCCGTGCCCTCGGCCATGCTGTCTCCCACCAGAAGCTCACTGTCAGCGCCTTCCTCTGTAACCTGTTCTTCCAGAGAGAACCCATCCACCATCTTGTCAAAGGTGCTGCTCAGGGGTAGGCTCTTCTCCGGAGAGTCGCAGGAAAAGTCTAGATACAGTTCATCCCTCAGGGAACTATTGTGCGCCATCTCCATGCTTTGGAGCAGAGACTCCAGCTTCTTGTTCTGGATGTTTATGTCCACAAAGTACTTCTGAATGCCTTTGTCTTTGTCCGCCAGGCTGTTCCTCATAGTCTCAATGACCTGCTTGAGCTGCTTAATCTCTTTCCTGGCCTCTTTAAGTGCCAGCTGAGCCTCCACTCTGTGGCACTCTTCCTCAATCCAGTCTTCCCTCATCCGAGTCAGCTGGGACTTGAGCTCCACAATCTCTGATTCCCTAGAGGAGACGCGGGCACGGTTACAAGCAGAGCCAGCTCTGAAACAGACAACTAACGATTCACACAGACCTAAAATCCATGCTCTTCCATATGAATTTTTTTTTTGGCAAGTATTAGCCATGGAACTCCCCCCTTTAATTGTAAAACAGCTAAGATAATAGTAGTAACCAGAATCAGAATCAAAATAGCTGCCATTGTTTCCTACTTAAATGCTCACTGGGGAGTAGGGATTGGACCAAGTACTTTGCTTGCATTGTGCTCTACTCAAAACTTAGTGTTAGATGTTTTACTGTTAGTTTCTTGGCCTACTTC
Source organism: Microtus oregoni (assembly GCF_018167655.1). Classification (NCBI taxonomy): domain Eukaryota; kingdom Metazoa; phylum Chordata; class Mammalia; order Rodentia; family Cricetidae; genus Microtus; species Microtus oregoni. Next base: position 4,275,380 of record NW_024543829.1, on the reverse strand, counting down.
TGACTTTGTAGTTTATTCTTTCATCAGTATGTAAACAGCTGTAGAAGAAAAGCCCATATCACCTTTAATGAATGATTAAAGAGAAGCCGAGACGATCAATCATAGCCTTCTGTAACTGTCCCTATATTCCAGCGACTTTTTCAAATCATAAAATGCTATATGTTCAGGAAGAGCTCTGTAAGAGTGGTTTAGTCTGTGTTACCCCAGAAAAGAGCTTAGTCAACCTGTGGTGCACTGAGGTGACTTTCTGAGCTGTCTTATCATTCACAATAGCCTATTTTAAAACCTTTGCCAAGATGTTCTTATAATTTCTTCAGTTGGGGCAAATATATATCCTCATGTTACTTGTGAATACAAAGACCAAGCAGTCCACTTCTTCTTGTGTTTAAGAGCTATTTTATCACGATTTCCTGCTTTCTGATGCCTTCTCTTACAAGGGTTCAAAACTTCCCCTGGACTCTTTATAAATCCTAGGAGTCCACCCAGAGGTGAGCTTGGGTCTGAAGCATGTTTCAGTCAGGTAAAGAGTCGAATTAAACAGGAAGGGGAAAACTCCCTGCCTGTACTTCTGTCTGTCTGTCTGTCTGTTCATGCTTTACCAGTCAAGGTCGCCATATCCTATGGCTGTAGAGGAGGATGGAGCAGGTCAGTTTCCATATAATGCCAAATGATATCCTCACTAAGGACCTCGCACCCTAGTCCCAGCTAGTACGTCTCTTGTCACCTTGTCTCAAGAAGTTCCAGGAGGAAACCCCGAAGCAGAAAATCTGGCTTACTCCCCACATATCAAAAGCTTTTCTTTCTTTTTTTTTTCTGCCTGTGATAAGATCTAGACACAGGTTGGTTTTTGTTTTTCGTTTTCTTCCCCCCCTTAAGCCTTAACACCAGTCCAAGAATAACGAAGCACTTCCTTCAGCAGGGAAAAAGCTGGCAGGAGTCATAGTACACACAGCTATCCATTCTCTCTGGAGATCACTGGGGCTGGATGGGGCCACGGTGACCTGTTCTACTGGAAGGAGAAGATGGTTCCTGCGGGTGTTTCTGCCATTTAAAAATAGTCCTGCACACACCCTATCCTTCGTGGCAAAACCGAGCATACCCAGGAGACAGGGTTCCCTCTAGCCTAGTGGCTACTGTGACCTTCTACAGCAACCGGGGCATACACAATTATGAAATGAATCTGAAGCCTGAAAACTTCAACAGCACCGTTTTCTGTTTTATTCTTCTGTGTATTCTTGGTTCTTTCATCACTTTCTGGAAAGAAGGGACTGTGCTAAGCCACGATGTGTAGACAATCCATATTTACCTTTCGTGAAGTCTGCGCTCAGACTCCTTCAGCTTGGTCCTCAGGTGCCTCACTGTGACCTCCTTCTGCTGCAGTGGAGTCAAATACTGTTCTGGATTTGGGGGTTTGACACCGTGATTTTCTCCACAAGACATGTATCTGCCAGACCTCCTGAAATGATTTGAGTAATAAGATGTTACTCTCTGCCCTGTTTCCGTTTCTATGGAAAGAAAAGGATGGTACCATATAGGCTATCTGTGCACGCCCCCCTCAAATTGGGAGGTAATTAAGACATAATAAACCAAGAGCTTTGTGATGGAATTCATTCCCTTATCAGAGGTCCTAACTACGGGAAGGATGAAGAAAATTAAGACTAAATATAATCTGAGTGTAGTATACGCATATGTAAACTCTCGATGAAAACATTATTGCATACCATTAATATAAGCCAATAGAAATGTGAAAAGAACGAGAGAGAGAGAGAGAGAGAGAGAGAGAGAGAGAGAGAGCTCTCTAGATCACGTTCTTTGTGAGGATTCAATAAAGAGGAGTCTCCAGCACGTAAGTGAGCTTGACCATGAACGTGACCACATTTGCACCATCTCAGATTCAATCCCCAGAACTGAATGAACACCTCCCTTTGTGGCTAAAGTCACCCCATCTGTGGCTCTCTGCTCCAGCAGCCCAAACAGACATGGAGCTCACAGCTGGAGCAGAATGGCGACAGTGGGCTGGCGTTATCAGTCTCAGGGCAAGCTGTGACACACCGGCCAATCCTAGGGCTGTTTGTTAGACAGAAGACTGAGTGTATGTGTATTTCTGGAAGGATGGGGCAGTGCAGGAAGATTTTCTAAGTCTTAGGAATGATTTCATATGAAAGAGTGTATGCTTGTCTCTGGGCCTCAGCGATCAGTTCAGATTAACAGCTGTAACCTTAAAGAACTGTGTGGGGTAGGGAGGGGGCATGGCCAGGAGGGAAGGGCGAGACAAGATGACCTAACTTTCTCCACTTTGCCCCTGCCTGAAGAAATTGCGTACTGTTACTCAAATTCCAATTGTTGTGAAGTCAGTGGCAGGGTAAGCATACTGATTTGGTGGGAATGAAAAGTTCCCGGTTCAGAGGGAACAAGGCCACTCCGCTCTTACCAGTGTATTTTGTGGAGGAGCACTCAGTGTTCTGCAAACACAGCCCGGCTGGAATCTTGGCCCTTCTCAGGCCTGGCTAAGCCCGGGCATCCAGGCTGTAGAGAGCTGACTAATGAGTACAGGGAAGCCGGGGAGGAATAGGGCTGTGGAGGGCTGGCTGCCAGGCTCTCCTCTGACTCTGGAATCAATTCAGGCTCCCATGCTGCTTGCCCCCTGTGCCTACACTCTGCTCAAGATGGCCCACGTTCAGTTCCCAACCCTCCAAGCCCTCCTCTTCTCTAGCCCCTCTGGATATGCCACCCCTTCCTCCATCCTCCTCCTCCACACCCCTTTTTCCACCTATTATTAACTCTCCCACTCACCTTTTAGATGTCACTTCAGTTTTATTTTGCTAGTGTGGCCTCTCTGATTGCTTTATCCTGCACTGGACCCCTGCCCCACCTCTTGCA